>NC_064870.1:8782500-9127500 GCF_943734695.1 Anopheles maculipalpis | reverse complement strand
TGATTTTTTTTTTTAATTCAGGTGTTTCAGGCAGGTGTTCAGGTTGTAAACGGAGGGATTGGTTGGTTGGTTGGTTGGTTGGTGGTTGATTTCGTTATATTTATTTGATATGACGCAGATATGGTGATATGGTGCCAGGTTTGTTTTTTTTATTTATTTATTTGAAGGGAGCCGATGATGAGCGAGAAAAACCGAAGATGGGAAGTGGAGGTTATGGCAAAAACCGAAGGTTGTCATAATAGAGAAAAGAGAGAAGAAAAGAGAGAGAGAAATTTAAAACAAACTTCCGTTAATGGCGCTGATGGGGAAATTGAATTGATATATACTACCGCTTTGATAATAATACAAAATGGCATCAAAGCTCGGCCGATTCCGATCAAAAAAATACTCATTCCGCAGCGGATCGAAATACCGCAGCCTTCTGTCCGGATCGCCTAGTAGAGTATCGGGAAACTGGTTTAGCGTTCGTAGCTGCGTTTCAAACCGCAAACCACTGACCTGTGGGTGGGAGAAAGAGAGTGTGTGAGAGAGAAAAAGTAAAGGATAAGAGAATGTGCAAAGAAAAAAAAAACGACGCAAGAGAAGATTCTGCAAACGTTCAATATCTTGCTAGCCTTCTATTCTGTCCACAACACGATGATATGAAGAGCCGTAAATAAATGCTGCTGCAGACTATATTGATTGACTAGGATGATTTTATTGAATTCAATAAAATCACATAAAAAGATAAACTGACTAGAAAATACCTTCCGATCGCTAATCGCTTCGAATTATAAATCCTGGTCACGGCACCAGAGACACTGTCTAAAAGTAATCGCTCCGGTGAGTCACTACGCTTCCGTACACTGATGTGCTTAAGTCGTAAATAAAGTTTGGAGTTTGATTCTGATTTCTAACTTGAATCCATCGAGATTTTTTTTATGATTTACAACTTTACTTTAAAATATGACATTTTGAGTTAGGAAACAAACAAAAAATTATAATAAATCGCACATGGAGTTCGGACGATTTATTTCAAACTTCTGATAATCATATTGACAGAGATTTAAAGTCTTTTAAATAAAGTTTTATACTTTCTATTTTTCTAAACTCAAAACCTTTTTTTGTTCCTACAACAGTTCAGCAAAAAAAAAAGCCATTTCACTCCTGTTTTACGTCATTCGTGTTTGGTTGAGCAGGAAGAACATTTAAATAGGGAAAATATAAATTGCTTGTAACCCGGTTTCGCACTACTTACGTTGATGACAACTCTCTCGCAGAAATCGTGATCGTGTGGTATTGGTTCAAAATGAGTATGACCTCCCCCAAAACCGTGCGCCGCCCCCCCTTCTTCATCCTGACTGCTCAACTTGGGTAGAGACCTAAAATGATATTGGGACGAGGGGTACAAATTTTGTGGGAAAGAAGAGAGGAATTAAAAAATAAGATTAGTTTATTTTCAAAAGAAAGTACGCTTTTTTACTTGAAAACTACATATGTTTCACATAAAAACTGGCGTTGCACCGAGCTCGATGTTTCCACCTTTGTTGGGAGTACTGTTCTGGTACGTTTTTTTTTGTAGATATATTTCTTTTTATATTTTTCTCCTTTCTTGCCGTCGCTCTTTGCGCAACCACGACAAATATAAACATAACCGTGAGACGAGTAAAACAAGGTAGACAAACAAAAAAAAAAAACGCAGACCAAAATCTTCCCCGAAAGTACCAATAAATCAATTATTTTACGGAACCATTCCAGTCGAGGCGCGTAAGCGTGCGAGAGAGAGAGACAGAGAGGCACGAACGCGCTCGCAAAAGAATCTTATGATGATTTACGCTGACTGCAGGTCGTAAACAAATCAATCGCTCCGGATCCAAACGTATACGGCTACGCCAACCCGGATTTAACTAAAGAAAAGGTAGAGAGCAGAAAGAAAAAAATCGCCGAAAACCAGTATCGGCGAACTTCAAACGGCAGACCCCGGACGAAAGGACGGATGCTTGCCACCGATCAGATTAGTGGCGTCAGTCAGTGGCACGCACCAGTTCATCAGCGTAACGCGCGCACGCACACACACACAAAACCGCCCTCTATTCCCACCCGGAATCTGAATCTGGGATTAGCTACTCCGGTCTCAGGGTCGGTCTCGGGGCATTGCAATGATTGACGAGGTGCTAGTGAGAAGGTTGCTGCTCGTGAGTATCGGGCAAGATTGGTTGCTCCGTTTCTGGATGGGTTGCGCTCTAATGATGCTATAGTAATTAGAGAACGTCACGTCGGGCTACGGTGAAATGGAGCCGCTTACGGTTGCTAGATTAACGTATTAGTAACGGCCGCCAGTAGATTCCGGGGAGGCAGAATATCTGGAGGTTCTGATTGATTAAGGTTAAGTAATTTCGTGTGAGTGTGAGAGCATATGCTTTCCCGCTTTCCCTTCCCGACAATAAACACGAGACGCGGAAACGGATATAGCTGGCTAGTTTAGCCAGCGGCAGACGTTTAGCCAGGCAGGCAGGATTTTGCTAGGCTAAAAATAGACACTTCTTCAGGACTCGACGAACCGCAGCAGAATGGCGCCGCTGTGTGCCATTTTTGGTCACGATTTGCCTTGGCGAAGCTTCCTCTTAAGTGACGGTAGGAAGATGGAAATAAAAAAAAAGGATACCCGGATGCTGATGTTTTACCGAAGTAGACAAGATGTCTGCCGGGCTAGGGTTCGATTTTTTTTTTTGATTTCAGGGGTTGGATTCGTTACCGATCAGCAACTTTGAAGTATAGCAAGTGTTGGTGTTTTTTCTTCTCTTTATTTCGCAAGAAGAAGTAGAATAATCGTAATAAGAAAAAGAGGAAGAAGAAAACACAATTGCATGCAAACGGAGCATCCTTTTCTATTTTTAAATTATCTCTTCACGGTTGCCTACGTTTGAGGTTGTGAGGAATGGTTAGAAAGAACTGGAAAACCCCCGCAAAGAAACTTTTCCCCTTTTGGGGTTCTTATCCTATCCAGTTTTTAAAAACTCCCAATCCCACGTCAGGAAGCGATTGTGTCAATTCGCGTAGTCCTCATTGGTCTTGCTGATCTTGGTGCTTCAGCAGAAATCTTCCAAAACGTTGCGTTGTTTAGAGTTGTTGAGGTAAACGTTTAGCAAGAATATTGTTTTTTTTTTTATCAACCCCTGTACACCCCCTCGAAACACCCTTTCGGCCAACCCTAGATTGGTGTGGCGTGAAAATGTGACAACAATCGAACAAACAGCCAACACCGGTGCACCATAATGACGCAAAACGCGTTTGTTCAAGTGGCCTTACCACGTTCCCTTTCTCTCTCTCTCTCTCTCTCTCTCTCTCTCTCTCTCTCAAACACACACACATAGTAGGAAAAGTGGAAAAGCCAAAGTTTTCCCCCTTTTCGTGTTAACACACGCACACACTAGTCTCCGCGGCAGGTAGGAGCATTGCGAAATGAATGGACTAAGAATTCTATCCACCCACTCATCCCTTTCCTCTCCCCATCGATCCACTTCCATCTCTTAACCCCTCCCTTCACTCTCTAGGAGCTTATTGGTGAAGCATGTTTTGCACCAAAAAAACAAAAAAAAGCCCTGAGAGAGTCCTGTAATATCCTGCCCATGCTTCCGCTTCGGTAAAGTTTGTAGCATTTCAGACGAGGGCAGACAGGGCAAAGTTCGCTATTTTTAGCAACCACTTCGCTAAACCCCGTTCCAATATCCCGCCGCTCCTTCCCTTCTCTCCCTTGCCCACTCCAACCATGGCTGACTGATTTCTTTCCGCCATTTTTTTTTTGCTGTTGTGATGTGGGGTTGTTTTGCATTTTCTTTCTCTTTTACGTTCACTCTTTGCCAGGGAGAACAGTGTGGTGTAAAGTTTGGAGATTGGAAGAGGGACACATTCTTAACTCCCTCACCTCCTTCCTTCCCACACGCACACCCATATATAGCACACTCTTCTGCGCCCATTCTCTTTTCGGCCCTCTTTCCCAGCATCCGGAAGCTGGGGCAATGTGAAAATCACGCTGAGTAATGTTTCTTGCTTGTTTGCCCTTGCTATTGGATTTAGAATGAATGCATGTTCAAGATAATAAGAATCGCAACAACAAAAAAATCCACGACAGAAGAGAATAAATAGTGACTGCAATAAAATCGCCTCGAGAGAGTTGGATTCTTTTTCTTCTGTTTTTTTTGCCACTGCATCCTCGAGTGTTTGGATAGTTAGTTCTGCGTGCAGGATTCGATACCCGGATTCGGAGAGACAGATTTGGATTCATCGACAATAAAAAAAAGGGATTATAATGAATCCTCGCCTTCCATCTTGACGCTCGCTCAATAAATAACAAAATTTTCCCTCCCATTCATAACCCACGCCGTACTTTACGTAAGCGTGGTTATTATGATTTTCCAATCTGGTTGCAGTTCTGTGAGTGTTTCTTCTGCCTGCTGTTTTTTGCTTCTCCTCTCCGTTTTGTTTGACCCTTCTGTTTCTAATTTTAGGATTGATTTTCAATCAAGAAGCTGATTAGTGTGGAATAAAGCGAGCCTGAACTGTAGCCTTAGCCGGTTGACTTTTGCGATTTTTGTCAGTGTTTGCTGTTGTAACTAATTTCCGAAACCACATTAATGCACAGCCTCTGGGACGTGGGGAAAATTAGGCCAGACCATAAATATTCGATGCACCATTTGCTTCCAAACTCTACCTCCCCCTCCCCATTCTGTTCAATTTCACAATTTTAATTAAAATGGCTCTTTGGTAACATTTTGCAACCAATAACCAAATGCAAGGTCTCTATAGTGGGACTGTGGATTGCAGAAACGTGGCCGGAGTGCCGTGGACTGCGATGATTTGAAGTGATTTGTTATTTGAATGCGATACAATCGGTTGTGTGAAGGTTTGTTTTGCTAGTGTTGTTCACACGGGATGTGCTAGTGTTGCACCTTTTGCAAAAGCACTCTCGGTTTCCATGTATTAAGCTAATTACCAGCGATCGCTTATCATGCCGTGCGCGTTTTAAATGTAACGAGCGGCTGTTGGTGCTTTGTGCAGTGGCACGGGGCTGGAAGATGTGGGTTTGGAAAATCAATCCCAATCGGTAGTTGCTGTGGAAAATGTGTGGCCGACTGACCGAATTTGGAGTTCGATTTCGTACTGCAGCAATTATTGGTGATTGTGCGATGGAGACGCCTGGTGTTTGATGAAAGGGTGCGTTAAATTAAATATTGCTATTTGTAAACTGGAATCAGTGCTATTCAAGCAGTGCCAAGTAAAAGGGCACGAAAAGTCACAAATATTACTGAAATAAAGTTCACTAAGTGCTCACTATTATACTTTGGCATATTTATTACGCGCGATGGAGACGCATGGTGTTTTATGAAGATTGCATCTTATCAAGGAATATTACTAATGTGAAACAATTCACTACTTTTTTATTTGAAATAACTATTCATAGAGTATGGATTTATTTGTTTTTTTTTGACAAGGAGCTAAATGTTCAACGATTTTTAAATATTTGTACACATAATTTTGTACACAAAACATTATTTTTATTTTCAATACAATATTCTTTCATCTCTTTCCCTCCTCTCCTTCCAGCCCCATTCCTTTCCCTTACTAGCACGTTATAGCTTTTCAATCGAAAGCGAACGTCTTACCCCACCCACACCCACAGTCACAGTCAAGCCCATCCCACTCGAACCTAATGAAAATTGATTTAAATACGAAGCAAGGTAAAGGTAAATCACGACAATCGTTAATAATGTTGTTTGGACAGTTGCCATTCACTGCCAATGGAGCGTGTGGCTCGGAAAGGGGGGATTGCCACGAGCGGAAAGCGGAAGCCAGTTTATTTGCTTCCGTTTTTCGGCACATTTTTCCCTTCTGGTTCTGGAGTCCCTGAGGTAAATGGGACGGAAATCTATGACAATCGATCGAGCACCACCACCATAACAAGTATTGGTAGGAGGCGGGGAGAGATGTGATGGGAAAAACTTGAACAGTTAGCAGAACAGCTCATCTCTGCTTTGCATTCGGCACCGTTTTGTGTGTGTGTGTGCGTTTTTTAATGGTTTTCTAAGAGTCTGTTTTGCGTCCTGTCTGTCAAACGATTTGTATCCGGCAACGGCTTTACGATACCTTCTGGAATCAATCATATCGATTGAAGGGGCTACCTGTGGTGGAAGGCCGGAATAAAAATATAATTGATGAAGCTCGCACAATAAAAGCCCAACCAAGCAAGCATCGGCACATTACTGTACGCATAACGCATGGAAACAAAACAAGAAAAAAAGGAGAGAAAAAAATACTTCAACCAACAATTTCCATTCGTTCGGAAAAGGTTATTGGAAACCTTATTCAATGCCCCGGAAGCAGTGAATGGGTTTTGGTTTCTTTGCTACCCTTTTTCCCCCACACTCCCGGAGCAACCAGAATTGGGAGGAAACCACACGCCGGTGGCTGGCCGTGAAACAAATGTGCTCCGCGTTGGCTTATTATTTTCCCTACAAAGGAGGATATCACACCGCCCCATACACTCGTTCTTCTATCTGCGGAAGCCATTTTTTCCCTCGCTCGCTGGTGCTTTCTGCATCTGCCTTTATCTAGTCAGTTTTGTGTTGTGTGTGTGTGTCTACTAGTGCCTTGTGGTGCCTGGGTTGAAAATACGGTCCGTTGCGCCCGAGGAAGCCATAATTAATTGTGAAAACTTAGAAAAGTGCTTCACGGATAGCTTGTAAATGGCGGGCGCATTCCGTGGACGGGCAAGGGTGTGTGTGTGTGTTAAGGGGTACACGGTGGCGGGGAGAGGGGGCTCATTTTATGCTCGGTGTGTAGGGCGTCGTAAATCGTAATCGAAATGGCCTGTATCGACTTCCGGTTGGGTGCGCCATTTTGTACGAAGCCATCTTGTGCGCTTGCTGCCTTTGCTTGGTGTCGCGCGGGGCATGTGAAGCCCGCGGGACGCTACGCAAAGAGCATTCCTGAGGGTGCGTTTGCCGAATGGAAATGAAATGGAAATCGCTCAATCATGGATGAACGGATCTGGCTGGCCGGTCTTTGGATTCCTGATGGTATTTGGCAGATTAAAGCATTTAATTTTCATTTCTCGCACAAATCCCGCCACGGGTTTCAGCAAACCACCCCGGAGGGAGTGGCAAATTGTTAATATTTTTGTTCTTGTTCTGTTGCTGTTGCTTTCGTTCCTCCCTTGCATGCTCCTTTGACGTTGCCATGCTACCCATTATCATCAGGGGAAAGTGGGAGATTAAAACCATAACAGGAATGTTAGACAATCGGGATTTGTGCTTCGATTTTTTTTAAATAAAAGTTTTTACTATTCAACAGTAAGAAGTATGGAAAACAGCAGCAGAATCGAAGAACGTGAAATGACGGGGCAAAAGAAATCAAAACACCACTCAAATACGATCGATTGAGAGTTTTGTATTGGGTGCGTACGCCATAAAGTATGCAAATGTTTTATTCCCTGACATCAGTTTTTCAATACAATTACGTCATGAAGCCCGCAGCGTACGTGAAAAATAATTCTCTAACATTTTTAGCAAACTGCTAGAAAAAAAAACAATAAATATTCATTTTCTTGCATACTTGTAGGCGCAAATGCACTTCTCATTGAAATGACATATATTTGAAGAGTAAACGTGTTTGTGAAATATTTTTCTTACAACCATTTTTAAACATTTTACAATGAACAAACCTGGCTCTCCAGCATGGCAACCAACACATGGTGAAATCATGTTTTGCCCTTTTTTTGTACACTACGTCCTCATGAGAGTGACAGATTTTGGTAGCCCATTTTTTTCAAATAAAATCCCAAAAACCATATCGCTGCTAAAGTCGTCTTCTGGTACACAAAAGCTGGCCTGTTGCCATGCCGGTGCCATACGGTAACATCACGCCCAACAACAGAAAGACACACACACATTAAGGGAGAGAGAAAGAGAGAGAGTGGAAAGGTTGCCTCCAGGCAGCAATTAGTCGGTGGCCCGACCCGAGGAAGTTTCCCCCCCCCATCCTCGCCCCCTTTTTGTACTCGTGACGCCATACCTGGGGTTGAGTGGCATAAACATTTGGGTCATTCGGTTCTCGACGCTCGGATGTGGTTTTTGCACATTCTACCCCACCGCCAGCTGCAAGCTGGAGCTTTATTCATGTTTTACCTCGCTGCTTCCCTAGCACCTGTTCCGTAACCTCCCCCCCCCCTTTTTTTTTTGGGGTAGAATGTGCCATTTTATATGTCCAATGTTTTATGGTTCGTACCAGGTTTCTTGCGGTTTTTCTTGCTTCGCTATTGGTCGGTTTCACAGAAAAAGGAAGCGTTCTTGTTGTTTTGTTGGAAAAGGTTGAAGATCATCCCTAAATGTGCAACCCAATCGCAGGCAGTTGTAGTACAGCAACGAAACAATGGGCGTCAAATAAAAAAAAAACAGGAACACGGCGAAGCACCAAGAAAGCGGCGTCAGCCTACGTTAAGCTGCAGCTGGTGCCAAACGGTAAGCTGCAGCTGGTGCCGGCCATCGTTTTAGTGGTTGCCAAGCCAAAGAAGGGCACACTAAAAACTGCATCATATGACACGCGCACACACACACACGGACAGACAAATGTGCGAAACGCCGCGGATTATCTAGCCAAATCGGTTGACCTAGATTGGGAAAGGTTTGGCCAACCGTTGGGTCCCGTACAGAATCGGTCCACCAAGGCGAAGCGTCACCCTAATGCCGCTGGTGCTATAATGATCAATTTTTAACGGTCAATTCCACCGCTGACCGAAATGGTTGTGGGGTGCAATCACACAAAAACACACCCTCCCCGGCCCCGTCTGGCCGGCACAATCGGAATTGTAAATGCTCGTTCGATTCATCGCACATCGAACGACGTCGGTTGCCCGTTGCTGCTATAAAATTCGCAAAATCCGTAACACGAGAAACAGCACCAGCTATTGCAGGGTGGGAAATAAAAATCAAATAAATTTAAAACTTCTAAATCGACCAGCGAATCAGTCAAATGAAAAAAAAAACCCATACACACACACACCAGCAAGAACTGCGCCATTCGCGCTTCGGTCCAGGACGAACGTCACCAGCAAACGAGGACACACAACGGCGTCCCGGGAATCGTTTGCTCACCATTTGCGTCATTTAAGTACGCTGATGCTGCTCTTTCTTGCTTCGCCAGTGTACATGTTTAGGGTCAATTTTTTGTGTGCGAGTTCTATAGCTCCCGATTAGTCGGCGCCAGCAACAACAACAAAAAAAAAAACCCCATTCCAGAGAAGGAAGTGATCCAAGTGCATTCAATTCAACCCTCGCCAACCGTGAACTCATCAGCCGACTTGACGATGATGCACCGCCATTGTTTTTTTTATTGCCATGCGCGTGTATCCTAATTCGGGGGCGCTGATTGTATTACCCGCTGGGGCAAATAAAACTTCAAAACTCAAACCTGGTTTTTACGGCTGTCCGGTTAGAGTTCGAGCTCGGAACACGAGATCTAGGTTTGGGGAGGGTCCCGGTTGCAACTGCATCCGCCATGTTTGATGGCTAATGGGAGAAGGTTTTATGGAGTCTTGGCCACACATAAGTGCTACAGGAGCTACGGTGCCATTTCGGTGGCCTTCTTGATGGACAGTTTCTTCCATTGTTGGATTGGTGGACTGGTAAATTTTCATCCATTTTAATGGCCATCGACGCCATGGCCACAAGGCTAGACGGCTGGTGGCTTTTTAGCTAATCGGAATGCTCACAAGACCACTCTCGGCTATTTCTTCTGTTTGGATTCGATGGACCCCTCCATAAAGCATGAAGGAACTAAATCGAGAGAACCAATTTCCAACTTCAATTTCAACGCTGCCAAAGATGGTGTACTAAGGACGGAGGGGAGTTTTTTTTATGGACGCAAGCGAAAACGAACCGAAAACATTGAACCATCAAATGCCGATAAAAAGCGAATAGTTGTGCTTGTAGCTTTTTGTGGATGTGCTTTGGTTGCACATTAAACGCGGATCATGCTCTAGCACGGATGTATCATGTGCCAGCGAGCATGAACCCGCATCGGAACATTAACTCGCGAGCAGAGTTTACGATTCCGGCGGATGAGATTCTAGTATTCCAATTAACAGTTCCTAGTTGATGCAATCCAGACACGTCTTTGACCTGCTTGCTGCACTCCCGGTGTATTTGAGACGTGAATGGTTTTTTAACGGTGCCCAGTAGATTTGCTTTATGCAGATGTGATCTTTCGGCAGATTTTTGACAAATCTTGCACGAAGCCAGCTAGCAGGTGTTAGGATGGTAAGAAATTGTGTGACCACGGGCATTATCGAATTACCTGTCCGCAAGAAGAGGGGGCTGACCGCTCGTCTGACTTTCACCGCAACTGACAGGCTCTTGTCTGGGCCCAAGTACTGGCGTCAGGCCCCATTTCTCAACAAAATCTATCGGAGAAATGGTTGATGCCGAATTACACGGCGTTTTTTCGTTATCTTTGCGATAGATTATGGTTTTGCATTTAAATAGGTAACCAATGGTTCAACAATAGTGGCTTTGCTTGTTTGTCGTTGGCTAGCCGGCGTAAAGGCGTCAGCACGAGCGGACGTGTGCTGTTCGGCGTGAGACTTCACGCGTGCAGGATTGACGGTTCGGCCGCGAGGGAGACTGGAGTGTTGGTTAGAGGTTTGCTGTATCTTGGCTTTCGGCTTGCTTTTTTGATTGGAAAATGGAACTGTGGAAGGATAGTGTTGTAGGAGAAAGTGATAGAGGTGTGGGATAAGTTTCGCCGAGTGTTTTGCGCCGAGCCGAAGGAACTAATTTGGACGTATAGTAGTAGCTAGTGTAGTGGCGTGCTCTGATACTACTACTGCTATTCGCTGGAACGCTTGTGCTGGCCCACTGGCTCACAGTTGATTGCGGTATTTTTGCGCCTGATCGCTGATGTTCAGTTTAGGGTTGATAGTTCGTGCTTTCCGACGAAATTCTTGGGACGGGATACAGCAACCTTAGTCGCGCATTAAACACACGCGCCTTTCACACACACGCACACCGAAACACTAGCACGTACGGTGCACAACACTTTACACCGAGCTTGGCTTAATTTCGCCATATAACAACCAGAAACACATGCACACACAGACACGATACACAGCACGGATAAGCAGAGGCCTTCTCCTTAGACTTTTTTTTGTTGTTGTTGCCTGCGGCTTTCTGCACTCAAACTGCTCGCCTTTGTCGCCTGATTGAGGACACACACACACTCACACACTATTAGCCAACCTGGGGCATCTCTCTTGGACTGAAGTTCATAAAGCTACACCCGTGCTAGTTAACTTGACGAGCACTGCTGATATCATTTGTACTGCGTGTACTGCGTCCTATATAAGGGATCGATCGAATGGGAAGGAGATAAAGAGATGCAGGTCAGAAACTGGACAAAAGGTCCACACAGCAAACGGCAAACACACACACACACACGACGATCAAGTGCACAGGTAGGAAAAGTCTTGTTCAACTGGCTAGTACACTTGGGTTTTAGCTGGTCCCAATGTTCGGCAGATCACTTCGCTGGTCAGGAACTCACACTCGATCGTACACGAAAAAGCTTTAGCTGAGGTCCTTGCTGAAGGTACTAGGTTGGATGGCTGAACTGTCTCCACTACTAGACACGCAGTGTTGGTCTGTCCGAACCCCGACCGACCGAGTGTAGCACTTGCCCGTAGCTGGAAGCGTAGTAACTTGCTTGACCCAACTGCTGATGCCCAACAACCCAAAACGGTCTGATGACGTTCGATGGAGCCCGACCGGTTCACGTGCAATAGTTGCAACCACACACAGAGCTAGCCCTCATACGCGACAGGACAGGGGTTTTTCCTTCCGCAAGGAGAGATCTGAACACACACACACACACAAGTCTTGGCCTCTCCCAAAAATTTTCCTTTTTTATCCTTCAAGCCGGGTGATTGTGTACTAGAGAAGTGTATTCTGCTGCATCTCCTCAACGCAGCACACACACATGCACGCAAATCTCCTCCAAAAAACGGCAACTAGCACGCGCACCGAAATATGATATGTGTCTCGTCCCTACGGCGTTTCGCGTGTGCTTTCATTTGACCGTTTTTGGAAAGCTAGCTCCACTATCGGATTCTCGCGTCAGAATGAGCCAATCTCTCTCGCTCGCTCTCTCTCTCTCTCTCTTTTTCTACCAATCTTGCTCTCTTGAAGACAGACGGGATGTCCGTAGCAGTGTGAGTTTGATTCGAAATCTTGATCTCGCACCTGACTACACACAGAAATTCTGCGTGCAAAAATTACACCTGACACACTTCAAACTTCACAACCTGCCTCATATGACAAGGATGTCTCCACACTGTATGTGTGTATGTTTGGATGCTGTAGGTAGTGTTGTTGTGTTGTTGTTGAAGGAAAATCTTTGCTATCAAAAGCTACTAGTACAGCAGCGTGAGTATATCATAAGGGGTTGCAGAGAGCGCTGTCATAACGCGAATCTCTCACACTCTGTGAGAGCTGCTCCCTTTGGAAGAGGGGACTCTCTCTCTCTCTCTCTCTGGCTGTAGGCTTTGGTATGTATGGTGGTGTTCTTTGATTTCTCATCATACACACACACATACACTCCCACATACACAGACACACACTCGCGCACACACACACAATCGCCGAACGCCGATGCTCTTAAAAGGCTCCAACGAGTCTGCGGAAAATGCTAGGACCAGGCCATCACCAAAATCGTTGGTCTTTAGAACCAGATTAAGGTTGCGATAAATTTGATCCGTATGCGGCTTCTACTGCACCAAAGCTTGTGCCCAAAGGGTAATACTTTACGCGTTGCGTCGTTTCAACAAAGCGGACAAGAATTAGGACTGAACGGGAGCGACCAAAACAGGTAGCAAAAAAAAAAAAAAGTTTGGTTAGAAGTCTCCTAATGCCACCAATTAAAGCAGTGAAGTATTCCGGGACGACGTAAAAGGGCATCTGTTTACGCTTCAAACACAATACGCACGCAATCTTCGCTGTACAGTTTTCCTTGCACAAAAAAGAAAAACACGCTCATCTCATTTCTTGAAGTTGAAGTTGTATTTCCTGAGCGTAGGAAAAAAAAATAGGAACTTTGACTCGTTTGACAAAATTTAACCAACAAAACAATGAAACAGTGTGACAAGAACAAGACAACAACTCACTCTAGGATGGACTCTACGCACACCGATACCCAGCGCGTGCACATACACATAGCAGCCGCTAGGAAGGCACTGTGCGCACTGGTTCCGACCTCTGGCCCGAGACTGTCGTAGGCCGTGTCTGGAGAGACCCACCAGAGTGGTGTTGGCAAAATAGCAATAGCGTCCAACTGTCTAGCCCGTTTCCGATTTCAGTGTGCAAATGTCTACGTATGTGTGTGTGTTTGGTTTATGTTGTTTTCTTCTCCTCTTCTTGCTTGTTCGCTGGTTGTATTGTAGAGGATATGGGGATGTCCTTCAGTGGATTGCACTTTAGCTTTTGCGGATATGTGTGTTTTCCGCGCTGTTTGAGTGTGTGTGTGTGTGTGTGTGCTAACTAAAATGGTGGCGTATCGGTGTCCCCGGCATCTCGTGGCGTCCCCGTGTGAAGAGCACGAGCGGAGAGCACACACAGCACAATTTAAATAAATAAAAAATAGCACACACACACACTCGCACACATGCAGAAAGAGACTTGCACCCTCACATGTACGTTGGAATGTATGGACAGAAGTTGGATGGCCATCCGTAAGATGAACGGGTAGTACGAGCTTGATCAAATACGGGAAAAGGTCAGAGAGCCGTTCTGACGCTTTTCGTGCACGCTTAGTCCACGCAGGCAAGCAAAATGACAGAGAGAAAGACAAGGAGAGAGAGAGAGAGAGTAAGATACGTCCCCAATGAGAGCTCCACATCATCTTCAGGGAGCGTATTGGAGGAAAAAAAAAAACTTTTGCACTATGATCACATGCGGGCAGTTTTTTCGAGTAAAACCCCTAACTAATGTAAGGGAAAATGAAGACATCCACGATACAACTAGAAAGTTTGTCCATTTTGGCAACTTCCATTAGGAGCTTCCTAATTGAAGAGGTCAACACTGCACAGCCTCGGCAGCTGGAATCCGCAATTCTTGGTGACGGCCAACGGAACCACACCAACAAATGAGTCTGCTTTACTTGGTAGGGTGTATCAGGGATATCCAAAGCTAATGCATACAGATGTACACACAAACGTGCAACACACACATACACGCACACACACGCACAGATCACAGAGTAGCAGCAGTAGCAGCGCGACACGTTACACCGACGATGGTGACAGAGAGTGCGGATGCCGACTGAAGCACACAGCAGCCGAAGCCGAAAGGATGTGCTGCTGCAGCAGAGTGCCGAAAAATCCGAAGGCCGCAGTCGCTGCTGCTGTTGCTGCTAGTGTTACTGCTGCTGCTAGTGGTGTTGTTGTTGTAGCTGTTATTTGTTGTTGGTTGGTGAGAGTTGTTGCCCGGTATCACTACCACAACCATCGGTGGCCCCAAGATGAATTTTGAAAGAGAAATCTTTCTGCAGCTTCCAGCTAAATAGAGAGAGAGAGAGAGTGAGAGGACCCTAAGATAACTGAGAGAATTCTTGTTGGTTCTCTCATTCTCTCTCTTTCTCTCCCTCTCTCTCTTTCATTTGCTCGTTTTTTGGCATTGTAAATTCTTCATAAGATTTTTTTTCTCCATTTTTGGATACATTATTGGTTTATCGTAAGATGCATTTAAAGGTATTCCGTATGTTTCCGAAATATACATCATCTTTGAGTGTCACGATTGTCCATCCCATGCCACCACCAATCAAGCACGCCATTAGTACAAACGTTCCTTCGATTCGAACATTGCTGCAGCGCCATAATTATAGCAGCGCGAGTCGCTAGTAACTAGCATGTGCTCGTGGTAGATACGCTTTCCTTCTGGGTGTTTTTTTTCTTTTTTTCGCTGAAGCACACCTGCACGAGAGCACGAGTACAGTATGAGTGTATACGTATCTCTCTCCCTCTCTTTCTTTACCTGTGCGTGTTGTTTACATGACGACGCTCGTGAAACTCTCTTTGCAGCAGCCGTTTTCTTGCTGTGCGTTCATTCGCTGTCGGTCTTCTTTTTCGACCTCAGCAGATATGCCAAAACTCTGCGCTGAAGCAGCGCTTGCACAGTTTCTCCCCCCCCCCTCCTTCCCTACCAGTGCCTTGCACCGCGTATGTGTGTGTATGTACGCACACTGCAGGAGAGAAGCTTTGCGTTAGGCGTTGTTGTGATGTTGATGGCGTTGTACGGCACGGAATTGTGGAACCGCGGCAAAAAACTGCGGTTCACCATGCATCTCAAGTTGACAGGAAATGAAAAAAAAGCAAACCCGGCTGATTAGATGAGATTCTATTGGCTAGTAGTAGGCCTGCAAGTGTATGGGATTGAATGAAGGCAACTGCGACACGTCATCTCTGGATCTAGGATCTCTGGAGCTTGTTAGCAAGCTACTACTGTAAACAAGACTTTACGAATACTAAAAACTTAAACTAGCCACTTTAAACTCTGCTTGATTTAGGCAGAGTCATCAAGACTTCATTCCCTCAACCAAAAGAAAGCGCTACAACGAAATACATCTGATGTATCTATTTATCCGACTAAAAGCTGGGCGAAGGACACAACGCTCCCGCATTTCCTGCCCGTAGGCGATCTGGGCAGAATGGAATTTATGTAAACCTTGGACTGTCCTGTACTTTTCACCAAGCGAAATAATTTTGCCGGCAGCAGTTTTAAAACAATGTCCACAGCACCCGTGCTTCATTTTTGTCATTGTATCCTCCATTTTTTTTTTCGGGCCTCCAGTCGCAATGAGAGAAAAAAAAACACACACACACACACACACACACACACAGAGAAAACAGTAATAAGTAGTCACAAAGGGACAAACGATCTACTTCAACGGTCGAATCATACAGGACATAAAGCGTGTGAATGTAAGAGCCATATGCATACGGTTGGGTGAAAGTGGGACCAAGAATGCTTATGGCCCAGATGGCAGATGGCACATTACGCTACCGAAAGGTCCCGTTTCGCACTCGTTTGGAAGGAGATGTATATTGAAGAAAGCGAGTGGAAGGGAATGGGGGTGAAGGGAGCTTTTTATTGGCTCGCCTAGCACCCATTATAGTCTGCCGTATGTTGAGCAGCCTTTTGCCAGAGATCCGCAAGAATGTAGTTTGATTTTTTTTTGTTTTGAGAAGGATAAAACAAAAAAACCGAAGCTTAGGGGTGCTTCGCATGAAACATTCATCCCCGCAAAAGGGATCTTCTCACTGAAGTTTGCACTTCGAGAGCGAGAGTGTGTGAGAGAGAGAGGGTAATAGAAAGAGATATAAAATGAGAGAGAGAGAGAGAGAAAAGGGCTGCTGCGAAGCTTTTCGGCTGTGCAAATCTATACTAATGAGTATTGATTAATGTGAACCCTTCTGCCCTTTTACAACGCACCTAGAAAGCCAAAACAGCAAAAGTCAAGATTGGACAGGCGGTTGAGAGAAAACAAATACCGTAAAAGGCATGCTGGAAGGTGCGACCATAAGCTAATCAATGCTCAACTCCTTGAATGTTGGTTAGATAGTTCCGTAGTTCGCGCACTGCGGACTTAGGCGAGATGGAAATTTTCTTTTTCAAGCGAGTGCTAGGAAACATATCCTACTGTAGATGTATTTGTGTAAGAAAGAGAGAGAGAGAGAGAGAGTGAGAGAGAGAAAGAAGGAGCTAGTGATGTGTTAAGAAAGAGAAAGAAACATCGTCAACGGAATGGGTGATATCTGCCTCTGTTGACCAGGACGACATCTTACACCGATACATTCGGGGCGTAATGGACGCTAACCTTCTACACCTAACCTTTGCCATCATATCTCTAGTTTATCCTATCCATCTTGCTCTCGCTCTCTCTCTCTCCCTTTCTCTCTATCTGGACCACGTGCTCGGATGCGTACTCGATCGGGGATTTTAAACCGAAACCGAACGCAACACACACACACAAAAAATCCTCCATCGTGTTGTTCGAATCGGGTCTCATTCCTTTGATTGATCAAGCAAAGCAGGTAATAGAAGGAGGGGGAGAAGAGAGACAAAGGGAAGGAGGAATGGAGGTACATTTGCGCATTTTGTATTTCATTCTAGTTTCCCCACAAAAAAAAAACAACAAGCTCCCGCTCCTTGAGGCTCTGAGTATGTAGTATCGCTAGTGGCAATCCGTTGCAGAACGGCGTATGGAGCGACAACAGGAGAAAACAAAATGGAAGAGAGGGTGAGGGAGAAGCAAAATGAAAATGCTAGAAAGGTTACAAAAAGTTACATTCACTTTGAGAAGACAAATCATCTTCTAAAGTGCGCTGCAAAACTGGCCCCGACTGAGCCCCCGTAGATTTGCAACGGTTTCCGATTGGCTGCCCATTTGCAAAACGACCATTTTGTAAATTCACCCTGGTTGCATTTCCGTTTCCGAGAGAGGTAAACGTAGTCTCTAAGGCTTAAAGCCTCTATAAAGAAACGAAAAAAAGTTCGGTTTCCGCGCGGATTTAAGTTAAATCATACTAATACTGGTATGTGTGCGTGATTGGGGACTAATGAAACAGCACGCGTTTATCAGCTCTGTTGCTGTCAAATATGGCGACTATGTAGAGCACAATTTAGCGCGAAGGGTTGTAAATTTTTCATACACTACCAAAGGGGGTTGATTAGTGGTATGGTCCGAAACGTTTATTAAAATAGTTGCAGCAGTACGGTCTAGCCGTTCACGTTGAATTTGAAATTTCCAAAATGGATCATAAAAGATTTCAAAATGGAGACTTTCGATTTAACAAAATAGGCGAACCTGCTCCTTGTGTAGAAACAAATCCTTTAAACCAATAGGACATGCGTAATTATAACGGATGTACTGATGTTTTTAGTACAATAATACTAATGAAAATCGTGTACAATAACAATTTTGTTAACTGTTTGGTAATTTATTTAAATAATTTTCAATATTTTCGTGTGTGAAAATTCGCATATAACCTTAAAATTTTATATCAGGATTGAGTTTAGCTTAAAAGTTAAAGATTAGTTTCGAATGAAATTTAAATGTAAGCCGACCTATATTAATTTAAAAGCGCAACTTAAATTCGTTTTCATTGATTAAGGTGCAACAAATATTTCTATTTAAAATATGTTCAAACTAGTAGTGATTGAGACAGTCGAAAAGAATCACAACCGTAAGCCGGAACGGCCATTATCAGCGTCACAAGTGAAGGTAGCAGAGGAAGAAAACAACCGCCATCCCCACCAGCATGTCAAAGTGCCTGTCTACACTCGACAATCGGGCACCATTTTGTGCACTTGAACCGTTTCAAGCTCTGGTGTGCTTCAGCCACTACGGGTTCAGCTTCACCGCAAACATCTTCGCTCCCCAACTACGGGGGGTTTACAAACATAACGAGCACTTGAGAAATCGCAAAGGTAAGCGGAACTGTGGAACGGCCTCAGTACGAGTGGTCGAGTGGACCACATCTTGGCCGTTACAGTGAGGAATGGATTTCCAACGCTTTTCCATCTACTAAACTTTTGTTTAGAGGAGGAGTGGAGGGTGATTCTTAAAATAGAGAGGGAGGAAGAGAGCAAGAGAAAGAGAGAGAGAGAGAGAGAGATAATAAAGGGAAGTAAAGAATAGATGGCAAGGAAGTGCAAGACACACCAATTCGTCTACAGTGAAATCACCAAAAGTATAATAATATGCATGCATTCGCATGTATGAATAGTGCGCTGGAAATATAGAAATGTGTCTATATTATCGACTCATAAGAGGTGTCCTGATATGGGAAAACTAAATAAAGCTTTGTAAAAGTCATTCTGCGACGACTAGGATGAGAATATCCTGGTTTTTTTTTTAAACTTTTCGTCGTTAGGCTAACAACTTGGCAAGAACAGAGTGAAATAGGAGATAACAAACCAGAATAACGAGAAGATGCGTTAGAGTAAGATAACGAAGGAGCAAGGAGTTAGTGAGCAAATAGTGACGCAGTGCAGGCCTGTAGTTGATCTGACTGTTACTCCATGTATGTGTGTGTATGTGTCCCAACGAGTGAGAGAATCTAAACGGCGAGTGAATGAAATGTAAACGGGAAAATGTTGTGGAAAACGGTGTGCAAGGTGCCCTCACGATGCTCGTGCAAAAACCCTGAGACCCCTCACGCTCTCTTGTTCTCTCATATTGGTAGGCTTTGGCAACCAGGAACGCAACCATCCCGCTCAATGTCTTTTATGTTTTTTTTAAAAACCTTTGCTTTTAGTTCTCTGTCTCTCTCTGTCTCTCTCGATCACTCTCTCACTCATACTCCCTATCTTCTTCTATCTTATGATTATTCAGTCTCTGTGTCTTTCTTGGAGAGTAAGGTTTTCCACCTCTGCATGTAATAAGGACATATCCGCGTCCTCACCCGTCCCGGATGTTCAGCTTTCCAGAGTGAGATCTGGAAATTCCCTACACCCCATTTTGCAAGATGCTTCACATTGATGAATTAGAAAACTAATGTTTCCAACTCTATTTTTATATGTATTTGAGTATGAATCTAGGGTTTGTTGCAATTTTGTACCATAAATTTTGCTCCCCTTCTGCACACAATCGCACACAGCTGCGGAAGATGTAAGGACACCTTGTCTAACTCGTTTGGAAAAGTGAAACGTCCAGCGCTGTGAAAAAGCCCGCGCCCGTGCGCATCGCTGTATGTGTGCGGTAAAACGATATCGATTTGCTCTCGTGCATTCTCGCTCTCTCTCTCTCTCTCTCTCGCTCTCTGTTGCTTTTCACGCGTTACGCTCGGCGAAGATCATTCGCTCACGAGCAACCAAAGCAAGCAGCAACTTCACTCTCCCGGTGTGGATTGCTGCACCTGCTAATAGAATATGCCCGTTGGCTGGTCGATCGTTCGTGATACCCAGTTCGAGGAGTGAGTGGACGGGTAGGTGAGGCGGAATGGTGGTGGGGAAAAATATTCCCCGCAAGCAGCGGAACGCAGTGGATGCTGCTGACCGTTATAAGAGAACAAAAAGGCATGGGAGGGCTGCAACATTTTCAATTCGCACACTGTGTGTTTGTGTGTGTGTGTGTGTGTGTGTGTGTGTGTGTGTGTGTGTGTGTGTGTGTGTGTGTGTGTGTGTGTGTGTGTGTGTGTGTGTGTGTGT
The DNA here is from genome assembly GCF_943734695.1 of Anopheles maculipalpis. Taxonomy (NCBI): domain Eukaryota; kingdom Metazoa; phylum Arthropoda; class Insecta; order Diptera; family Culicidae; genus Anopheles; species Anopheles maculipalpis. The sequence continues at coordinate 9,107,269 of NC_064870.1, read as the reverse complement.
GTGTGTGTGTGTGTGTGTGTGTGTGTGTGTGTGTGTGTGTGTGTGTGTGTGTGTGTGTGTGTGTGTGTGTGTGTGCATGTAGGGGTTTTTTTCACTGCACGATTTCGTAGAGCGCACATACGTTTTTCAGCACCTTCTGTCTTCGCAAACGTATCGAAGGAAAATTGTTTGCATACTGGGATTTTCATTTTTTCTTTCTTCTTTACCGAAAAAATCTTTCTTCTGCAAGTTAAATGGAAGAAGTTAATTAGATACAATCGTAATCTGAATTAGTTTAACTATTTTTCCATTTAAAAAAAATCTAAGAGAAATTTGTTTTACAATGGAGGCGCCTGGTGACGCACAAGAAAAAATCATTCACTAACGCATTCTACGGAGTTTTGCTAGCAATTAAGTATCCGTTAGAACACCGTTTATAGTTACGGTTCAGTGAAGCATCCTGCATCATCCTTTTCTCATTTGTAACGATCGATATTCCTTTGGTGAAACGATTCGTTAATTTCAATGGAGGCGCCTGGTGCTTCTTAAAAATTACGTTTTGGTGCATGTGTGACTGTTTGTGCTTGTTTTCTTACTATTAACTCCAGCATTTTGCTAGACACAATATTTCTTGCACTGGATGCCCCGCAGTTGTGCAATACTATATCGGTTTCGGTGGAAAAGTTTTTTTTTTACTACAGCTCGGTCAGGTCGGGGCACGGTTCGGTTTTTGAGGTTTACATGTTCACAGGTCAGTAGAAATGGGTTTGATTGAAGTTCATCAGCGTTAGCCCAGCACTGGTACTGCCTCCGTTAGGGCAGGAGGAAAAAGATGGCCTTCTTAAGCTCGTTTTTTTCTTTTGCCAGTAGCGTTTGATTGTTGCGGGCTTGAGCTTGACATTTTGGAGAGTGAGCGCGTTCACGCGCGTGTGTGTGCGCTTTTTTACCCGTGCCTTACTATTTTTCTTCGCACTTTTGACACGATCACTTTTGCAACTAATGTACCACGGGTTCACAAAAATTCACCGCACAACTAATACACCGAAACGCACTTAAACACAGTGAAAATTTGTAATCACTCTCGCTGCGTACGAATCTTTGTCTTCGTTTCCTTTTACATTGATCACACCAACAAAAACACACATACATGCATCTTGTGATAATTCTTCAACATGAGGCCTAAAAAACGGATCCGCAAAAAACGATTCAATACACACACACACATACACAGTTCAACGTTTTGCAAATACCCGTAATCGTTACACGGAGGTTTTATACAAACACACACATACGCGCACAAGTACATAGATACATCCGCATGGCGGAAAAAAACATGTAGTTTTATTCGCTTTCCTAGTGAGCCCTTGCCGAATTTTGCAGTGAACTCCATTTTTTTATTCCATATTTATTCTGCGGGTTGATTGTTGAATGCTCGCAAAGACCTTCAAACGTACCGGAGCGGAATCTGTATTCGTGTTTTGCCGTGTGCGGGCCCACATGGTCGTGGGTGTGAATGCAGCAGTAAACTTTTTCGCCTAAGCTATCCTTGCGGAAGGTGCGCAATCACAAACATTGTTGTTTGATGGCAATAAAGTGTGTAAAGATTTATCAGAGCAAGAAATTATCCGTATGCGATTAAGATTCTCACTAGGTGGAGTGAAAGCTAAAACAACACTATGATGTAATTATTAGTATAAATACAATAGTGTAAATTGAAAAAAACCTGCTAAAACCTTCGCTATGAAAATTCTACAACAGCCGCTAAGCAGCGTTAAAATATTTGCTTACACTAGTAACATAAACAAGCAAGAAATAAAAATGGGAAATCTTTTACTTTTTCCTTTTACTCTCTCTCTCTCTCTCTCTCTCTGCTTGTTTACTTCTGCCCAATTGTTTCCAACTTTCAACGCCCGTTGGTCTCGGTTTTTGCATCCTACAGCAATGGCAAGCCTCTGATGCTCATCCATGTGTCCCTTAACACACACACACACATACACACGCACATAGAGATAGTTACGTGGGCACGCGCGCGCATTTGTACGGACGCACCTATACATGCACCCAACCAAAACCATGCATAAGCATCAGCAGAACCAGGCTGGTAGAACTTTTGAAATTAGCCATGCATTGCGGTAGTTTTTCGTGTATTATTGCTTCTAAATAGCTCTAAAGGGCTTTACAGGTTTGAGGTTCTTAGCCTGTTAAGTGTTTGCTTCGATTGCAAAGGTAAAAAAGTGGACATCACTCTCGTTCAAGCGTTTGAACCTTTGTAAGAATTAATTCTGAAGGTAAAATCTCATATCCAGAACGCAAGGATTCTCACGAGAAGCACCTCTAGCGAGCAAGGATATCGGAAAATGGCCGCACATGTCCGAGTTGTGTGCAAGACGGCAACGAGAGTCCTTTTGTTGCTTGATGCTAAAAACGGAATAGCATTCCAGGGCTCACCTACACACTATCAAACAAACACACACACACACACACACCGCCGCGCACAAGCTTACAATGCATGGGTTACTCTATACTTTGGGTTTTGGAGGCTCAAGTTTTAGGAAATTTTCGTAAAACAATCTTGAACTTTAAGGACAGCGTTTTGTGTCCTCTGGAAGGGCACCGCACTTTATCTGCTGGACCAGCAAAGGTTCGCTAGTGTGTTCTTGTTTGTTTTTTTGTTCTTCTTGCTTCTTTTGATGGTGAATTTTTGAGTGATGGACCAACATCGATGCCAGCATCTTTTTCCCTACACTAGCCCAACATCTATGACACCAAAGGTAAGTAATGTACAGGCCAGTTGAACATGTTTTTTTGTTTCTTCGCTGCTTCCAAATTTCTTTTTGCACACGTACACACACACACACACTCATGGAAGCACATTGATCGTCGTGTTTGCAGTCGTTTTATCGCGCGCGGATGGCAGTAAAAGGGATCGGAACCAGCGGGCACGAACGCACGCGAACGACGACACCAAGAATGTTAGCACCAACTACACACGCCGATACCGATGCACACGGAACCAGACGCAGACTCGCGCGCACTCCGTGCAGATCCCGTGAGCGCGTACGTCCTCCTCCCTCCCCCCCTCCCCCCTTACCCCCTTTTTCACCCCAACACGCACACTCACACAGATACAGACGCACAAAACCAGGCCTAGGCCTCCAACAGGCAGGGTGTTGGTTTTTGTTGTTGTTGGTTTTGTTTTTCTTTTTTTTCCGGAGGGTGAAACAGCGAACAGAGGAGCACGAGCTGTGTTTGACAGGAGGGCGAACAAAAACGGCAACGTGACAAAACCGCGCTTCGCTACGGTTGCTGCTGCTGCTGCTGCTAGTGCTGGTGCTGCTGGTGGTCGTTCTGCCGTCGTCTTTCACTGTTCGTCGAGTTTTTCCTGACAGCTTGGCGCCCTGCATGCCATCCGTACACTTTTGTTTGTGTGTATGTTTGTGTTTGGCTTTTATTTCTCTCGCTCTCTCGATTGCTTGAGCGTCCACAGTGGAACCGTACCGAAACCGAAATAAGTGTGCGTCGGGAAAGCTAGGAAAATTTTTGAGAACCCAGTAAAGCGTGAGAGTTTCTTCTCGGCTAGCGGAACAGATAAAGAGAGTGTGTGTGTGTGTGTGTGCCCGTGTGCAACAAATTAAACTCACTCAGCGAAAAGTTGGGTCGAAGGAGAGAGAGAGAGAGAGCAAGCGGAAAAAAGGGCGAAGAAAGCTCGAGAAAAATCGCATCACGATCGTGTTTTATGTTCGGTTTGATAATATCCTCGCAATGAATCCCCACTATCAGGCATGATCACGTTGGCTGCGATTGTTTTCTAAAACCAAAAAAAAAAAAAAAACTTGTTCAAATTTCGGGATGTGACTTTTCCCACCACACAGCTCCTGAGAATAACTTCCTTGTCCTCATTTGTTCCTCATCCCTTCAGTCCCAGCAGCGATTATCAGCGATCGGCACTAGCATCTGCATCCATCGGAGAGTGCACACATACACACGCGCCGCACTCACACACGCCGAGAGAGGCCGAATGAACCGAGAGACAACGTGGTGAGTGAGTAAAACCCGTCTTCTGACAGCGCCGGGTGTGGTTGGTGTTGGCGTGGAAAAGCGTACACAGCAAAGATGATGATGATGAAGGTTTGGGATGAGGTTGGGAAAACCCTAAATTGAAAAACCCCGAGCCAGCAGCGCGCATGCGTTACTTTGTTTATCGTTATTGATGCCGTTGTTTAGTGTGCTGCTGCTGCTTGCGAATGTTGTTTTGCGTTGTTTTTTTTTCTTTGAATTTTTTCGACGTCTTTTTTCAAAAAAATCCACCCTTAAATTTGATAACTGTCCTTAATTTGATATGCTAACCCAATCGCCTTTTTAATACGCTATAAATCTTATAAATAAATAGAAAAATTGTGCTTGATATGGGATTTATCTAGCTACAAAATATCCTTTTTTTGAGTTTACAATTTAGTGCTCAATTTGCGAGTCTAAACCAAGAAGAAAATAATGTCCTTTACACAGTCAGTACTGTTTTGTTTGATTTAAATGCACCATAGGGCAAATTGACCCCTAAACGATATTCTTCAAAGAAAGGATATAAACAATGAATGGTGTACTTTGGCATTCTCCTTTGCCTTCTCAGTCTAAATTCTAAAACACTGCACCAAATGAACTAAGGGGAAACCCGTCTCCCTTATATCCTTGGTCTTTTCTTAATCGACGAATAACCTTGCCATCAGCGCGAGGAATTGTTACGAGCGCACAAAAAAAAGGATCGAAAGAAGACAAATCAGTGAACTAATCGATGCACCCCAAAATGCGTTTGCCAGTTGTTTGTGAATTATTTCCCTTTTTTGCTATCATCCGCTTATTATTCCGCTTAATGCATGCACAAACGAATTGTTGATTTCCCAACCACCATCTTTTTCCATGTTGTGTCTTACGCATGCAGCTCGTAATTTTAAACTCTTTCTCTCTCTCTCTCTCTCTCTCTTTCGCTCAATCTCTCGTCCCTTTTACTTCGTATGTATGGTTCACGCAAAGCCTCCGCCTGCAAGTTTGTTTTACCTCGAAAGGTTTGACTTTGACCAAACCGCAACAATACAAATAAAAAAACAACAACAAAAACACACACACACATAAAAAAAAACCCGACCAGAAATGAAATTCTCTCGCGCATTAAACGATGTTCCCGCAAAGACACGGTACGCATTGCACGCACGAACGAACTAGCACGCTCACTGACCCTCTGTCTCTCTCTCTTTTTCTCTGGGCTGCGTGTGTTCATTGCTGTGACCATGGCCCTGATACAATGTTCCACGCGTAAAGCGCGTTGGTGCGTTTGGTGGCCTTTCCCCCCCGCAATTCACGCTTTTACCGAACCGCGCCACCGAAACGGTTCACACGCTAGAACACGCTCGAAGGATCACGACGAAAGAGTGCGTAGGAGAGAGAATAAGAGAGAGAGAGAGAGAGAGAGAGAGAGAGGAGGAGAGGAAAGACAAGTTGTATAAACATGGCGAAATGCGCATGACACGCACACCGCACGTAACAGTGTAATGCTGCTGCGTGCCAAATCATAAAGAGAAAGAGAGAGAGAGAGAAAGAGGGGTTTTAGGATTTCCCTTTAGAATATGTTGCTGCTGCTGCTTTTGAGTTAAGTGAATTGTGTGTGTGTGTTTTTTTTATGTAACTTTTGTGCGATTTTTCACTTCGTTTGCCGCCTGTCTGTATGCTTCTGTTCTGGTAGCCCACGTGAGAAGCAGACCTGGTTTTAGTTCGATTCGTCGATAAGAAGTTAGAAGTAGAATTAGAAGAAGTACGTATGCCAATCGTAAAGAATCAGTGTGCTTTTACGATAGTGAATCATCTTTTTCCCCCTCTCTTGCATTTTATGTTTTGTTTTACTTTTAAATTTTCTTCTACTTGAATGTTTTATTTACTTCTTGGTCTATTTTCATCGTTTACGATTTTTAATGAAAGTTTTAATCATTTTACAGTTGTTATAATTGTTATTTGTGCCTCCATCGTTGTTTATTATTTTGTTTCTATTTCATTTTAACTTGTTTTATTTTGATTTAAACTTAATTTGATTTTATTAAATATATCATTTTATTTGTAACGATAATTAATAATCAACATATTTTATGAAAAACTTGAGCCACCAATACTCGCACTACTCAATATTGCTGCATCAGCTTTGTGTAAGGCTGGCTTGGCTGAAAATTTCTGCTGAATGTTTTTTTGTACAATCACCCTACCCCTCCCCCTCCCCTTCTTCTATTCCCATTAACAACCTTAACAACTTATCTCCCATTCTCTGTTTTTCTCTCTCTCTCTCTCTCTCTCTCTTTCTCCTTCATGCCTGGAATCCAAAACCCCCATTTCGATGTGAAACTGAGGCTCAGGTTTAGTGCTCCCAGTCTGAGCGATTTGGCGAACAACTCCACCCTCCACCCTGCCTCCCCTTGGTGTCCCTTGAGTTGACCTTCGTTCACTTTTGGTGTCTCTGAGAGGCTCTTCTCGTTGTTGTGTGCAGTGTGCTCGATTTTGCTATGAACAGTGAGCAAGAGCACGGCTCAAGCTTGTGCCTGTAACAACAATCTGCCCGTCGCTTTGTGTGTGTGTGTGTTTGTGTGCCTGCATTAAAGATACAAAGGAGAGTAGCAGCCCCGGCAGCTTCGAAGGACAAGTCACTGACACGTTTCTGATTTACGTCAGAGCAAATTGCAAAGGAGAAAAGGAAGTCGTTTTCGCACTTGAAAACGACTACCACTGCCAAACCTGCTGTCCAATTTATGCTATCTCACTCACGCACACACACGCGTGCGCGAGCAGATGGATAAGAAGTTGTTTAGGATCACATAATGAGCTCTTGGGGGAAGCCGCATCCTTTCTCCGTTTTCATCTAAGCATGAAAAACCCGCATTGGATGGAGGGGGGGGGGGGGAGGGGGGGGGGTGCACATTTGGGGTTTGCAGAGCGGCACTATTTTCTTCTTTTTTTTTTTTGACGATGACGACGCGTCCGCAAGAGGATCCCATAATGAGGCACAGAGGCGCAATGTGCTGTGTATGCAAGTGCGAGGCAGCTGGCAGGGAGCAGGCGTATCTTAAGTGCCAGGAGCAACGCATGGTTTTGAGCACGTGTAGTGGATCCAGAATGGACCGCGGTTTATTTTTTCTTTTGCTGGAGCATCAAACACACACACACACATGGCATAGATTTACCTTTTATCACGAGGAAAAACTGATGCAAGCGCACTTAAACGTATCTTTTGGGAAGCTCTACTCGAAAATAAAAAAAAATCATAGAAGTTGACTTTATTTTGTTTAAAATCATGTTATTCTCTTATTGGAATAAAGAATAAAAGAGCATATTATCTTCAATTTCTAATTTTTTGTGGCTTATCAACCTATTAGGCTGACGCCTAAACCACTGGACCGCCCCTGGAATAGATTATCAATATCTAGAATTAATCGGGATTAAAGATTATTTTTATTTGAGAGAGACCTTCGAAACCGAAGCAAACTATTTGGAGAACTCAATCAACCCTTACAATTCAAGCAAAGCATCGGTGAGCTTACTCAATGCGGACAAAACTAACGCATCCTGGCGCACCGGCACCAGGCACTCGGGAGGGAGTGTCGACATCAATCAGAATCATGTTTGGAACGTGCTCGAACCTCATTATGTGGCTTATTATAAGCTCAGTTCCTGTTCGTTGTTCCTTTCCTGTGCACAGACAGTGTACTCTCTCATTTTTTCTCTGTCACGCGATGACATTTTCAAAATGGTCGAAAAAGGCCAGGCGTCTCCATTTGCTGAATTTTATTGGTTTGATCGAAGAAAAGCCGTTTTTTATGTGTTTTGTTTTCTAGCAGAGTTTGGTTAAACAAACAATTAAACAACTAGCATTTAACAATTTTCTTTCTTTTGCACTACCTTGTTCGGAAGATTTTTTTTTTCAATATATAAAATTAGGATAAGTGAAAAATAGTTTAAATTATGTAAAATTATTCTTTTCGTACCAAAGTTTTTATAATTTCTTTTATTGAGTTCATCGGTTTTTTAATATCTTTGGTTGAGTATCGGAACGCATAATGCTGCTCAATCAGTTTCTGAAGGATGCAGACATATTCAGCAACGTTCAAACGGCATTGCCGACAACAATGGCGCCTAGGCATGAGCTAGACACGTTAAGATGCGACAAGAAGAAGAGCGGAGAAGAAACGCTAGCAAACATAACATCATCGTACAGCAACCGTATTGCAAATAGCCCCGGCGCGGCCGCTCATCAGGGTCACCATCCGCGTGAAGACAGGTCGCCGATGCTGTGCGTTGCAGCCGTGAACCAAGATGCTCGTGATGCTGCAGCTTACTCGTGTATGAGCGAGCAGGGAAACAGGCAAAGAAAGGAGAGGGAGAAAGTGGTGAACGCGATAATGTTTCTGGTTTTTCGTTGCTTTGGGGGTTTTGAGGCGTAAACCAGGTCGCCTGTTTTGGCAGCTTTCCGTGGGTTAAATTATTTTTAACACATTCACTTCCCATTTCTTCCTTCCTTTAATTTGAACCTCTTTTCCCTTTCCCCACGTCACCCTCTTCCTTACCGCTTCTCAGTAAGAGTTACGTGTTATGTGCGCTTCCTCCCATGCCATCTTGTCCCTTGTCTCAGGCTGACTGTCATTGTGCGTAGTGTGATACGAATTAAACAGACAGTAATAGAAAGAGAGGGGAGAAAAGTTAGCCAAACAGCAAAAGAAAAATCAACCCTGTGAACAAAACCCGGCAGTGTACGCGTGCGTGTGTGTGCAAAGGAGAGAAAAATACGAAAGATTGCTTTGTAGCGGTAAAGAAATGGAATGCAGCATTTCTTATTCCGGCACGGACGCATTCCAAGCGCGTATTTAAATCCACAACCACGAAAGTGTGGTGTGTGAAGAGGAGTCCCGGTGGGTAGAGGGATTGGAAAAATCGTAGAAAAATTAAATTAAAGTAAGCTACTTCGATGGATTGTTCTTCCCTTCTTTGTTTTCTCATTCATCTTTATTAGATGAGCGTAGATAATTGAATTGCACCCACTGCCATCATCATTGGCTGCCAGAGATTGATTGACTCGAAGATAATGATGAAAAACATTTTATACCAATTAATATAATACAGTTTTATTGCTTAAACTGATAGTATCTACTTTAACTGATGTTATTGATGTGTTTAGTTGATCGGATTTCATTCACTGGTTTATGTGTTTGTATTTCCTTCTTCAGCAGAGTGAGTAACTATTGTTTTAATCCTGGCAGAATGATTTGCTTCATTCGATGGAATTAAAGTAGGCTAGATGGCAACGAATTGGCGTGCGACGGGTAAAACACCAGGCGCCTCCATGACCCAATTTTTTTTTATAAACAGGTTTTGTGTTTCCAAGATGAAATAAAATCAATTTATTTTATGGTCAAGAAATGAAACACAACTTGAAAATTTCAGAAAACGTAAGCTAAAACTATAACAAAATATAAGCACTGTTTTTTAGATAATTATTAACAAAAAAAAAAGATCAATAGAAAATTAACTCCTATGACGAGGCAGCATGTATAGAAAAATAAAAGCGAAAGCAAATTTCTGTTTATAATAGTAGACTGCGTTATAATATCTCTAGAAGATAGAGCAAAATAAGGAACGAAAGAGGAGGATTATCCTGCTAGTCAATCAAGGCTCTATCGTTTCCCCACCATGACCCCTTCTTCTCACTCGCCTCTTCCTTATCTTCTTCTTGCACCGCAAACGGGCGCCTGATTAGGTGTGATTATGTGCGAGCACAGCATTTGAAAATCATTTGGAAAATTGCTTCCAATCGTTTTCAATTCACAGCACCGAGACAGAAAATGTAGAAAAGGTGTGTCTGTGTATATGTGCGTGTGTTTGTGTGTGTAGCAATAGGATGTGGTACGATGCGGCAAAGTCCAACAACCATTGCCAGCTGGTCGTGTTGGCTAAAAACCCCATCACAGCAGCATCTCCTCAGCGATTTGCCCAGGCAAAGTGTGTGTGTGTGTGAGTGAGAAATGAGAGCATAAGCCGGTTTGTGCGAGAGCGATACGGGTGTTTTTTTTTTGTGTTGTCGAATCGATTCATACAAACTTGGATGCTGCAGTCGAACGGACGAACTATACTTATCCGATCTCGGCAGAGCGTAAAGACTGCGAGGACTGTGAGCAAAATTAACTGTGTGAAGAGAGGAAGAGAACATTCACTCTCTCTTTCTCTCTCTCTCTCATATTAGTAGTAGAAGCAGTAGTAGTAGTTGTTGTTGTGCAAGAGAGTCGTTCATTAACATTGCAAGAGCAAAGAGCTAGAGGTAGAGAAATTGACGAACGAGAGCACTGTTTTGATTGCTAAAAAACTGACCCAACAACCGCACACCCGAAAACTCAAGGTCTGTATACGTCCGTCTCTCATCTCCTTCCCTCCCTCAAGCACCACCCTTTTTTCCCCTTGACATTTTAAAGCTCCTCGCAGCAAGCCGCGTCTCTCTTTGATCGCCCTTTCTGCGGCTCATCTTCGCTAGCTTATGACGCACGATGTAGCCTAGGTTTCCCCTAATTGGTTAGGTGAGTGTTGTTGCTGTGATCGTTGCGTGTCTTGCACGATCGTCTGACACCAAAAACAAGGTGGACGGTGAGGCGACAGAGGACGGGCAGAGCTAAAAAAAACGGAAGGGTTTACGAAGAAGGCAATGTATGATCGTCATGTAACTTAAGAGCACTTTCGAAGGGAGGAAAATTTTTAAATCGAAATAATGTGTGTCACATACCGCCATTCAGGCGCACGTCACTGCATCAGCTGGAAAGGGCATGACGAGCTGCTCTCTCTGTATGTATATGTGTGTTTATGTTATGACAACAAATATGCTACTTCCACGTTCAACAGAACGGAAGAGAGAAAGAGAGCCGTTCGAGTGGGAGAGGGAAAGAAAGGGATCGAGAGAAAGAGAAAGGAAGCGAGCTGAAGGTTACACAGCGACGACAGGCAACGCTGATAAAAAGGGATAGGGTGATGCACACATGGAGAAGGAAATAGTTCAACGTGTTGTGTGGGAGGAGGTTGGTGGAAGGGAATAGAAAGGGTGATTTGTTTTATACCAGGATGAGCCGAAGAGGGATTGACGACAGGAGGGTAAGGAGCTGATGAGATCTATTTTTAGACTCGCCAATGTATTTATGTATCGGTTATGGTGCACTAATAATAGCGCACACCACGGGATTCGGTCATCGATCGTGTTATAGCAGAGTGTTGGGCCGATTGCCATGCTTGCTCCCCCCCCCCCCCTCCCCATCCGACTGTGCCCTTCTAGCAAGTATCGAGTCGAACTTGCACACTGCAAGCCTCGTTGTTTATTTTTCTAGCAAAGGTAAAGTAGGTCTTAGCGGTCTTCGCTAAATCATGGAGAAATTAAAACAAAAAGGAAATAAAAAAAACACAAAAAAGGGGTTAGAAGTAAGGAGATCAACTACACGATTCTTCGAAGGGCAGCAAACCTATCAAGACAATGTAATTCAACTCCACCTTCCTATTGATTGCATTACATCTCATTTATGATAACATGCCAATAGACGGATGATGCGAATAAATTAAATTTGTCCCCACCGATGTTACAAACCAAGCAACAGCACGGGCTATTGGGAAGAGAAAACACTCACACCAGCAATCGTGTACGAGGAAGAGAGAGAAGGGACTCGGGTTTCCGCGAGCGAACAAAGCACGGAGAGCGGAAAGACGCACAGACGCACCAAAAAATGGGTGCAATGCACCATTGCCGACCGCGTAAAAGCTTCTGTCGGATGGAGAAGACAAAAGGAAAAGCTCCGAAGTGCCCAGTCTACTACGGCCCTTCACTTCGGGGCTGTAACCTTCGGTGAGTTCGGGCACGGTACGCAGAAAAGCTTCCGCCAATTTTCAAGCTGCTAGAAAGCGCGCGAGAAGTACCATAGTGAGCAGACATGATTTGGGTTTAGTTTTGGCAAAAGTTGGCGTGTAAGACAAAAACTACTCGAATCCGGCACTGCTCGTAAAAACGGTACAAGCGTTTGCAACCAGAGGGCGCCCAGTTGCGCATCGTTTGTGGCTCACTCTGCCGGGAACAAGGCGGAACCGTATGTCGGTTTGGTTTTGTAATGCCCGCAGCAAACTTTAAATACATCCGTTTTTTTTTGTTGACGTTTTCTGCTAAACTGCTGTCATGGTTTTTTTGCAGTACTGTTAACTTAAAATACTCGCAAAAAAAGTCTACCAAGCATTTTTTTTCCTTTTTCTCAGACTCATTTGCTACACAAATAAATGAAGAATAAAGAAATCATGTGCCATGTTCGATTCGAAATCAATATTGGAAACCAGTCCACTTAATCCAACACAAAGAAAGCATGTCGTCCCGACCGACAATTAAAAGCGGTACTATGTGGGAAAACCCGTTTCACCTAAACAAGGCATTATTGTGTCAGCTTGTTTGTGTGTGTTCGTTGTGTTTTTTTTCTGAGTGTCCGTGTGGTGGTAGTATAATTTCGTTTGAATTTGTTTGTTTGAAGAGTTTGACGGCGCTGTTGAATTTTACATACGCTCATGCATAAGTAAGCGAGTGAACTGTCGACGTTCGCCATTTTTGCAGCAGACGAATATTGTCATTACCCGGTGGCGCAGGTGATTTACAGGCATCGGTTCAGGTGCAAGGTAAAACACCAGTACCCGAGACCGGTACATGAAGTACATTCATTCATCCAGTACAGGAGCAGTTACAGCGAGAGAAGTAGAAAGACAGAGATCGATTGTTTAAAGGATATCAAAAAAATAAAATTGAAGCTATTTAAGTGCTATTTGTCGGTCATGACATGACTAAAGGATGCAGTCGATATTGTTCTTAATACTAAGCAAAATCAAAATGCAACACAGAATCCAAAAAAAAAACAAGAATAATTAGCACCAACTTTTGAAAGCTTAAAAAATTGCCTTACTTCTTGAAGGTAAATTTTCAATTCGTTCCACATGCGAATTTCAGCTGCTTCAAATTTGTGCATCGTTACTGCAGCGGCCCCCAACTAGGTCACAGGATATGCGGTAATATCAACAAAAATGTAAGCCACGAGGCCAACAACGGACGTCATCAAATGCCGCAGTCGAATGCGTCAAGGTGCAAGCCCTCGTGTGTAGCTTTTGCTCCCTCCCTGCCTCCCTCCCACTCCATTATATCTCTCACCGGGAAGCTAAGGGTGAGCATGAATGTGGCAAAGATCGTCGCCATATTCGAAGCAACAAACGAAGCAACACATATCGGTAGCATCCGATTCCCTTACCGTTGGCGATTTTCTTCCTCACAACAGACGGCACAGCTTTGTTTGTATTGTAGCCGTCCAAGTACATGCTTACCATTTCCACACGCTCACACTCTTCCCAGCCCACCGTCACCAACGCCACGCTGCACAAATATGTGAAAAGGTCTACAAAAGGGTCACGTTGACCTAGACGCATTCATGTACATGTGATACCGGGGGGTAAGTGTGATGCGATGTACTCAAGCACAAAATTAGACACACTTGCCCGTTATTTCACCGTTCACCTTCATCTCCGCACGCGTGCTGCTTTCTCGTGTTACACCCTGACAAACAGACACAAAAAAGCAAGGGCTCCTCATAACCATTTCCTTCTGATCGATTACAATCAACAAGTAGAATACCCTTTTCGTTTCGCCCAATTGTTCGGAGCGTAATTTAATGCTTCGTTTTCGTGTTCTAGTTTGTCTTTATTTATTAAGTTCTAGCTTACATTACGCACGTGTTCGGAGGTAGAAAAACAAATTCATTTTACCAAATACCCGAGTCACGTGATGTCTTAAGAAACTTTAAAAATTAGAAGCAAAACTAGGACGTTCTCCAGTTTGTCGTAGTCGTAACCCCCTTTTGCTTGGTACCGTACGTGCAGTAAGCGTCACGAGAAGATAAGGTTTCGCTACACATATTCACGTGCGCACACAAACACACGAGCATACTCAAGTACATTCCAAAAAAAAACGGCACACTAGAATCGGATAGATCTATTTGTACATTGCTGCAACGTGCTGGCAAGAACGGACACGCGAAACTACTGCAGTGCCGCCACCCGATTCCTTCCCTGGCACACTTTAGACAGGGAGAAAAGGGGAAAAAGGGGATAAACGGTTGAGTTTATGGTAGGGGGTGTTTTGCAGTAAAAACAAGTGCAATAACATTTTGAAATAGCTGTGTTTTAAGAATAAGTAAATCAATTAAAAGTATCCATTCAAGCAATATAATCTAGAATTAGGGGTGACCCGGTGGTGTAGTGAGGACTGACTAACAAACTACGTGGTTTTGGCAGTTTAGTAAGCCATTTCGATGGCCGACATGACCTTAGAGATCGTTAAGCTAAGAGGAAAAAGAATTTAGAATAAAAACTGTTCATAAAAAAGACTCAAAATAAAACTGTAATAAAAAAAATATTAATAAACTGTATTTTTAAATCAAGTCTTCTTGACACACATTTATGTTCTACCCAAAAACATAAAAATTTGCCAATCCACAAATAAAAATAATATTACTTTATTTCCACTGCGTGAAGAGTAACATTTGTATCTAGTTAATCCGTATCGGAAACCAGCTGTATGCATAAATACATTCGCCGCAACACAAAAGCCGACGCTAACTATGTGTGCTTTGGAGTGCATTTCAATTTCGTCCAGTTTCGTTCCGCAATGATAGACCGGGCGTTAATAATGCTTGCTACGTGCTTTATTCCCTCATACAAACAGGTTCGAAGAGGAAAAGCGGGAAGGGGATGGGGGCTAGAGTATCAGGGTCGCTACAAACCAAGGGTGAGTTTGTAGTTTGTGAATATGCTACAGTTTCATAATTCCGTGGAGGCGCCTGGTAGCTGGTACCGGAATGGAGGCGCCTGGTGCCGCACAAATAAACACGAACTACATGAAACTTATTGAATGAGACACAGGGCGGAGAGATGAGCACATTGAGTTTTGGGTAGTGGAAGTCATGGATGCGGGGGTATGAGAGAGAGAGAGAGAGGGAGAGGAAAAACGTGCCACTGGTATTGGGTGGAACATTAGGTGAAACCATTATTTAGAAAGCCATGCTCTTTAGCTCTTCCTTTCCGGCGCTCTGCTATTGACCTCCCCTGGGAGGGGAGGGTAGAAGGAGGGCGAAAAGGACATGCAGATGGAGGAGTTTACTTCTGACAAACTATTGATTTCTTGCGGGCGCCAGGTGTGTTTGACTAGAGCTACTGTAGTGCCCGCGTGAGCACCCTCTCTCTCTCTCTCTCTCCTCCCTCTTCTTTTCCTTCCAAACACCGACAGACGTGTAACGCGCGGTGACCGCTATCAAAGCGAGAAAGGAAAATCAGCTTTATCCATTCCGAGTACAAGTGGGCAGGTTTGTGAGTGTGTGTGTGTGTGTTGAAAGGAAGTGCAGAAAACGGGAGGCAGTCATTGAGATTCCACGCTACACGCTAGCGGAATCCGGACGAACGGTCCACCTGTGTGACGGAAATCAACGCTGTAGCAAAGCCAACTGGATGGTTTTAATTAAGTTGAGGTTGATTGTCATGCAAATTGCACACTCCACAGGTTCCCGTTGAATCGCATACACGGTTCAAGGGAGCGCCAAGCAATTGAAAGGGGAGGCAAGATATTCAGAATGATATTTCTTCCTTCCCATCCTCATTCTTTTCCCACAATTGCACAAGTCCTGCGACACCTTCCACCGAACCAATTCTTGGACCAATGGTCCGGTGCACTGTTGCGTCAAACATTCATTCGCGCACGAGGGTGATGTCCTGCAAATGGATGCCGCAACCGACTCATGAACGGGACAGTGAAGCGAAGACGCTTCAATTAAGCAGTTTATTTCGACCACGCCGCACTTGGAGAAGTTTACATTTTAACGAGCTCTTATCCAGCGAGGCGAGGTCAGAACGAGGTTTATTTAAATTTCGTTTAGTTTTTTTTTAGTTTTTGTACTGCATTTTAGTTTTTTTCTTCCATCGCGGATCGCGGAGGAAGTAATTTATCCTGTTCAAGGTTGCTGTATGAATTATTCACAAAAATAAGAGAAAATCCTGCAAAACTGCGGAGCAAAAGAGAAATCCGACAAATAAAAAGTGGAATCCTCCATTAAGAGGATCAATATGAGCCCAGATAATGGTTTATTAGTATTGGTGCTTTGCAGAAGTTAATTTGAAATTAATAACGCCTACCCACAATCATCAAATCTGGCTTCACACTTCCTAATTTCGATCCTTTCCGATTGCAATGACAATGTTGGAGGGCTGCTTTGTCAAGCACAAAACATGAGAGTGACAGATGTCAGCTGCAGCACCTCTGACATGTTCTGCTATACCGTAGAAAATGGTTTTTCGATTGTTCTCGATACTACAGCACAAAGAGCGTTTTTGTGTATGTGTGTGTTTGGCTGTGATCGCTAAATGATTGTTGTACGAATGAATCTTCCCTTTCCGAGGCAAGGAATTATTTTGATGGAATTAATATCAAACTCAATGTGATTTATTTCACATATAACATTCATAAATGCTAGCATTCTTTTCAAAAAGTTTTCTGTTTTTCAATTTTCCGTTTTTACTAGTTTACTTGCGCAGTGATATTTATTCTAATGGAGCCAACGAAAATCTAAATTTCAGCGCCTCAGTCACGCTTCAATTAAACGGAAAAGGAAGAGGAGGAAGAGCAACCAAAATCCCACCCCACTTCCACCTTCACAACCATCCTCTCTCTTACACAATGGCGCAACGGTCGATCGATTTTCCACTCAATGAATCATAAAGTATAATGCGCCTCCATTACGTTTTATAATTCGATTATCTACATTCCATTATGACCAGCGTCCTTCCCTTCCCCCGCTTGTACAGCCATTTACAAAGCTCAGAGCGTGTGTAATCGTACTAAAGCAAATCATGTTCGAAGACCCATACACTCCCATTCTCACACGCCCCTGCTCTTTTGCCAACCAGCGGGAAGCGAAAAAGTCTTATTATTTGCTGCCACGCTGTCAGTTGTTTATGCTTCCTCATCGTTTGCACGTGTGAGTGTGCGAGGGGGAAAGGAGGGGCGAGAAATGTTCAGTGGGGGTTGGAAAAGAGGAGAAAGAGCAAAGAGGGAAAGTATGTCAATATGTACATTTATCCATCCAAGAGGCTTCACACACTTATACGGCTTCCACCCCCCCCCCCCCCCACCCACTCCCTCTTTACGGTGCTCATCCTGCTCGTTTGCTGTCTGGCATACGCTGGTGGAAGCAGTTGTTTTGCTCTCACCCCTGTCGGTCCAATAAAAATGTGGAAAATGTGTAACGACCAATGAGCATATGCATCGGTTGGAAAGCAACAGGCTTCCTGTGTAAGGTTCGTGTCCCTGGAATGCTACCCCGCCTCGGGAAAAGGTTACAAATCAAAGAAGGATTTCTTGTGCCACTGCTTAACGGGGGGGAAGTTAGCAGAGATGGATGGTTTTAACATGACCGTACCGAAGGCAGACGAATAAAATTAGATTTGGTTTTAGAGCGGGCGAGAGAGTCAGAGGGAGGAAAAAAATAAAGGTGAAATTTTGTTTTTTTTGTGCAGGATCTTGGATAAAAGGGTTGAAAGTGTTTTCATTACTGGTTTTCCTTACGTTTACAAACAGATTCAAAGAAGGTGCTACCTTGAGTTTTGGTGCATTCTTATTCCAATTTTCGCATCCCCAGTTTTCCACCATAGCTTCAAGTATTCTTCTTGAATTATTATTACACAACCATAAGAGTTTAATGCTCAACATTCTACAAAACAAGAAGCAAATAAAAAAGAAAGGGTCAACGATTTAGATACAACAATGCTAAAAAAATACCACCCCAAAAATGCATCCTGTTGATTACTGATGAATGGTTTGCTGATCGTCAGAACATTTAGTTTTCTCTCTTTCTTTCTTTCTCTCCCTTTCTCAGCTTTGTTACATTGGGGTCAAAATTCATAAAACGACCCTCATAAAACTTATCACTGTTCTACTTTCCGTAGCAAGAAAATTCACCGATAGCTATAGAAAAGGAGAGACTCAAAAAACATCTAACGCCAAACGACTTTATAATCAGGTTTTATCTAGCAAGAAAAAACACACACACACACACACACACACACACACACAGACACAAGAATCACCTGTGAGCGTGCTCAATCTCGGGGTAACAAATCGGATCTACAATGTGGGGGAAGAAAATCATGTGCATCATGCACGAATATCCTCATATTGCAATTGCAAACGCTCGGTTTAACATCACATGATTTCGGGTTCCTGCCCCTTTCCCTCTTTCTCTTTATCTCACTCTCTCTCTCTCTCTCTCGTCTCAATCACAAAGCAGTTTAAAATAAGGATCGCAAGCACAGTGCTCACAGACCGGATGTACGTCCTCCGCACCGAGGGAGGAGAGTTTTTTTTTTTGCTGTTGGTTGCTGGCAAAGTTTTTCTGGGCAACGCCTGGAATGTCGTACCCTCAAAAACCACCAACCACTGTACGATATCTTTCTTTCGTTTTTTTTTCTTCTCTCTCTCTCCCTCTTCCTCTTCCGAGAAGGGGGATAAAGTTGCACCAGCCGACCAGGCACATTCGCTGGCCATCAATTCTATATGACAAAGCTGATGACGGATCCACATAAGCGTTCCGAAAACGCTTTTATGCGCTTTGTTTGGGAAAAGAGCGGGTGGAAAGCAGGAGTTGTGTGTGTGAGAGAGATCGAGTGAGAGAGGGTTTTGTTGGAAAGTATGTATGTGTTTGTAAAACTTTATCCGACTCATAAAACCGCGCATTTCGGGGTGGCAAGTTTGGAAGAGTGTGTCTTTCTGCTTCAACAGTTTTTAGTGCGTGTTGAAGGGAAGAAAACAAAAATGGTAGCATATTCAAGGGTTCTCCCCCTCTCCCCCTCCTCCTCCTCCTCCTCCTCCTCCTCAATGCGAATCTCATACTGGATCTCTGGAAATGCTGGAAAGTTGTTCAACAGATAGCGAAAAGTATGTGGCGGTAATATCATGGTAATAAATGACGATAGAGTCCCTTGCGGTGATAGAATTGAAGATAGTTTTGGGGTCGGAACAGTAAAATTCTTCCTAATATGATTACCAAGGACTCTTTTCGCTCTCTTTCTCATCCGGATAAACTTAATAAAGGTTCAGTTTGGCAAGCGTAAAGCATACTGTTTCGCTTGTTTTACGATGCTTGCTGCGCGGGCTGATAGTACATCAAAACGCCTAACAGTAGGCAATTCGCAGTTTTGAAAGCAGCGTAACATTGCTGTAAACACATAAAACTGTCATCACTCACGTTTGGAATGATTTGTACCGGGAGTGAGATACCTTCGAAGACCTTTCGTTTGACAGAAAATCAGAAAGTAATTAAAACTTGCTTTGAGCACAACTATACGAGCACTTTTCTTGGAGACGTTTTTCCCGCTAGTTTGATGTAATTTGACTGAATTAGAAATTCATTTATAAATGCTTTTAGAAGTGGAAGATTTTATGTAAAGAATAGATTGAAAAAGAAAATTTAAAGATTCACAATTTATCAAAAAATATAAAATATTCCTTTAACTACCGAAATAAAATAAGAAAATAGCCATTGCTTCCCGCCTGCTACGAAAACCGACCCCAACTACTCCACTTTAGAGGAAAAAAACAGAGTGAAGAAAAAAAAACATGTATCGCTTACGGTTCGCTGAGTCCGTCCGGTGTTTTGTCCGTCTTGTCCTGGTTGGCCTGTTGCGCCTGCTGTCTCCGTTGGCGCTGGTGGCGCGAATCATCGCCCAGTCCGTACAGGCCAGCGACGGCAGCCATTATTTCATCGCTCTACTCCGAACCGCAACTGCACGCCGCACGTGCCGGGTGATGTTTTGGGCACCGGGGGCACCGTGTCCTTCCGTGGTACACGCACTATACAATCACGCACATTCACTGCACGCCAACAAAAACACACACACGCTAGGGTCTCCTGTTCGCAGGGAACGCTACTCTCTACTGGGAGGCACTTGTCGTTACTTGGCCCACGCTTAATAACTTAAAAACTCGCCGGACTTGCGCCCACCGGGGGTGCTGGCGTTGCCGTTTATTTTTGGTTTCCTCGGGAGCTTGGTGTGTTCCTTCCCTCGTCGTGTTCACAGGTCAAGAAAACACTGAAGACACGCGGTCGCAGATCTGCAAAGCTGCACGGCGATTGTGCGCCTGCACGTGTCTGCGGTCGTATCTCGAAAAATGGACGCCTTCTGCCGACGACAGTCCTCTCTCCTGCTATGATAACGGTTCTGTTGGACAGTGTCACGTATTCTCTCCCGGGGTAGCAAAAAAACACGCAGTAATTCTTAGTAGCTTTGTTGCTTGGTAGCCTTACATACTAGCATTAATAGTGTATCGGTACGTTAAAGCTTTGTAGTTGCAATTATTATTCTCTTTGTTGCCGGGGCTCTGTGAGCTCTGCGCTCCTCGCAAACGCTCGCAGTATCGGCTAGTAGCGTTAGCAGCCCAACAGCAGCCTGTATCTGAGCCTCCACTATCCCGCAGTTTGCGCGTGTGCCCGGGCAGCCGGTTGTAAAAGGTAGTAGTAGTAGTAGTTGCTGTTGTAGCGGTAGTCACGCACAAGCTAGTCTCGTATATGCGATAAGTAAGCCTTACCTGCTAGTAATTACTAATCTTTGGATTTTCCGTATTGTTCCGTTCGGTTTTTTTTTTTTTTGGTTTGGGTTTTTGTATTTGTTTTGTTTCCTTCGAGAGGGTGATGCTTATCAGTAAAGTAGTAGCATTAGTTAGTAACTGTAGCAAACAAGTAGTAGTTTGACGTAGTAGACACTTATCTACTACAGCTCTCTCTCTCTCCCTCTCTTTCTTATTCGCTTTGACGTATTATTTATCTGGTTCCCTCTTTCTCTCTTCCTTCTCTTTTCTAGTTGTTGTAAACAGCGCAGTGATCACAAATCGGTTGCATGGTCCAGCTTCTTACGCAAATTAAAAAATAAACTACAAGATGTTCGGCCTACATCTGCTGACTTTGGTTGCGTGCTTTCGCGTTTGTATGTCTCGGTGTGTTGCTTATTGTTTGCGAACTATTGCGTTCGCGTATGGTGGACGGTGTCGATGGTGTCGATGAAGGATGAACCAGGAGTTTCTCTCTCTCTCTCTCTCTCTCTCTCTCTCTCTATCGCTCTCTCCGGTATGCTGATGGCTCCGAACAAAAAACCGAGCGCCAGGTGTCCGTTACCGTTTGTCGGATCCCATATTCGTTTGCGTTGTAATGTACCGGAACGCTTAAAAGCTCGACCCGTGTCAGGCTTCCCGGAGCAGGTTGCTCCACGCGCTAGAAGTTGGCTTGGAACTTTGGGTGCTTGTTCTTTCCGCTGGATGGCCGTAGATAGGTATTGACGGTAGAGGTACGGAGGGCAGAATACCTGCGGGAGGATGAGAAATGGGTTGCCGGCGTAAGGAAAATGTGAGCGTCGCGTGACGATCACATCACAATGCGGGCTCGGTACGGAGCATCAGCGTGCCGGTGGCATAGCAGCACGAGCGGGCACAGTGTGGTGGCGTTTGCAGCTTTGGTTGAAAGATTGTGTTCGATTGACGGGGCGATTCCATTGCTGGCACGCTGGTAAAATTCTTAGTTTCGGGAAGTTTCCTGATGACTCGTCCGAAACGCGCCCACACGCACGCAGTGCAGCACGACGCTCAACTACGGTTGAGATGTGGATGGATGCTTCGCAGTCGTACACGTTAATACACTCAAACACTGTGCCCTTAGCATGTGCCACACACGTACAACACACATACACCTACACAAAAATGGTTGTGGGTGGTTTAACCTCAATTTTTTGCCGTGGTTTGCCGACAACAATACAACACCTTTTTTTTAACATACGCACACGCACATAAACGCACACTTGCACCGACACGACAAAGCAAGAAAGGGAATTGAACACGAGCACAAGGCACCAAGCACGGTTTTCCCCCTTTTTTTTTTTGCTCTTTTTCTTTGGACGCAAATGCTTATCTTATCCGATTGCTTTTCAAGCTTTTCCGTTTCGTTTTTCTCTAATTAACCATTCTACAGTATTGATAGGATGCACCCTAAACCACACCGGGCGTCCGATCACTACGCGTAAGTGTTATCACAGATCGCTAGGATTTGCTCCGGTTTTTGTTTTCGACCTTCCTGCTGTGGCTGTTCCATACCGGACTGGACGCTGTACAGATATGGCACACACTGTTGATGGTTGAAAGCAAATAGAAATTTCCTGGTTGAATGGGGTTGGGAGCAGTTGTGATTGTTGTTTGCTGGGTGGCTGCTACTACTGCCTGCTACCTCTGCTATCGCACTTCCTCGCACGCATCTACGAACACATTTTGTTTCAATTCTAACCGCACGCAAACACTTCATACGCGTTGATATACGAAAAACAAAACAAAACAAAAAAGTACTACTATTCCAGGATTCCCCCACAACGGCAGCAGGCAAATGTTGTGATGCGTCCCGACTGGCTGAACGTGTGGCGCGGAGTAGTAATGCCAGCATCGGATTCAAAACCCCGATCGAACCCCACCGAAAACCGATCGGAGCGAGACACGAGAACGAATGCGTGAGCGAAAGAGAGAGGGAGAGAAAGAGAGAGGGAGAGAAAGAGAGAGAGCGCGCGAGAACGAGGAGCAAAAGCGACAGTCCACGAGGACATGAAGTAGAATATGGATGAAAAATAAAAATACCGCACGATACACGTGCACAAACACACACACAGATACATGAACCAGCTGATGTAAAATGAAAACAGCACAAAAACACCTCCCGGGAGGCAAGAAGAGAAAAAAGAGAGAGAGGATGGCACAATAAAGACAGTGGAAAAATTGGAGGGGTTGTCCAGAAATTACGTAGCACTAAAAGTGGTTGAATTTTGTAAAGATAACTTCCGTGGACAGTAATAGTAGTGAGTCTTGGGACGCTTTTGTAAGGATCCACTTCTATTTCGGTTCTACAACCTCCGCTTTTGGCTTGCCATTTCTGGCCTTCCAGACTTAATCCATCCATAGCTGGATAGCAACTTTTGCTGCTACCGGACTCTATCTTTTATGGATCAAGGCCTTACTCCTATGGGTAAAAGACTCGAGATGCCTCCGTGGCGAAATACTGTACGTCAGTTTGGGGGAAAAAAGCCTAAAGGTGTGCAAAGCGAATTTCAGTTCGCCAAAAAAGCTAGAAGCTGCGAAGTGACTTACGAAAATGTTTGTTTGCCTTAACTCTTTATATTTTTTAAAGATTAGAATAAATTCATAAATTCTAGGCTTCCTAAACAAAAAAACAAAATACTAGTCACTGCTGAGGTCTGAGGAGTTTTGTAAAAACAAAACTTATTTTGCCCCAGCTAATTGGCCCTATGCAAGATTTTACAATGCCTTGTTGCTTAGGCGTTAAAATCTCGTAAATTCTAGTCCAACGACTTCGTCGCTTATGGACGATCCCGCCCAAAAAACCCTCTACTGTCTGTGCTGTCCGCTTTTTTTTTAAATCTCATTCTGGCCCTCTCGATAGTTGGTAGTAGCCAAACCAGCCTGACCCCAAAAGAAAAGGTTTCGGACTCCTGAAATGCGGACGCTTCTCGGTCCGCAGGCAAAATGTCACCAGAGTTAAATAATCCACCAGACAGATTCTTCTGCTGCGCTAGCAGCGAGAGCACGACTGCCAACGAATGCTAAAGATGGTGTCTGCTTTGAGCCGAGCTCTTGCTTTGCTTCCTCTTTTTTAATTCCAAACGCAATCGCCAGATTTGCCTGCATTCACAGTCGGTAAAATTAATGCCTTCTTTGCCGGCGCGCGCGTTGCAATTATTGCGGCAAACTTTTGCCACCAGCGGGACTGTAACTGGGAATCGGCCAAAATCCAACATTCCAACGCATTTTGCGTTGCAGTCCCGGAGTTTGTGGCGAGAGGGAAGAAATAGGTCAGTTTGGTGCGGTCCTGCGTTGCGTGTCTCTGTGTCTGTAGCTGAGCCTGTGTTGATTTATGTTATTAATGCTTCATCGAGGTTTTATTTTATTTTTTCGCTTCCCGGTATTGAGGCTGCGTGCGTGTCCGACCGGCCGGAAGTTGCGTAAGAATGGAGCATTTCAGGCTGGCGACATCACTGCACCCGCAAATGCGAATAAAACTTCAGCCTCAAAAATAAAAGTAGGGGGGGAGGGAGCAAAAATCACTCTTTTTTGTGATTTAATTATGGCCCAACCGATGAAAGCTTCGCCATGAGTTGTGCAAAACATTATTCTGATTTATACCGACAAAAGTGTGCTCACTGTGCGGTTGTCATCGACCGGGGATCATGGCAACCAGGGTTGACAAAAATTGATTCGCACCCATATCCCCTTATCCCTGCTACCCCGTGCTTCATTGAACTCAATCGAGCCCGCAACAATGAAGCAAACGCACGAGGAGAGAGAGAGAAAACATAGCTGAAAGAAAAAGAAAACCGGTACGAAGAAGCTCAAGCCGACGGTAACATGGCGGTAAACACGTTGCTCGGTCTGGCATTTACACGTGCTTCGCTGCCAGCCAGAAAGAAAGGGGTACACAGGGAATGGGAAAAGGTAATTAGAGAGTTGCATAAAACATAATCGACGAAAGGACAGCAAATGCCGGATGTCAGCGATAACGCGGACGATGTTCAACTCAAGGATGGCTCTGTGTGTGTGTGTGTGTGTGTGTGTGTGTTTGTGTGTCAGGTGTCAATATACAGTGGGCTCCCCTCACTTACAAACCTAATAGCTTCACCAATAAGACGAGGAACCATAAATTTTCCTATACCCATCTCCGGCACTTTTTTCAACCTTCTCGAGCACAGCCGTCGTCAGCAGCTGGTGGCAACAAAATGGTACAATTCAATTATGAACCTTGTGTGTTATGCTTTAAAGAGGGAAAATGGAAAAATTGATCTAGGTTGTTTTTAAGGAGCAAGGTTACGCTTTTTGTGAGCCTTCAATACGTATTTCCTGTTGCTATTTCTGTTATTTTCTACAAAAATTCGGAATTTCGCATAATTTTAGACGTTTTAAACTACCATTCTTCTATTTCATCGAGCTATTTGATACGCTCAAATATATGTTCTGTTGCTGAATTTAATCCCTTTTCATCGACCAATCTTTTCATCAGAAACAAATTGCACAGTATTTTTTCTCTTTGGTTTCAAACTGGTTATCAACCTACTAAGACGCGCCGTCGGTGGCAGAACTGATGATTCAAGATGGGTCCGGAGAGGCTTACCGCCATTATGCCATTACCGGACAATATGAATCTGGGTGCCATACACCCGGTGTACAAAAAGGGCAACAGGATGGACTGTGCTAACATCCGGGCCCTCAAAGTCCTGACTGCTGCCTTCAAGATCCTGTCCCGAATACTCTTCTGTAGACTTGAGGCCCCTCGCTATAGATTCACAGACAACCCACCAAATCTTTACTCTACGGCAGATTGTCCAAAAATGCCAGGGAAGAACCAGATCCCTACGCACCACCTGTTCATTGACTTCAATGGCGGCCTACGATACCGATACGATCGGACCAAACTATGGAACACCATGGAGAAGTACGATTTCCCTGGGCAGTATGGACGGGGTGAGGATGTTGAGGATCAATGCGACGAACGCGAAATACCTGCTTGGCGGAAACTCTGACCATGATAGAGCCCGACTCGGAAGCAAAGTATCAGTTGACGATGACGATCTCAAGGTGGTAGAGGAGTTCTGCTACCTTGGTATGATCGTAACTTCGGACAAAAAATTTAATCAGCGAAATCCGAAGGCGCATTGTTCAGGGGAATCGTGCCTACTACGGACTCCAAAAATTCCTGCGATCCAGAAGACTCCAACAACACACGAAATGCACGATTTACCGCACCTTGATACGTCCGGTAGTCCTCTACGGGTACGAATCCTGGACTACGCTGCGTGCAAGCGGTGAATGAACCACGAGCTAGCTGGGCTGTTTGTCAGTTCTTATATCCTGACGGTGGACGTGATGAGGATACCGGATGCCCCACCAAAAACACGAAGTGTAGAGGAGCACACCAAGCTTGTTGGTTGGATTAAGTGGAGTCTAACCTTGAGGATTGAAGCCCTGCACCGAGTTTGCCGGAAACTGATTGGCGACCTGGTTGGGATTTGAACCCGGGCCGCCCCATTTTTTACACTTTCTTCACCGCTAGCCTTTAAATCGTTCGATTTGAAATCGAGCATGTGTTCGATCACAACAAAAACACGAAATATTATGCTCCAGTTTGCTTGTGTTCCAATTTTTCCTTAGGTCTTATTCCGACTGGCTTTTAACAGCCTGTACATGCTGTAGCATCTGTGAGAGATACGGCAGGTGATAGGTTGACTATTTTTGTCACCCGATGGAGCCACATACACAACAAAAGGGAACGAACACGTGCCATCAGTGGCAAACGATTTAAGGCACAAAAATAGCCTTCACTGCCACTTTCGCCGGGGAGGTCAAAAATACATCGGAAAAGTGAAAGGGACAAGAGAACAACCCGCACTAAACAATATCAACACGATTACAAAATGGGAAACCCTTGAGAGCTGTCGAAATCGTTGCGTAAAACGGTATCGTTCACTCCGGTGCCGGGTAGCATCCTTTATCCTGGGGTTTTTTTTTTCAGTTTGTCAGGCATTGCTGAATATTTCAACCCGAATGTATAAATAATTATGTCATCTCTTGGCGCACGTGTTAATAACACTGCACGGAGCGTATCCTTCGCACTCGGCACTCTCATAGCCTTTTTGTTTTTTCCTCTCTTCCAGTTCTTGGTTTACTTATCATTTTTTCAAAAAAAAGAAAAAAACTTAAATGTCGCTGTGGATTCGATCCGGACTTTGGTTGGTGATTTTTTATTTACCTCAACCACCTTCGCACAGAAGCCGTTTTCAATTTTGATCGCCTTTTTTTTTCCTTGGGTTTTATTTTTCGCACCAGTAAAATGGTTGGTGCCCGGTGAATCCGTTGCTGTTTCATGATTTTATTATGCCAGTGTCTATGTTTCTTTTTTTCCTCGTCGCTTTTCTTATCTCGACGGAAGCAAAATCGGACGGCAATCGAAGGCGTGTTTATGGTTTATGAATTTTGTACCAGCGTTACAAAACCACCCATCGTTTTCTAAAATCCTGCAGCAAAATATGCTTTTATCGAGCACTTAAACATGTTCGATTTTATGGTCGTGAGTAAGAGTAGAACCGTCGTTTGAACGAAGGACTAGTGAAATACGTTATCATTTAAAAAAAAATAAATACTCTAAATATAACCCAAAACACACTAATTAAAACACTTCAGAAAAAAATATTTCAAACAAACAACAAAACAGCAACCAAGCAAAAGGGAAGAAAAGTTTCCAACCCCGGCGACAGCGTCGTTCAAGGACGTAAATGGTTTCAAAGAACAAAGAAAAAATTTCTCCTTCGCGTTCGAGCGCCGGATTGCGGTTAAACATCCACACTCAAAGAACACTCAAAGGGACCCTTAATCAGACGGAAAATGAACCCGCCCAACTCCCTGGGGGGGGGGGGGGGGGAGGTTAGGAGGGATGGGGTTGAATAGTTTTTCCTCCCGCATCGATTCTCGCGTATGGGTAAATATTTTACAACGTTACTTTATAATTGATACCTTCTTGCCGGGCTCACCTACTCCATTTTAACACACACACACACACACACACACACACACACACATGTATTCCAAGCAGCACGTGCAAACATTCCTCTCGTTGCTCCTTATCATCCACATCCCAAAGAAACGCACCCACACACACACAGTGAAATGTTTGTGTGAGAAATGTTTTACAATTTGCATATCCACTTTCGCAGCACGCTTGGCCAGCAGGCATTACCTCCCGAAAAGATACTTTTGCTTTCGCTTTAAATGCTTCTCCCCGCACTATGCACAGACTCTCCTACGATCCCCTTTTGCTTTCTTATGTTTTATTTGCAAAGTATGCTTTTTGCTTGGCCCAACATCTCCGTGCGCGAGTAGTTATCGGTCGGTCGCTGTAAAAAGGAGATTTGCAAGCATGCGAGCAAAGGGAAAAGAAAACACCGGAGAGAAAATTGCTCGTAAGCAAACCCGGCGTGCTGAAGCTGTCATTCAAAATCCGTTCCGCCCGGGAGCGTCGCTTTCACACATGCATCTCGGGCCAGCGGCGCACCGACAAAGCGGACAGTGTAAGCAAAAGGATTTTCCAAGCCTTATCGGTGATTGACAGCCAGCCGGTTGGTTGCTCGGTGGTCTGCCAGCTAGAAGATGTCCTCTCCACTACCCCCTATCCTCACCCCTCTCCCCTATCTATCTGCCAGCCTCTTGAAAAACCAAGCATGGCCCTCAACGAGGTTGGGACGCGGTTCTCCATGGGTGTGTGTGTGGAATTGGAAGGGCTTTTGTTTCATCGCCCCAGTTGAATGAACACGGTTGTAGTAGCATGGATAAATAGTCCCTCGAGTGCAAATAATCCTCCTCCCTTGCCCGTTCTCTCTCGTTTCCTCACACACACACACCCTGTCTGATTCAACCCGTGCGTGGATGGCAGAGATGAGTGGCAATTTATTTGCAAAGTTTATTATTTTCAACTCGTTCGCTTCACCGCCCATTAGCACACCGGGCCATAGCGTGTGCACACACACACACACATATACGGCGAACCAGCAAAGATTGCCATCATAGCTGGCAGCTGTAAAGCGGTTTTTGGCATGGATGCAGGAGCATGGGAAAGCAAAATAAGCTCATTTTGAGAAGCTCATCAGTAGCTTACACACATACACACAGACACAAGCGTGCGCGCGCGTTTGTGTGTGTGTGGTTACACGGTACAAGCAACAAATGTTTTTGCTTTCGGCTACGATTTTTGCTGGGTGTCATTCCATTCATGGTTTTTGATGGCCTTCCGGTGTGGTGGGAAAAGGCCAAGGCGGAAGAAGAAGGAATGGTAAACAATCGCGTAAGAAGCAGCCAGGCGGGGGGGGGGGGGGGGGGGGGGTTTATAGGTTGTATTTATGTGTTTGTTTTTGCAAGTTTTTCACACAACATCAACTGTGGTAAGATTTAATTGTTGAAGTACACTGGAGGGAAATTTGTGGCGCAAGCACACAAGCATCCACAAGGGAAAATGTTTTGCTTTTCGAATGGTTGAGATTTGATAACAAGTACGGTGCAAGGTACACCCCAAGAAGGCTTAATTTTATTACCAGCAGTCTGCTCCATAAGAAGCTTGTCAAAAAAAGAGATTTTTTTTCTCACGGGGCCTACGATATTTAAGTCGAAGTACATGAAGTGCAAACGTGAACCGCAAACCCTAGCGTTGTGTCAAAATGTACTGTGGTTTTAAGCGTTTCGTATAGCCACAATATATTTGCGCCCGGCTTTGCGCTTACGGTGGATGAAAGCAGGAAAAATTCGGATAAAATTGATTTCAAATTACAATAAAATGTGATTATTCACTAAAAAATCTTAAAACATTCGAAAATCCATAGCTATATTCAATCATCAGTCAGTAGTTGCAGGAACGATTTATCTACAAATGTTTGCGCTGAAGGTTTTTGACATTTTGACATTTTGACACAGCGTTTTGGGTTTGCGCTTTACGTTTGCGATCCATTTGGCCAAAGCTTTTGAAAATATGTTGAACGTTTGCAGACATGGCTCTATGCAGAAAGAAAAATTTATTCTGTCAAAGCAAAATTTATCCCGCAAAGCTACTTTAATTTCTTTATGCATCATACAGCATGCTAAATTTATCAGATTTCTGTATACATTTTACGAAGCATTAAAAATGTAGTTAATATCCTCTAATGCACACAACACGGGATTAAATGTTCAAAATATTATTCTCCCTTGTCTTAGACCATGGGGTTTACCAACAACGGTCTGCTGACTGAGAGAGTTAGCTATGTTCCGATGTATTGGGGAACATAACGTCGCATAAAATGAACAATTGGACCATTGCTGTACAAAGCTCTCTGGCCTTTTTGGACAACCACACTTTCCTTCTCTTCAAGTTTTTTCACAACCTTTCCTCAATTACGATACCAAAACGAGCTTTACATTATATGGCTTTCTTGAGATACATTCCACTCACTAAAACTAGGTAAGACTCGAGACTTTTATCCGCTTAATCTCGCTCTGTAAAACATGAAAAATACATTTAGTTTAATTTCTTTATTTTCCTTTTTGTCTGGCTCTTCAACCACAATAGTTAATTTTCCTTAAAATTTTCGAAATTCTTCACTTGATAGCACCAACTCGAAGCTAGATAGATAATTCCTTTCTGTCCCAAGCTAAAACTGGAAAAAAGAGACCTTGAAATATTTATGCCATAATTATCAGTGGCGGATTTGACCGTTCGGAGGTCTTAAGCGGAATGGAAATTTGGGCATCCTTTATCACGTTGAATCTTAGTTTTTATAAGTTCTAAGTGATCGTTTATTACTGATCCAGATCAGTTAAAATCGTATCTTGACTGTAAAAACTGCATGGTGAAGAGCCAAAGATGTGAAAATTAAAAGATTCAAAAATATGTTCACTTCAACAAAGAGAGGCTGTTCATTTGAACGATTTGTCGTGTTGTTATATTGCCCAGAAGAATATTTTCCGTTGGTGTTCTTATCGTTATGCTACATGGAGGAAATATGGATGCCTTGATGCTATCTGTCCCTAAATGCGCAGTGATTAGCTTCAGAAGATCCCGCGATCCCATTTTACACAATTACAAAGTAGCCGATTTGGCATTGAGCCGCGTCCAATTTGTAAAGGATCTGGGTGTCTGGTTGGACTACAAACTTTCATTCGCTGGTCATTTAAATATAATCATACCAAAAGCGAACAAGTGTCTGGGTTCGATTCGGCGCCTAGAATCTGGATGCTCTTCACGTTGCTTAAAAGCACTTTACTGTTCAATGGTTAAATCGATCCTGGAATATCCGTCTATCATTTAGACGCCAACGACTGCTTCGAATACTACTCGAATCGAGCGCATCCAAAAGACATTTACCCGTTTTGCTGTCTGCAAAATTCCTACAAATACCGTATGATGCTCTACCGCCTTATTTGACGCGGTGTCTCTTTTCCGGAGCTCTCTCTTATCTGACCTCAATTGCAGACATCTTTGACATCTCAACCATCTCATCTTTGTAGAAGCTCGCCGTACGGCAATAGGTGCCCGCGATCCGTTCTTGCGTGCCATTCGTTGCTTCAACAATAATTTGGCTCTGCTCGATTTTAGCCTTTCCTTAACATCTTTCCGATCACGCCCCCGTTTTTCAGGTTCATCATAAATGTTTCCCTTCCCTAACTACCCCCAACTCCTATATTTAGTTTTAAGAACCTACAATATCATTAAACCAATAGTGGGCAGTTCTGACAGTACAGTAGTGGGCAGTACAACAATATACTAGCTGATTCCTTGTAGATCTTTATCGTGCGACCGTGTGCCTAATGGGAGGCAACTTACGAGGGTCAAGATGGTTCATATTCGAGGCTTGTATTAGTTTCATAACTGCTTTGCTCGGGGATGGAGGGAGTTGATCATTCCAAGACTAAAAAGGTTCCTTAACTGGAAAGTCCCCTGGCGACCACCAACTCCTTCCAGTGTTAATTCGTTACTGATAGTTATTAAATTTGAGTGAATTAATTGCAGTAGTAGAAAATCAATTAGTATTAAGTCATTTTGTAGACTTTCACCACCTCAGCAAAAGTAATCATTTCATGAATTAAGCCAAAAGCACACCAAAAAAAGTTTCTTCCATAATTACTAAAACCTTATCACCGTAATGCCTTGACATATAAGGAAAAGTTAGCCCTGCTGTTATCTGTCCTTCTTTCACCTCACTAGACATCAATACGTGTCCGTATCGAATTGAATTTCCCACCTCCTGTTTGCCACCTTCTCCCTTACTGCAACGCTACTTGCCAGCGCTTGATAGTACACGCGGGAATCGAAAATATGGCGTGTCGTATCCGTTGGCGCATCCATCATTCCCTCCCAGAGAGACTATTGCTGCGGGTTTCGTACCATCGCCGCGCTTTTGCCATCCACATTTTCCACCCTTTTGCATAACAGCACGCCGCTAGCACGAATCGAAACAGTGGCCGTTCGAGTGAAACATTTCTATTTTACCACAATGTAAGCATTCTGTTGTCCTAACCCGACTTGTCTCCGAGGGCAGCGACATGTGCCATGGGTGAAAGAAGAAAAAAAAAAGCGCCCAAACGCCGGTGGCACAAGAAGGGCGAAAAATTTTCAGCTAATCACACACGCACACCCCCGTTCATCACACGAGTTGGTTTTGGGAAGCGTTGAGCGTTTTCTTTGTTCCGGCACTGCACACTCACAATCGCGGTGAGTGACCGTGTGAGTGACCTTCGTTTCTATCGTGCCGGGCGTTCGTTTTACTTCGCTCGTGAAGGCTGTGACATGGGAACAGTGCTAACCGCACCGAACAACACCCACAAACACAAAAGGGGGCAACACACATTCATGCATGCACAAACACACACACACACACACACACACCAAAAATGTATGAAGTAAAGGGGAGCGAGCCTATCACTCAGCCTAACGTGAAACTAACGTGGTGCTGTTGAAAATTTAATTTTCCCTCCCCCCAAAGGGTTCGGAGGGCGGAGGTTCGGGGATAATAAACGCATCGATTGCAACAGAGTGCGCGGCTGCAGTGAAGCCCTCCTCCATTTTACACACACACACACACACACACACACACACACACACACACACGCACACGCTACTCGGCAAATAATTTTTCCGCTTTAATGATTTTTCAAACCATCGATCGTTTCGTATTTATGAATTGATTCGTCCTACCATCGAAAGCACAACAAGAACGTGTGTGCTCGTGTGTGTGTGTGTGTGAAAGTGGATGAATGAATGAGTGGTTTCAGGGCGTTATTTTTAAGGAAGGTTGGCCAAAAGGGTTGAAAACGACCAGGCGCCTCCATTCTGATGTGTAACAGTGAATTCGGTTCGGCGGGTTTTCACACACATATTTTTCCACACGGAAAATTATTTCAATTGACAAATGGGCTCAGCCTGTATGATTAATCTCCCTGAAGTGGTATTGCAATATATTTGATTTTAAAACAAAGTGAGTAGAGAAAAATCATTTCGAAATTATCTTTCTCTCTCTCTCGCGCTTGATCTCCTATTCGTTTTAAAACTTAAACGAACAAACCACTTATCAATGTATTGAGGTGATATAAGATAAAACAGATATGTTCTAAGATGTAATAAACGCCGATAGGGTAGAACGCACGTCTATTAAACCAGCATTATCGTAAACCTTTTGCCGAAAATCCTCAACATTTTCGTTCCATAACATAAACATTCACCCATTCACACACACACACACCAACAGATGGGTCAGTTTTAATGGTTGGTGTGAAATACACATAAATAAACAAAACTTAATATTTTGTTGTGCTCTCTCGGACCCTTTTTGACCAAAATGCCATCCAACCGAGTCTTTTTTTGTTACCGCACCGTTACTTAAAGCAACAGTAGAGGGTTTCAGGGGGGGGGGGGGGGGGGGGGGGGAAGTGATATAGGGGACGAAAGGGCACTCAATGCATGCTACTGAAGGAAGGAAAAAAACGGAATGACAACAAAGACAATATTCCATGAAAAAAATGAAATAGACCGAGGGTCAGCACGCAGCAAATCAATAACTCTGGGTCAATTGTTCTTCGCGCGTTTGTATGTGTGCATGTGTGTAATTCTTCTGTTTTAAGCGCGAGTGAGTGTGTATTTTGGTTTACTATTTTCTTCACTTTTGATCCTTTCTCTAGCAACTAAATATATACTTAAATTAATTTTGTCCCTTTACTGCACTACTGTAAATTGTTTAACCCCTTTTTGTTTACATTTCAATTTTGTTTTCTTGAAATTTTTATTATTTTTATTCTTCTTCTTCTCCTTCTTCTTCTTCGTCTTGGCTCAACAAACTCTGAGGACATGCCGGCCGTCTAATGGCCTACTAGTCTTGCTACTGTTAATCACGTAGTTGAATAGTCAGTCCTCACTACGGGAGATTTGAACTCCGGCACTGCCATTTGGAGACCAGCGCTGCAGTCGCCTTCACCCCCTGGCACCCCTTCATTCTATTATAAACATTTTTATTCTTCTGCTAAGCTTGTATTTATATGTACGAAAACATATTTTTGAACTGCATAAAGCTTGTGAGCTTTCTTCTCGCATTTTAAAATTTAAATCACTTCTTTCTTCTTCAAGTATCTACCAACGCTTCTAACCATCTGAGGAATGAATTTAAAATCATTTTCCCACGTTCCCTTGTTCTGTTTTCCACGCATTTCCGGCTGAGCTTCCGGCTTCACAGATGAGTGAAATAAAAAGTGCTTAAATTAATCAACAAAACAAATGATTTTCAGCTATCGTCATTCAAGATATCTCTCTCGCTCTCTCTCTTTCTCTCTCTTTTCTCTCGCTTTACTTGTGAGGAATTCTGTGGCTTGAAACT
The DNA here is from genome assembly GCF_943734695.1 of Anopheles maculipalpis. NCBI lineage: Eukaryota > Metazoa > Arthropoda > Insecta > Diptera > Culicidae > Anopheles > Anopheles maculipalpis. Next base: position 9,072,700 of record NC_064870.1, on the reverse strand, counting down.
GAATGGCATCGTTAGGTGTGAAAAGACGATTAAAATTCTACCCAGTTGGGATTTGTATCGCTTTCCCTTCGGAAGCGCAAGCCTCTCACTTTCTGCCTTCCCGTAGGAAACAGCGTAAAAGCTTTACCGTTTTTCCAGCACACAGAAAATCATTTCCTTGACCAATTAAATAAAGTGAGTGAATAACGAAAACGTTTGACTTGGCATACATGTGAAAAAAGAATTAAAAATAAAGTTTTGCATTTAATTGAGTAACCATCCTTATATCCTGAGGACTCAAAAAGGATGGCAAAATTTACACCTCCCTCTTTTCTTTTGTCTCCAACCCCCTCCCCCCTCCCCTTCCACGCCACTCACCAATCCCTCGGAAGCTTGTTAAACGAAACAAAATTCCTTTTCCCGGTTTCAAACAACGAACGCAAGGGTAGCAGGGGATAAAAAAAAAAAGCTCGGCTAGAAGTTTTCCGTAGCGATTGAATTTTAATTAGCCGTTTCCATGGCCATGGTGTGTGCCGCTTGGTTCGACCGCCACCACCACCGTCTCAGCATCATCGGGACCACCACCATCAACATTATCATCATCATTATCCAACTCCCGGGGCCCGGGCCAGTAATTTTGCACGCGTACCGGAGACCGGATCGGCGAAAGATCTCGGCGTGAAACGTAAAACTTTCTCGACGATGCGCTTCCGAACCCTCCGGGATCGAATAGGAAAGTTGCCAATTGCCTTCCATCTGCCGAGCCCCGGCATGCCCGGCGGGTGGGGATTGTTTTAGTAGGAAATGGCGGGTGGTATCGGATGATTAGGGAACGGACGGGGCAAGGAGTTGGTGATGAAAATTCTAATTTATGCTGTCCACGGCAACTCGAGGCAAAAGGCGACTCGCTCAGCTAGGCGACTTTCAGACGGCGCTTCAGCCGCTCGATGCTTGTTTTTTTTGGCAAACGCAACCACATGGCATATTAAATCATCAACCCCGTTCGGTAACCACCATCCCTCGACTACTTCCCACGTACAAGAACCCGACACTACCCGGGTGGCCGTAGTTGTGTCTTGGGCGTGAGGTTTCCCTTTGGTCAGGCTATACTGTTCACTTCACTGCGGAATTTCACTGCCAACGAGTGTTTGCATATTTTTTGGCACTTTGAATACGCTCCCTCGCCTTCCCATTTTCCCATTCACCAATTTCTCCCACCCTTTAACACACCACCCGAAAATCACACACCGAAAAAAGAGCCTTCGGTAGGTTTGCTTCTGCTTAGTTTTTTTTTTTGTTTCCTTTTCTCATTTTGCCTCAAACGCGGCAAGTGATCGATCATGCCAATGCGAAAAAGCACGTGATGCAGTAGCTCAAAAGGCGTTTATCCTAAGGGAGTCAGGGGTGTGAAAATGATGCGTTACATAGCATAGACTAGCTTTTCACCGCTCACGCTTTGTATGTGGTTACAATACACTGCAAGATTAAACGTAAAAGTGGACAAAAGCTGTTGGAAAAATGCTCTTTTTTAAGGCAAGTAAAAAAGGAGTTCGAATAACATGAGTAAGCGACGAACCCCGCCACGAACTCTCGGCTCACAAATTGAGCCGACGACTAGCCCGAAAGAAGGTAATTAAACTGGAAAAACCCTTACTCACACGCACCGACACACTCACACACTTACACACATTCCTACAGCTGGTCAGCGTTCCCGTTTTGTTTTTTATTTCGCAGGACGTGGCGTGGTACATTCTGCTAACAAAACAAAAACAACGCATCGATCGGGTGATATTACGTAAGTTGGTATGTATGTGTGTGGGATTTTTCTCCGTCACATCGCCCCTCCCCCCCCCCCCCCCTCTTTGAAACACAGTTTTGCGACCGCTTTGAGCTTGGCCCCCGTTTCGTTCGGACCCCGTTATGGTCCGTAATCGTGCGGTTACCATTTTGTTTCTCCCGCTCAGTTGAAATTACATGAAACACCAGGCGTCCGCTTCGAGTTTCCCATGTAGCGGTTGGTGTTTGTGTGTTTGTGTTTATCCACTTTAAGGATGATTTTGCCAACCGATGTTGTTGGTTTTATTTTCTTTGCCTAATATAACTTCACCGGAGACATACACATACACAAATAGCTCAGTTAAGCAAGGCACCAAGATGGCGAACGCGCGTTTAGGGTGTACTTGAGGACCTTTTATTTTGGACCTTCGCACCAGTTGGCGGGGTGCCGTTTTTTTTTTTTGTTTTGTTTGGTTTGAGCAGCGCGTTACATAACCCGCGCAGTGTGCCTTTAGGCTGTGACGACAAGGAGGGGGAGACACACACACACACATACACACGCGCGCGCGCGTACATATATCACCACGTATATGGTGTAGGTCGTTGGGAAATCTATTCTCGCTCATCGAGAATTGCCACACGATGACGGCAAACCAGTTTCTGTCCCTTTGGTAATGATGGTTATAGTTTCTTCAGGCTGTAGATAAGGAGAATGGGAGAGAGGGGGATGGAGGGGTTGGCTTTTGAGCTGAGGAGGACGGCGGGCACTGATGAATGTGGAGCCAGCCGAAAAGTTAGTTTCACTCTCGAAGCTCTGTGCCCGAGGTACGTGGGAAAAACTCGGCGAAGGATAGTCGTGCTAAAACATTTCGGATACGTGCGGTACCACATCACACCCTGTCTCGCTCTCTTTGCTGGCAATAGGGGTGGCGATTGGGGTGATGGTGGATCAATGGGAAAGCCGGGAGTGAAAGAGGGGTAAAAAGGAGTTGCAGCCTTGGCAAGGGACCGAAAGGCAAAGCAATTAATGCTGCCTGCAGCAGTTGCCACACGAACTTCAACACTACACATTGGTGCAATGGATTGTAGTACACACACACACACACAATCACAAGCTTGCAGAAAGACACCCCTCAGCTTGCTCGTCATTTGCGTCCGTGGCTCGTCTCTTTCTCTTATTTCTCTTTGTTTCTCTCTCTCTCTCTCTCTCTTCGACTCCTTTATCCCAGGTGCACCACAAAATGGCGAAGTTTGTCATCGAGGGGCTAGTAAAACTTGCCCACCCTTCTTTCCCAGGTGCTTTCTTCCTTCCCCTCTGTCCTTCCACCCTATCATCTTATTTTCTAACAAACCTACCCCCCCCCCCCACCCCTCGGATCGCAAATGGTGCAGTTTCGTGGTGCATGATGGAATGTTTTGCCTTTTCTGCCGCCAGAAACTGTTCCACTTATCCCGTGCCCAAAATGGCCAAACAACATGCTTGTTGCAATGCAGACTCACGACACGACAGCTAGCCCCCTTTACCCCCTCCCCCTCCCATTTTCTGTCCCGTCTCTGTTTCATACGCTTCCCCGAGCCCCTTCACGGATGTGTGTGTATGCCCATTCCTGGTGCAACCGAGTGTTTCTAGTGCTGCTGGATGCGTAGAATGTGCGTTCGATGTAGCGTGCGGATGCTGACTTGGCACACCGGGTATGGTTTCAATGCTACTTTGTCTTCATCCAAAGAACGACCGAAATTGCAGGGTTGACACTTAGGTTTAAGCTTCATAAAATTTATTGACCTGGGCTGCACAACATCTCAACGAGGGTGGAGATACAGCTTCGAGAGCTAAGTGAACCGTTTTGTTGGTGTTTAATTAATCTTGATGCCTGAAATTTGTACTTTAAATGCCATTTATTCACTTCTATATTAAGTTACTTGCAAACTTTGTTTTTAATAACGAAAAAGGCCATAAAATCACTTTTAAAACTGGTGGTGAAAGAAACTAATTCTTGATTGCAGTAAGCAATCCAAATAGTTTCTCTTTATTTTAGAGAAAGGCCTTAAAGTTACCGTAAGTATAAAAGGATACAAAGAAAGTATTTCTCATCAATGCAAACAATTAAAATCGATTGTTTGGAATGGAAAAGGCCTTAAGCCAAAGTCAAAGACTCTTATTAAACATCGTACCGTAAACAAAAGTTCAACCAAAAAGAACGCCATTTAGCCAGAAAATTTCATCTGCTCCATCACCCAACAAGAAACATGCCTTAAATTCGCCTTAAAGTCTGTCGGTTTAATCACCCTCAGTGAGATCGGAAAGAATCCCAGCGACGCTGCTTCAATTTCGGCCCTTCGAAACGTGAATCCCGCATACCAATACCGCAAAACCCCTGCAGCATGTGTGCAGCATTTCGGCAAAGAAAGCCGTTTCGCTTCACTGTCAATGATGCATGGCAATATGACTTCTCATTTGGTAAATGTCCATTCCGGTACGTGCGCAATTTTCTCTTTTCCACAGCTTTTCCATTACGCACGTTAATTAAAATGTGTTCGGCGTGCATTGGGCAGGACAGAGCGAGCGACCGGAGGTGCTTCATAATTAGACCGAAAAGGACACCGCACGCACTGCTTGCAAAAATTTGTGACTAACAGCAAAATGCAATACTGTGCCTTTACTTGTTGGCATATTACACCCAGTAGTATGCTCTCTGTTTCTCCGTCTCTCTATCTCTTTTTTTCTCGGCAGATAACTGCAAAAGATGGGTTTCCGATTCAACAAACCTACGCTGCGCGGAGGCTTGTTTCAATTCATTACGTTCGAAACGGGTTTTTGCGTGAAACCGGCAGCTGTCCGTAACAGTAAACCCGCGTACTACCCGAATTTGCGAATTGCATACTTTAAGGCGTGCGAACTTTTTTGTTAATGCATAAATCCCCGCTCCAGCGAGATGGGACTCATTTGCTGGCAATGTTGGTTAAAAGCTCATCATCACGATCCCTCACGGTAGGGGATTTTTTTTTTTGCTTTTGCTCTGCTCGTGCTGCTTTGTTGATCGCGACGCGTACGTACGAATTTCCGATGGCCTAATTTTCACCTGCTGGGGCAAGATAACCTGGGTGGTCCGATTCGAATTGGGGTTTTTTTTTTTGCTTCTTCCATCCATTTCACCCAAGTACACACGCACACGCAATGAGAAAGTTGATTGGAAAATATATTGGAACGGCCGTCAGCTTCTTGGTAAACATTCGCCAAATCGAAACTGTCCCACGATCGGTCGTTGCATTTGCAAACAGGAACGAAGCGATGACGGAAAGAGGCGAATGGAATGCTAGAACGAAACACATGCTGACGTGCTTTGATGAAGGTTGAGAAAACCAAAAGCAACTTGTAGCACCGAGGGGGAGGGGGGAAATGTTTTTCTGTGTCACACAAGCAGAAAAACATTTCCCGATCTCGGTGAAATAATATTCAGTTACGGGAAGGAGAAACCATCTCCCACGTCTGTCGATGCGATTGCTAAGCAGTACAGACAGCGACTGACAACTTTTGCTTTCCAAATTTCCATTTTTATTTTTGCCTTTCGTTTGGACAACGCTAAAGCTTGCTGTGCTCTTGGATAGTAAACAAAACCTCACTCACTAAAAAGAATCCTCTACCCTCCCACCCGCACTCTCATTCCCCCTCTTCCCTAGCACCTTCTCCGAGAGGAACTGTTAAAAGTGGCGACGAATGCTGATGCCATTTATTAACTTATTCACAGCTCTTACTACATTTTCTCCTTCTTTTCCTACCCACAGACACAAACACCGATGATGTAATAGTTTTGTGCGCTACGTGGGGCAGGAGGTATAGAGGGATGGAAAAGGGGATCGAGCAACAAGAACCAGGGACAGTGCAACAACAACAAAAAATCGGCCAAAAGCACCCAAACGGAGAAGTTTGTTGGAAAAATCCGATTAATAAATGATTTCCCATCAGCATTTCTGAGGGAGGTTTTTCTACTCTCTCTCTCTCTCGCTCTCCCCCTACGCTGTTACTCAACCTCACCCTAGTTGCATTATATGCTCGAACAGTAATCACTCCACCTTCTCATCCCCCCTTCCTCTCCTCTTCCTTTCCCACCACTGGCGTTTCATATTACGTCTTGTTTGACGCACCATTTGCATTTCTTTCTTTCCATTTTCCTGTTCGTGTGTGTGTGTGTGTGTGTCAGTGCGTTTTTTTAGTATTCGTGGCGGAAAGAAAATGAAAAATTTTTGGGTAAGAAAAATAAAAAAACCAAAAAAAACACATTCGAACGATTCAAGTGCCACCTCGGCAGGGGTGCAGACACCGTTTGCTAGTAAATCGTTTCTATCACTCATCCTTAAAAACGCACAACGGGCCAAAAGGGTGGACAGTAATTTGAGAATAATTTTGCGAGATTATGGACGACAATTAAATGAAAAAATTGAATTTTAGAGATTTTTTTAAAAATATGTTCTTTGAGCTAACATTCCAATATACGATTCGATTTTGCAATTTATCGAAGGTTAATTGCCTGCAAATTCAGTTGTGTAGTTTTTTTGCTTTCATTTTAGAAATTTAGCATGTTCTGAGTAATTTTTTCAATTTTCTCAACCCTTAGCTGCTGATTTTTGGGTGTGTTTTGAAGATTGATAAAAAGTTTGCGTAAACAAACACACCTCGAAAACCATGCGTCAGATGACAACGGGGCAGATCTTCACACGGAAAAAACCTGGGTTTAAATCCCATTCGGACCGTTCCCCCATGGTGAAGGCTGACCTTACAACTACGTGGCATCAGCAAGTGTGGTAAGCCGATGTAGTCCGATGCCCGACGTGACCTGGTAGGTCGTTAAGCCAAGAAGAAGGTGAAGGTAAAAGATAACTTCGCATGACAATTCTAGCATTATTATGCTAGATTATTATTAATCACGTCAAAAAAGCAATGTTCACCCGTTTCGACTGATTCTGACCACTGTGCTTCGCTGAACCATAGGAAAGAGTGTGCAGACAGAGGCAGGGATCAAAATATTATCTAGAGCACTTGTACGAAATAATTGAAGAGGTTGGGAAGAAATAAATGACTCCCACTTGTTTAAGCTGCAAGAAGAAAAACTGGGAAACTTCAAACAGATGCGAGACGATAAAGATGATTGAATTCGATAAGGGTGAAACGCCTCCTTTTTCCCTCTTTCTCGCACTCTCTCCCTCTCTCACGCTCTTCCTCTCTTTTTCTCCTGTTAGTAAAAAGCAGCATTAAAAAACTGCAAAGTGCAGTTAAATATATTAAAAAAAAAAACCGGAGAATCGACGCCAAGGGTGACACATACTAACAGGATAAGCTGTTCGGTAGGTCAAACTCAACCACAAATGAAAACATTTTCAACCTCCTCCCCTTCGTACTCACTCCCGCTCCCCAGGGTTATATGATTCGTTATCACCCAAAAATAGGGGATGTTTTTTTTTGTTGTTGCTTCTTCTTCTTTCAAATGAGACATGAGAGACCTGAATCCCTCACCCTTAAATTAGGGGGTGGGGGGAGGGGGGGGTGAGTTTTGCGTATTCGCTTCGTAGAAGCTTCGTGTTCGTGTTATCCTGGTTGTAATCTCAATCATTCTGACTCGCCATTTAAAGCAGTTTACGGACAGTGGAAAGTGGAGAACAGACTTTCCACTCTATCCCCCACCTCCCCACACCCGTTTACCACAAATACACACACACACACACCCGTATCGGGATAAAGGGTTGAAGGAAATGCTCGTTTCTCGTGGTGCTGGAGAATTCTAATTTCAGCTGTCTCATCTCTTACGCTTCAACCCTTCACAACTGCTTAAGAGGGTGTTCAGTTTAAACGGGGGATGTGGGTGTAGGTTTGTGTGTGTGTGTGTGTGTGTGTGTGTGTGTGTGTGGGGAGGAAAACGGTTTGGAGGTCGGGAAAGGGTCTTTTATCAGTTTCCTTTTTTTTTATCACATTAATCACTTTTCAACATCGCGTTTCATCCTCCCTCGGTAGGGAGGAGCGTTAGAAGGAGGAGGGTGAGAGGGGCTGCAACCCGGATAATGGCACGCGAAGGGAAAAGCGTCAGCCGGAACGAAATTTTTCGCTTTGCGTTGCGGTCGAGGGTGACTAAATCGGCAATTTGATTTCATGGTGGGTATTCTGCCCTCTTTCGACCTATCTACTTCTTCTTTCCCTTTTCGCTTCTAAATTCGTTCTCTTCATTTGTTCACACTGCGTCATTCGCTATTTTTCATGTTTACTCTCAACTCCCGCACAGTCGCGCTCGACGCTGCCCGCCTCCCCCGCAATGCGGATGACTTGGTGGAATTTCCGTCCGCCAAAACGCGCCACACCGCGACGCAATCGGCAAGCGGATGGTAAACGGCGAGCACGCAGGGAAGGGAAGCTTAGCAAGCCAGAAAAGGATAAGAAAATCGGAGCAAATCCTTTTAGCCGACCGCGTATCGTTAGCTTTCCACTTTACGCTTCTTTTTGCTTTATTTTCAAAGGTTTCGCCGAGCGCATAACGTACTCAACAGACAGTTAAATAAAACGAACTGCGGAAAGACATGCCAACGAGGTTTGCCATCTTTTTTTTCTCTTCCTCCTCCTCCTCTCTCTCTCTCTCTCTCTCTCTCTCTCTCTCTCTCTCCCTCGTTTTAACTTCATAGAACAAACCTCATTTGAAAAAATCAAACTAAAGAGGAAAAGCTCTCGCCCTCGCGTTCTCGATCTGTACTCCACTCGCTTTCGAACGTATCTCAAGTGCCCGTAACATTTCGGACCCATAGCATTCGTTCACCTGAAGAGGATCGTTTAAGCTGCCCCGCGTGTGGGTGGGGTTTTCTTTTTCGGGGATAATACGTGTCCACTTCGAGCGCGTACTAGCATTTTTTTTTTTTGTTTAAATTGGGTTGGATCACAGTGTACGTGCCAAGCCGGTGCCTTCTACAAGAGCGCACATAAAACACAGTCCACACCGATCCATTAAAGAAACCGGTTCCGGGAAATCGGTCAGGGATGGAGGTCATTTTATTTAACGCAAAATCACGTTCCATCACCCATCCTTTCCCCACCATAAGCTAAGCGAGTGAGGGGAGAAGGAAGGAGGGAAGGGTGAGAAAAGTGGGAGCTTGATTGATCGAGCTTTGAGGGTGGTTTAAAGTCCTTAACTACTAGCCCACTGTCATTTTATCCTTCCTCAAGAATGATTTTATTCCCTCTTTGCTCAGGCTAGAGTGCCGAAACGAATAACAAAAATTGAAAGGTTAGTGAAATGGTTAAAGATGGTCGACAGATATTTTATTCATACGAAAAGCTACAAGAGGTGATATTAAATTGGATTAATACAGTTATAAGATTGCTTAGCTACAGCTTTAGGCAATTAAAATCACCAATGGATTAAACATGTACGGACGACATGCAAATTGTATATCTTTAGGCGCACTTAGGATGCTCTTCTTCTTCATAAAGTTACTTATCGAAATTAAATATTTAAATCGACATTTTAGTGTGAAACTGTCGTAGAAAATTAAGTACAAGGAAATCATTCATCAAGAAAAGTAGCAAAAAATTGTTGTCTATCTATAAATTGCTTCTACGCAAGTGTCGATATTTTTCTCGAAAACAAACAGACCGTTTTTTGCACCCCGAGCAAAAATAGGTAGAAGGACTTCCAGTTTCTCCAAGAGCTATTAGTTGTACTAAAACTCTATCTATCGAGATTTGATTGACGCAATAAAATTGAAATGTTATAAGCGATGAAGCGACAGTCCGGTGGTAAAGGCGACAGTGGCGCCGGTCTTCACAAAGCAGTACTGGGCTTCAAACCCCATCCGAGCCATTCCCCCGTAGTGAGTACTGATTATCTAACTATGAGATACGACCGGCGTGGCCTTATAGGTAATTGCGCCAAGAAGTAGAAGAAGAAGCGATTTGGAAGGACTCATTTCATAGCAAACACTATGAAATTAGATGCACCAGTTTAATTTACTTTACTCTGGTTGAAAGGAATGTTTTGCGTATTGCATACTTCTAGGCGTGATTATTTATTTTTTAATGTATCCTCCTTATATGGGCGCTTGAAGAATTCAGATAAAAGTGACGTTTTATTGAGAGAAGTAGATAACGGAAATTATGTTCTTTCAAAAAGGTTTAACTACTAAGAGGATTGCAATTGAATGATCTCCATAAAAACATTCGTAGCATTGCGTAGCATTTTATAGCAAACGATTTAAATTTAGATTTATCCTATGCACACTTTTATTTTATAGTAGATCGGTAGTAATTTCTAGCATATTTTGGAAATAGCCCTGAGGCTGTTTAAGTATTTTACCCATGTTTGACTTCAGGAGGGTCACTTGAAACAAGATGACTTAAAATTTAGATGGAAAAATTTATGTTTCTTTCGAAGAGGTTGTATTTACATGAAATCTACAACAATTTGGATTGAATGGAAGCATAAAAAATATGCAAACTGCGCTTTATTTGCTAGATGGGTAATATTGTCCATCGTATTGCATATCTTTAGGCGCTAAGACTCCAACAGAACACGGAGAACTTCGATCGAGCTACAATATTGGATTGAATGCAGTAAACTGGCGCTATAAAGCAAGGATTAATCTTCCGAACATGCAGGCTCGAGTAACATTTGGCAATGTTCCCATCAAGCTCCCGGTGAGCAAGAAATAGTTGACAAATCATTCTGTCCTGAGTGTCCTCTTTATGATAAAGTTATCTGCATCGTACTGAGTTATTTTAAAATTATTTAATACCAGTATTCATGAGAGGAGGAGGAGACGGGTTTCACACACCAGGACCAAGGTTCATATGCCTTCTGGACCGTTCCCCCGCAGTGAGGACTGACTATCCAACTACATTGTATCGGAAAGTCTAGTAAGCCATTCGGTACATTTCATACATTTTTTAAGCATTTTTAGCTCAAACAAGATCAAATAGAAACACTTTTCCGAACATAGAACTTGATCACGTGACACAAAAGCAATCACCTCCCCAACCTAGAAAAAAAACGCAATCAAAAAAGCACGCTTCAATACCAGAAGTTTCGTTACTACAACTCTCATCGATTTAAATGCAATTTTGTTCCTGCACTTGTACGGACAGTCTATTCTCAACAATAAAAAAGGGACACCGCGAAATAGCTATTTCCAGCAGCGCACAGAAAGCACGAAGAAAAAAGCCTTCCGCACCAGTTCGAGGTGACCTTATTTTGCGAAAAGCTTATTCCGGCACCGGTCACCGAGGTGACGCTTGCTGCACCATTGGAATATTGGCAAAGGAAGAGCAAGAAAAAAAAGCGGAAAACGCAATACAACCTTACCGAACGTAACATCCCGAACATCACTTCACCGAAAAGCGAGCCAGTAAAAAAAAAACGGAAAATGGGAAAATGTGGGATGAACTCTGACAGTGGGCAGTAGTAATTGCGCAGTGCTACCACAGCACGGACCGAGACCCGAGACCTGCAGGTTTACGGGTGGGTTCTCTTGCTCTTGTTGGTTCGTCGTTTTTTCGACCCTCCCTTTTTTTTTTTTTTTTGACTCAGAACGGAATCAATATTCCGCCTTGACCGTTACACGGAAAAACCGTCGCAAGTCACCACCGTACACGCGAGCACCGGCGTTGAACTCTGGCATATTGCATTCTCTTGGGGGGGGATGGGGATGGTTTTCTTGCAGGTCGTATCGAGGCGTAGTGTCTCTTTTCTCGTTCCGGAAACATCCGAAAAAAACGAATCCTCCTGACAAGTAAGATCGGTTCTACAGCGTGAAACGTGATCTTCAACACTCGAAAAAAGGATGTTTATAAAAGGATATTCACTGCAGCCGGACGAAGACGGGTAGTACAAAACGCGAGGGGATGAAAAATCAACCCTTGAAAAGTGACCGGAAGAACCTTATGCAGTGCTCCAGTTGCTCCAGTTGCTGCCACCGGACGACATAAAACGGATTATCCTTTTTACGTCCTCCCGGCGTATCCTGTCGTAAATCATGCTTCGATCTTACTGCCAGGAACGAGCAGCAGCAGCAGCAAAACCCCCGATCCTCAAATCAAAACCCTGACCGGGTAAGGAAAGGCCGGCCGGATTTTGTACAGACCGGTTCCGGTGCCAAGAAGAAGATGTTTGAGCAAGTTTTGGTCCGAACAATGTCACAGTTTTTCCTTCCTTTTGGGGTGGAAAACTATGAAACTGTCAACCCGGAGTTTTTTTTTTCTCCTCCTGAAAACTCACCCCTAGGTAAGAAACGAAACCACTAAGCGTTACGCTTGACATCTTGGTCAGTATGTATGTAGTGTTTGGTAGTTTTTTTTGTTTTGTTTTGGGAAAAAAAATCGGGAAAAAACTGTTCTTCATCTTGGAAGAGGTCAGATAAGCAGCTGAAGGTCCTGATTGCTCAGCATCGCTTTTGCTCCTTTCTTCCTCTCCTTCTCTCGCTCTCTCTCTTTCTATCCCCTTAATATATATCTCCCTCTTTCTCGCGCAGACACACACATATATACGCTCGTATCACCGCCATGTTTTCCTTTATTCTCGTTCGTATGCGTGTGTATGGTTCTGGGTAGGTTGTTTGTTTGCTTGTGGAGAAAATCGGTTGGCTGATCGGTTGGCTCGATGCGGTTGATTGACGAAAGATTTTTCTCTACACCAAACAGACACACATAAACACACACATACACAAACTTACACAACCAAAGATACACTTCATAATGCTTTTCTTTGTTTTACGTGTGACTTCCTTTGGTTTCCATTCTTCACTTACTGCTGCTACCGACTTGGCTGTCCCACACCATGCTTGAGGTCCTTTTGCGAGTGTGTGTGTGTGTGTGTTTACCTAGAAAAGGAATCTCATTCGCTCACTCTAAGCACACTTTATTAGGGTAAAAAAAAATTACCCTTTACATAATACCCCCTGTTGGACCCCAAAAATAGACTCATTTTGCTTGGTCAACCCAGTCAGTTCCCCCCCAAAAATGGTGACCAACGAAATAGCAGGAATGCAGGACGATGACGGTGTGTATAGACGAACGAAAAATTAATAAATGCAAGGACATTGCTGCTTTTGTCCCTTCGGATACAATCAGCCTGTTCGCTGTGTGAGTGCGTATTTGGGTGTATGTGTCACATTATTAGTGTCCGCAATCGTCAGCGTTTAACGCGCCAGTCCAAAGCAAAACCCCTTTCTGGAAATGGGATTGTAGGGTGGCTGGTAAAAACCCCCTGCATACCACCCCTCACCCTCTTTCATCCACTCCCAATATAGTTCTACCCTTAAGACCTCAAGTAGGCACCAATACACGCCTAGACTAGGACCCTGCTGACTGTTCCGGAGGGTGGACTGCAAGGGGGTGGAAAACGAAAGCGATTAAGCTGAGGGTCGCTTTCCCACTCTATTTCGCCTGTGGAGGAGAGGGGGGGGGGGAGGTGAGGAAGGAGGGAGTGGTGGTGTGGGGTGGAGGTGTAGTTTTTTATTGTTTTCCTTCTCCAACCCTCTCACCCTTCTTAGAGTTATTTAATTTTCTTTTTTTGTACCGTTTGGTGGTACACATTTGTGAAGTGAAAGGAAGTTCATGTATAGATGAGGTGATTTGTTTCCTCTACCTAACCTCCCCCCCCCCCCCCCTCTTCCTTTTCTCCTGATGCTCTCCCTATCCTCTCTCCACTTCCTACGCTGCAAGCCCTTTCGGTTACTGACAAATCTATTATTGCCCTCCTGTGCCTGTGTTTTGTTCCACCCCCCAACCCTCCCATCCTCATTGAAACGATCAAACGCACGCACACCAAAGTACACGGGCTTATTAGTTAACCGTACTACAAAAAAAAAAACCACACACAACAAACAGAGGGTTATTACTATGAAAGGAAAATATGTGTTTTACGATACGCATACATTGCGGTAAGAAGAGGAACACTCCTTCAGTGGGTCCTAAAAAGCTAATCAACTGAGACTGATGGGTTGGCTAGGTAGGGCACGATTGGGGTAGCTCCCCTTTTTCACCCTCTTTCCTTTATTATGCACACACACACACACACATACTCAACGAACAAGCGCTTAGCCCCGATCAGGATCACTTCGAAATGGTGAGCGTGTTTCGCGTTTGCTGGTAGTGGAGGTAGCAGCTCAATTGGTAGCACAGTAGTAGAAGAGGTAGAGGTCATGGTAGTAGCAGAAGTAACAGCAGCAGTAGCAGTAATGGTAGTAGTAACAGGTTTTAAACGATGCGCGATGCCAGCAAAAACAATCGGTAGAGAGAGGCACAACAGAAAAGCAACACACGACCCTTGTGGGCACTCACGAATACGCACGCACAAACACACATATACACACACACACAATCTGTCATACTTCTCTTCTTCTTTTTGTGTGTTTGTGTGTTTTCCTTCGCCCGGTTGGCCAGTTTTTTACCGCTTTGCGGTAAAATTCGGCCAACAACTACACTCGCAACGCGGTCGTTCTTAAACTGCGCGAATCGCGACACAATCGACTTCGACTGCTCACCGGTTTTGGTTGGCGTGTTATGTTGGACTGCTGATTCTTTTATTTTTTTTTTCGCAAGTTGTCACATCCTACCTACTTCCGATTTGTCTTTATTCGGGTTGTTTATTTTCCTTTGCTATCGGCACTTTCACTACACCCCTTCACATCTTTCCATTGCTGCTTACGTCTTTAAAGGTTGTCGGGCTCGTGCGAGAGCTTCGAGGACGGCAACAACAAACAAAACCCGAGCAACAACAACGCGCTTTTCCGCACGCGGTACGTTCCTGAACGACGAGGTTTAAATTAAAAAACGCTGCCCCGTTCCCGTATGCCCGACGGCTGCAGTGTGTCGTATTTCCGTGATCGTTAGCCGTCGTCTGGAAGCCTTTTTTTCTCCGGATGGCCAGTGTGGTGTGTCGCGCGCGCCGTGTGGCTTGCCGGGCAGAGAACCAAAACAGAACAGCTCGCTGCTCGGTAGCAACGGCTTTTTTGGTTTCTCGGTCTGCAAAACGGTTTCGGTTCGGGACGCTCGGCTCTTGCTCACACACCTGCAGAGTGGTGCAAAAACGCGGCCCACCGAGCCAGCCGTGCCCTGCCGCTACCCGGCCGCGTGTTCGTCGGGAAAAACCCGAAAAGGTATCGTTCGGCACTCAGCACCGGGAGCTCACGAGTAAGCGTGTGAGCGAGAGGGAGAGAGGGAGAAAGAGCTCAGCGAGAGGGAGAGAGGGATAGAGAGCTTCATAGAGAAAGAAAAGCAGTCGAAAGCTTCCAAAGAAGCACACGACAGACAATAGAGCTGAGTGTATGCCTACACACCCTTTTTGGCCTGTCAGCTCACCCTGCCCACCTTCACACACTAAACAACCCCCTGCAACTGTGTTACTGCACACTTCAATTTGTTCTTCTTTCTCTCTTTCTCTCTCATTCTCTCTAGCTCTTTCATTCGTTTTCGATTACATCTAAATCGTGCATGAAAGGTAAGCCAGCAAAGTCGTCGTCAAAGTCGTGAGTGTGCCGCTCGGCAATCGTTCGCTTCCAAACGAGCCGGGACACTCACGGGCAGGGTTCGGTCCTGACGATAGTCGCCTTCGGCCGGTGCAGCCGAATCCGATCCACTGCTCCGAGGCTCATTATGCGTCAGTTAATTGGAGTGAGAAGGCTACAGAGCAAAGCTTCCCTGCAGCACCACCCAACGCAACCCATCATCGCTTGCCTTCCTTATCTTCATCTTCGAACAATAATAGGAAAGGATGAAGACAAAGCAGGAGAAAAAAAAAACCTTAAGACCCGAAGGTTCACGTCACTCTTGGACGTTCGCCCGTACCGGACTTGCCACCTCATCCTAAAAAAAAACCCACCCTCCCGCCCGCTCTCACATCACACAGTTCCTTCCGTATGACCGTATAAATACATTTATTTACCTATTTTCGGAACCGTTTTCGGAATATGGTCGGAGAGAGTTTGCTGTAATTGGGAGTACCAAACGTCATTTCGCGTCCTTCGGCAAGTACATTCAGGCACACACACACACACACACATAGATACACATGCGTCGGCCTGAGACGGCTGTTGACCGTAGCGTATTTCGTAGCGTTTCGGTAACCGTTACCGGTGAGTGGTGCAGAGCGCTACCGAGAGGCTGCCGGGTGAGTGACTGCTGCCAAAAGGTGAGTGCCGTGAGGCGCCTTCGTGTATGTCATGCGGCATTTCGCCGAAGGTGTATCTCGTTTGATGACTATGAAACAAGTGGAAAAGGGGAAGGGGGTGAGGGGGGGGGAGGGTCGGTGGGTAAGAGGCTTCAATAAGGCTTGTACCACGTTCCATCATATACACACACACACACACACATACGCAAGAAAAAAAAATTAACCAAGGTTTCTTTTTCGGTGTTGTTTTGCTGTAACTATTCCGTTACGACAGTGCGCGGATTCAGCTGGCAAAAGTTTGTAAATTAAGGCAGCGAAAAACCCAAAAAGTGACAGAAGAAAGGAGTGCGTGCAATGGATAAGAGGAAGAAGAGTTCGGGGGTTTGGAAAGCAGAATCTACCGAACACACACACACATAAGCTGACAGTCGTTTAACGGTTGTCAAAACAGACAATAACAATAACCAACCTCCTGCTCATTTCCCCCTCTCCCCCCCCCCCATCCTCCCCTTCACCCTCTCTTCCACCCTCGTTCACGTACGTGTGTCTGTGTGGTTGGCTGTCATTTTGCTACAAATTTGCTGCTTTTCATAACCTTCATGCGGCTAATATTTTCCCCCTTATTCCTCACTTTTTTTTATTTTTGTGCCTTTGAGACCATCACCGTTTTGCTTATTAACTTGGCGGATCGATGTGTGTGGCCGCCCGCATCGGTGGTTAGTTTTTGTGTGTTTTTCTTCTTCTTTTTTTTGTTGAACCCAGCGTTCGATAGACGTGTGATGGACAGCGCCTACTGGTGTTTCGCATAGTTTTTTTTTATTGTTCTTGCAGGCTAAAGAAATGTACCGATTTTTTTTACCCTTATTTTCTCTCCTATTTAGTGTTTCACAAGCATATCTTCGAAATAGGGAGGAAGGAAGCGGGTTGGGGGTGAGAAAATACTTCATCCTGTTTTTTCCGTCTTCTCAAACAAAAATTCTGATTGTCAACCAGCAACAGCTAGCGCTGGTAATAAGAAACAGCGCACCAAAATGGTTAGCCAGTGACTGTTCGAATTCCATTTTTCCCTCATCAATGTGAAGCACCGTTAGTGTAGAGAAGAAAGAATGAAAATAAAAAAACATCACTACAATCAACCAACAGTGACAGCAACATGGCTCATTACCGAGTCCAAATCCGTTCTGTTTTTGTGCGCTCGAGCGAAACAAAAATCCAAGCAAAGGGGGGGAGGGGGGGGGGTTTGTGTGAAAAAGGTAAAGTGCCGGAAAATTGATTGAATGAAGCATCGGTTTGAGGGTGGTGCAGGTCATTGCTACTCGTCGAGGTAGAGAGAGGGAGAGAAGGAGTGGTGAGCTTTATGAGAAGCGTAACGCATTCTTATGCAATGCTATTTTTGGTCGTCACGATCTAGATAAATTACAAATTTGTGGTGAAGCGTTTGCTACACCTCCATAATTCACTTTGATGGCGATGTACGTGACGTGCAGTTTATAACTAACCGTAGAGGATTGCTCTGCTACATTGATCGTTAATGCGATTATTTAACTAACTTTCAGCTCTCTATTTCCATTCAATGATTCCGTCCGCTTTTTTCCCCCTAGCCAATCGGCTCTCTTGAATAAAAAAAAAAAAAACATTGAGATAAAATTGACACGCACCAGGCGTCTCCACCATCCCTAAGCACTATCATGAATTTCTTTGTTTGACCGCTCGTTTTCAAAAATATCGTAGGAGTGGCTCTCGACCTCCATTATGGATCATTTTCATCGTTTCAGCACAAGATGATTCACTAGCCAGAGGCGAACACACACACACACACACACACCCAAATGCGCGGATAAAAGCACTTCCATTTCTTCCCCCCAAAATGGTAGATGCTACGAGGGTTTGGAAGAAAAGAGACACGCACAATGGAATTTAATTCGAGCGAAAATACACCAAATAAAGTGACCATCGGGATGGATCGAGGCAAAAGAGTAAGTAGTATGGATTGGGATGCTTGAGGCTGCCTCTTGCTATCTCCTGTCCGTCTTAGAATACATACTTTTGTCACCCCTTAAAAACCTTCCCATTCATACTGTTGATTCGAAAAGGCATTAATTCTAATCCGATTAGTGCATTCAAATACAAGAAAAAAAAACACCTCTATCCGTTGATCGAGCTGATAATTGTTGCATTCCACTACATGCCTCCTGCTGTAATTCGTCAAGCGTAACAAAAGCTTCTCATTTCGCTTTAAGTAACGTAACCATCAAATTTATAAGCTATAGAGCGGGATCCATTGCTGCAATAGGAACATTCTTCGAGCATTATTGAGGAAGCATTTTTATAACGCAAAATAAAAACACAAAAATAAAATCACGTACGTGACAATTTCCGGCTGGTGGAGATTTTAACGGAGGCTGTTAATAATAAATGCAAACATCGCTCAAGGGTTGCACAGTAATACAGTGCGTGACGTTTCTTTAATTTTTGTAATAAAATAAAAAATAATGAACAGTATTTCACCGAGTGCTACATGATCTATTTGTTTTAATTAAAAAAAAAAAAGAACTTTTGCAGAAGAGCTTTACTCTAGATTTGACAAAAAGAACACAAAATTAAACCATTTAATTTTGCCATTTTTATTCTTTTGGCCCACTGTGTTTCAGAATTTCGATAAACATTTACAAAGTCTTCAATCAAATAATATAGCTTATAAAGGAGTTTCCTGGTGTTATAGAGTGACAGCGGCACCGGTCTTTACACTGCAGGACCTAGGTTCAAATCCTATCCGGAGTGCGAACTGGCTATCAAGCTATGTTGTACCAATAAGTCTAGTAGTGACTTTAGATGGTCAGTGAGATCTAGTAGCTCATAAAACCCAAAAGAAAGAAGGTAGTACAGTTCAAGCCTAGCTCAAGCTCTCCTGGAGAAATTTTAAAAAATAAAAGAAATAATTACAATACAACACCACCATGGACAATACGAAAGATGACACCGGCCACGCGCAGACATGCTCGAACCTGCAGCACCGAACGATGCAGCAACCATACACATTTGCACGCGGCACTCCAACGTGATAGTCCCAAAACCAGTCCATAAAAATAAATAGCGACCAATCAGAGAAGACACCGATACAGGTCAAGAGTTACAGTTTAGACGTTCAGTGAATCGGACAGCTTAGAAGTTAAGCGTACTGAACTTAGATCCAGTTTAGGTTAAAATAAAAACATTTTTTATGCCCAAACGTTATTGAGAAATATCAACTAAATTTCACTTTCAAACATTTTTAGTTAAAAGCTCCTACTTTTTCCTTGTATTCCCTCACGTCATGAACAGATGTTCAGATAAAAAATTATACTGCAAAATAAATAAACAATGAGACGCACTATCACGATTAATTTTCGTGCTGAGAACTCGACGTAATAATTCTTGGTACTGAACGTGTTAAAGGATATTACTTCTTGTCTTCAGAAAATCTTCATAAACTGGTGATATTGTTTTACAACTGAAAAAGATCGCAGGGAAAAATTTTAATCAATTACAACATTTAACAATGTTAAGGAAAAATTTAACAACTTAATTGGGATTTTTTTTTTAAAGTAACACGCTTGCTTTTCTGCTGATTGGTCAATCGGTAATTATATACGTCCCGCATCGCCGGTAAATTACGGTCATAAACTGTATTTTACGCGCAAATCGAGCAAGCAATTTGCTACCAGCTGGGAAAACGTAAACAAAACAAACATACTCCACACAACCAGCAAACCCATCCCGTTAAATCGATATTTTAAAATTGCTTGCATAGCTATTTTAGCACACAAACACACACACGCACACTAATCAGTGATTTATGTTTGCGGACCGGTCACGGCCCTCTAGCATCAGCAATCGGTTGTGCTTGAAAGTGCTGGAGACAAACAGGTCAGTAAAACTACTTGCCGCTGCTGTTGTCAGCTCGCACTAAACACAGATTGCATTGGCACGCGTTGCAACAACATCAACAGCAAACCGCAAAACCGGAACGGTACCGGCAAGTGGCGATCGGTAAACATAATAAAAGTCTTTTATTCCTTCCCGATTTGCCCCAATTGTTTCAGCTTCTGCATCGTCCATTTGTGGTTCCTTCTCCCACGCCCCCACACATACACACACACACACACACACACACAAATACATAAAAAACGAAGATTGTTATATTTTGTATCACTTTTCAAATGCTCTGGGCGTTCGGCAAACAAGAACACACTCGCAAAGAGACTCGTTTGCGTTGGTTGGACATAAGACAGGAGCGTGTGGTGTAAAGGCACTCGACCCTCCAAGACGAACAGTGCTTCAGCGCAGTCAAGCATCCCTTAGCCCTCAACCACTACCCTCCTCCACCTTCCCTTCCTCCTCACCTTCTACAGCTCTAAAAACACACACCACTTCAAGGATGTGTAAAGGCGTCGTTCGCCATCGTCTTTTGTACTCTAAAGTCGAATTAAGCAATGACTTGCATCCAGCCAGCCGTTACGGCCGAAGAGTTGCGTGGCAAGCGTTGGCATACGTTTTGCGCCGACCGCGACGTAAACGTGCATACTGGTGATGCGGACGGTGTAGTAGCTGCAGCAGCAACGGTGGCGTCGTTTTACATGAAGCACCATCTAATAAAGTTAACTGCTCCATTCTTCTCGATTGTTTTCCGCTTGGCCGACGATGGGTTTGGCGACGTTCTTACACACACCTTCCTCCTTTCCCCTTACACCATTTCTCTCCCGAGAATTCATTATCAACATTCTCATCGCGCGGTGGTGTCGTATCGGCGAGCGCGCTTACGATAGAATGTCCTCGGAGCCTCAGGGGCACATGTATACATGGCGGTGCATAGCAAAAGCATACATGAAGCTGGATGGTAGAATGAGAGCTCACCGTCTCCAACCTTCACGAGCCTCCCCACACTGTCCCCATTAGATAGTACAGTGTGGGACAAGAGTTACGTAACATTTTATTTGAATTCAAATTATGTGTCAGAGTGGACTGTTTGAGTATGATTTTGTCTTTGCTGTTTGATGCTCTAAGCTAACTGTACTGTATTAAAACAACAACAAAAGCGTATAAAAATTAAGGATTCAAATAGCTAGACATGCTTAACGACACGCTGCACTCGTTTTGCCGTGCACTGTATGTCCTTGCCCAATGTTTCGAGGACGTGATACACATTACCGTGCTTCCCGTGCTTCGCTTTCCGTTTGCTTAACACAAATTTTCTTACCCAAGTGTTGGCCCCAAACAGAAGGCTCTCAACGCTTTTCCGCCCCCCCCCCCCCCCCTTTCCTCTTTCATCGCTTCCACTAGCCAAATCTCTTTTATGCTCACGCTCCTCATCTCATTCTGCGTTACATCCACTAACGGGACGAGCTGCCGGATCACGCTTCGCTGAGTGCGATACTTAGCAAACATTTATTAACGAATTTCTACCTCCCCCCACACACACACACGTGCGCTACCGTCTTTCCCTTGCTTGATGTTCTTCATCACTCTTTTGTGATTTTCGTTCATTTGGCTCTGCTACTCCAGCACACACAAACGTTCCTGTGTACGGTTTATGCTTTTGAGATCGAAATAATAATGGGAAAATGGCGACAACGGGTATGTGCGAGTGTGCATGTGTGTGTGTGTGTGTGTGCGTGTTGGTAATTTTTCCGCACCTGCCTTTATCACACTCATTCTTGTCTTATCCGCCATTATATCCTTCCCCGTTTGCCCGTTTTCCTTCAAGCAGGATGATTTTTAGCGCTAAACAGTAAATGCGTAGACGTGCGCCATGATTGATCTTTGCAGCATACAGAACAGTTTTGGATCGTGTTTTCTTGTCTGCTTTGCTTCGTCGTTTTATGTTTGTAAAGCAACCGTTTCGGTGGGAAGGAAAATGTTATCAAAAAAAAGTACATTTGTGGAAAATTTTCGAGTGATCTGGAATTTTTTGAGTGTTGTATTACATGTTTTCTGTAAGGAAGAGGGGGTAGCTCTTTGTATAAATTATACTATAATAAAGATGGAAACAGTTTTTTCTACTTCTTGTGCTATGTGTTTTAGCAGCATTTTAGTGAGTTTTAGGATGGAGGCGCCTGGTACTTTGTGAATATTCCATGGAACCGGATGGTTCTTCAGTGGAGAAAAGACTATTCGAGCGAGTACTATCATCTTCATTGGTGCATTCAAAGCGCAATAGTTTGAGAACCAAAACTGCTGTACCGAACGAAAAAGTCCCCTTTTCTTTGTAACACCGTAAATTCCACTCTAGAAAAAAAAGTATTTAATTTCACTTCCTTCAGTGGTAGATGAAGCTTAACAAAATACAAAATAAAAATCTTATTACTCCCGGTCTTTTCTAGTCCTTCCTTTAACGTCACTATGGCCAACAAAAGACCGCCACAACTCGCTTCTCAACACCACCCACTCAGGACCAGTTCACCACACATACATTGGCTACCCGCTTTTGCTTCCCTTTGAAGAATTTATACCAATCACTGGATCAAAGGGAAACGCTGGCCGGTTGATGGATGGAGCTACAATAATGACACCGGCATCCAGATTGATAACGAAACCAAGGACTGCTAAAAGCCATCCAAACGGTGTGGGATGGCAACGGTGGGCAACTTAATACTGCTTGACTGATGTTTTTCCAATGAACTGTGCAGTGGGTGAGATTGTGAATGTGAACCGTGAACATTTTCAATCAGATAGAGCGGGGCGAGAAAAAATTCCCTACAAACTTCAAACAAAAACTTACTTTCACACTCATTTGATACTTCGAACTACTGGTCATCATTTCGATGTCTGTTCCCCATAGTTACCCAGCAGGAAACTTAAATATAAGTTGTGAGAATCATTTCACCCTGGTGATGCAATAGTTTCATAAGAGTGCATTCAATACTTGCTCGCTTTTTCTTCTTTTTTTCGCGCAACTTATGTTCCACGGGGCGTTCTCTACCAGCGCAGCGAAATAATGCCAATCACCAGTGTCCACTGGTTCACCTTCTACTTCGCATTTGCATTCGATTATTACTCACCTGTGAAGTAAGAGAGAAAGAAGTATAGGAAGGGAAACAGGACGTACCATCAAAATAGGGTGGGAAATAGGAAGACGGTAAAATGAAAAGAAAATGGGGAAAAAAGAAAAAAAGAGAGAAAATCGATCATTTAGTAATTTCTATGAAATATATGTATACATACACTCGCACAAACAAACACACAGGAAGCTGCGTACGGCTGCATCATTTATTTGGTCATTTTGAATCGTTTGTTGTCTTTTTTCTTTACTAGCGTGGCATAATGTCGAGCAAATGAGCTTTTGAAAGAAAGAATATGAAACAACGTGAATATGCACACAGAAGCGAAGCCACCGATGGCAGTGAGGAGGAGAGCTAGCTCGTGAGTGAGTTTACGTTTCGATAGCATCGTGTGGGTGCGCCCTTGTGTGTATCGGCGAAACGTAACCCTACTTCCTTTGGGGTTTCTTTTTTCTTTCAAACCAACTAACCATTTTGCAGGCGAGAAAAATGGAAGCTGCAAAATAAAATCAAATACTTTGCATTCAAAGTACATGCTAGGTAAGGTGTGTGAGTGTGTTGATTTTTTTTGTGTGAGCTAAGCAGCATAAATGCAAGTTTGTTGGTATTTTATTTTCCATCTGAGCATACCTCCTTCCCACACACAACTACTTGGCGAAAGCCATTCCGGTACGAGCTCGTGAATGATCGGTAAAGCGTAACAAAAGGGCGAAGCTACTACAAGCTACATTCTTGCAGAACAGAAACGTAGATTCGTACGATTGCCCTTATCACATCACAAGCAGATTGTAGGCTTTTCTTTTCCTCGCAGTTTGTTGCAGTATGCTTTCAGCTCGAACATGAAGACAGAACGCGGAAGGATAGGCACAACTTGCAGTACGAGTTGGTCAATATTTACTTCATTCGTTTGCTTTTTGTTTTGTTTCCTCATCCCACTACGTACCAAATGGAGGCGCCTAGTGCGAGCAAAAATTTGAATGGAAACGCCTAGTGTTTTGTTAAAATGAATTAGAGACGCCTGGTACTTTAATGGATTAAAAAAATAATCTAGCGGTTGATATCGTTTACGATGTCGCATGAAGAAAACTTGTTTTTTTTTATATTTGAAGTATGAAAACTTTTATTACTTAACAGTGCAATTTATTTAACGTAATATTTTCATCAACGAAAACTAAAACATATTGACCACTGAATTTTCAATATTAAATATTTATTCCTCTAAAATAGTAATTTATTTCTAAGCTTTTTTTAAGGATACTGGCTTCCTTGCGTACCTTATCGCTTGCTTCTATCACATACGTAATCTATCATATATAATCTATCATGCTGATCCACTCACTTGCCCATTATCGTAAAAGATCATTACGCGAACCCGGTGAAGCATGGTTGGTGCTGGATTGGCATCTTGCCAACGGTATCCCTACCCTACCCACGCTCGCTTGTCACCCCACATTCCATTAACTACACAGAAACACCTGCATCAGACCTAACGCTGATCTGCGTTTATCGTTTCTCAGCTCTCCAGCTGCCGGTAATTCGCGCATATATCGTTCCTACCATTTCCAAAAAAAAAAAAAAGTGGACGTAAAAGCACAAAGCACATCATACAGCGCAAAAAGTAACATGCCCCAGCATGGCAACAGATCGAGCAGAAGCACAGACAGCAAACAGACGCTCAACGTCGGTGCTAACGGTGCGTGTTTATCGCGCTCCATCCACTTGCCCCTTCTAAACATGCTTTTTCTCCTCAAATTCCCATCTCAAAGTACAATAATAAAAGAAGGAGAAAAAAAACCCTGTCACAAACACCCAAAATAAGACGCGTTTTCATCATGCCGTTAACTTGTCTTACTTTTTTCTTTATTCCTCTTTCATGTTATCTTTCTATTTTCCTCTCTATCTCTCTCTCTCTCTCTGTCTTTCTTCCTCTCTCTCTCTCTCTTTCTATCTCTCTTTTGCTCCTCTCTTTCTACCACTTTCACATCTGTTTTCGTGTTTTTAGGTGTTACTAAACGTTTTTACTAAATCGTCAGATTTTTTTTTTCTGTTTCATTTCGTCGTGCTTTTTTCCCCTATGCATGTATCGCAAAACTTAGTTGCTTATTTGGCTGCTTATTTAGGTAATGACTTTCACTTTTATATGCGCTCACATATAAGCTGTCGCGCGCAAACGAACCTGTACGGAGAACGGAAAGAAAAGTAATTAGAGGCACCTCACATAAACAAGCAGTACAGCGCACACATATAGTCAGACAGACACAGACGCTTAACGGTGTGTGTGTGTGTGAGAGAAAGAGAGAAAGGCTTAAACACGACAGGCAATGCAAGGGGGAGGGAAAAAGTGGGTAAGGGAGGTGAAGACGGGAGTTGGTACTTAATGGGGGGATACTTTTATGCCTCATAATTAAGTGAGTTTTGTTATGCCTGAGTAAAGAGACCGCAAGGGATTTGCTAGGAGTGAAGGGCGAGAGGGTGGGAATGGGAGGAAAGAGGAAAAAACATCAGCAGTTACAAGTGGGGTGGAAATTAGTTTGCCGAGAAAAAGAAACAACCATGCCGCACGCCGAGGAGTATGCTGCACCCAGTTGGAAAGAAATTGTCATTCACGGAGGAGTCGTACGCGAGTAAAGAAGGGTAAACACAGCGAAAGAAGAAGTGTGTACTTAAGGGGTTGATTTGTTACCCCTTAAAACTTGATGGAAGTAGAGAATACACTAGTAATTAAGCTTCACTTGTACCGTAGCTTGAACCGTTCGTAGTTAACATCATATGCTAAATCTTAAATAAGACTGAAGCGGATCGATCAACCGTATCATTCCTTCTTATAAAACATCTGACCATTAAAGGGTGAAAAATCTACAAAATTAAAAGAAAACGACTGCACGGAATCTACCAACCTGCACCATACGTCAAACGTTGTCATATCGATATTGTTGCCAAAACGGGAGGAAGGGAAAAAACAACGCCCGCAGTAGATCGAGCGTAAGAATAAATCGTCGCTCTCTATCCACTCCCCGGGTTTTGATCTCTCCGATCTGGGTCATCTGAAGGGGTTGAAGCAGCGTTCTTTGTACTCGCTGTTCGAGATTGATTCGACATCAAGGAAAAGCTTGGTGCATCGTTCAATTTCACGGAACGATGCACAGCTGGCGAAGAATGAATTTTGCTCAAGCATAGATTTCCATAAATAAAGCAAGAGAAATTGGATTTTATCGATTTTATCACAAGAGGGGAGCATTTATCACTTAGTTTAGGAAGTGCTCATCGTGAAGGTTATTAACAATCTAAATTATTTTTGTCACAACGAATGATAAGCAAACATATTTCTTTTAAAAAATATTTCATCACAAACGAATAAAAAATTTGGAATAAAAAGAAATATTTTTAAAATAATTATTTGAAGGAAACATCATTTAACAATACTGACTTATTCATCAAATAAATCTTATTTCCTGTTCCTTCTCAAAAACACACATACACTAAACAAGCGGACCTGACACGGTGTAGGAAATTAAAACAATCGCTACGGGAGGATTTAAAATTCTACTGTTGGCCATATTTTTCCTCCATTATTTGCTGCTTGCAGCAATTATCCTTGCGGAAGAGATTTTTTGTTGTTGTTGGTACTGTTTTACAGTTGGTTAAGTCCAAACACGCGATACCCACACACTGTCAGACGTAAGATAAAATCATAGCGCAGCTAAATATACATGCAAATGAGTCGTCGTTCGCTTGTTGTTTGCTTGCTTTTGAAAACGATCCCTACGCTAAAATGCTTTGGGTTATTACCGTTGGGTTCATTTTTCACATTTGTATGCGGAAATGATTAGTTGTGGAATGAAATTGCGACGAAAAGGAAGATAATTACTGTGGGGACTTCAAAGGAAACGCTTCTTAAATATGTAATTAGTTTTGGCATATTTGTTATTAATAAATGGGAGATCAGTGACAAAACAGTGACGTGTCGTAATATTAAATAATAATAAATAAACAAATAAATAAAAAAATCAACAAATGAATGGTCTTTGTTTTTGCGAGGCAAAATATGAAAGAAACTCAATTACAACTAAACCGAATCATCAGATTGGATGTACGAACTCGTTTGCATGCGCTGAATTTCAAAGCTTTATTGCAAATGTATCTTCCATCAGCTGACCTATCGCGACAGTCGAGTGGTTTTAGCGCTGTTCTCCCACACGACAGGATTTGCTCTAAAATCCCAACTGTGCTTTCGTTCCTTTGTGCGCCGGAAAAGTTTTGTCCTAGTCCTAACAAACTAAGGCGAGATAGGTGAAGAATCAACGATAAAAAAAGTAGCCTTCCACAACCCTACCCCCCCCCCCCCCTCTATCTCTCTCTCTCTCCTTGATCCACACATCTTTCCTTTCCTCTATCCCTCCTAAAATTAAAATGTCCCCATCTCAAACTTTTGCATTTAGCGTGATATATTAGTCGTGCCGCGTGGTATCGTTGGTTTTTATTTTGCTAGTGTTGTGTGTTGAAGGCGCGCAAAAGTGTAGAGCAGCAGGGTGAGACGAGCAAGTAAGTGTTTGCACGGGTAAGCGGAAAGAATAGCAGTAGGTACGGTGTGAGAGCAAAAGGAGAGCATTATTGTGTATGCGTGTTTTAAAACGCAAATGCAAGGCAGAGGAAGCGTCGATACACTGATACTAATACACAACCGGTACCCGGGGTACGCTGAAGGCAACAACAACAGGGCACAGCATAATCCATCGCACGCAGTATAACTTAATCAAGAGGCAAAGGAAGCCGCAAGGATGGTGGTGTTGTGGTGTTTAAAATACGAAACAGTCTCGGTGTTGTGTGAGGGTAGTAAACATTCATTTGGATACAGAGGCGGGAATAACAGGAGGTGGTAGGTGCAGAGTGAAATTTTAAACTAAAAAAAAAAAAGAACACTGAAACCAAGACCCAAAAGCAAACATATCAGGACTTTTTTTTTGCACCGTGTTCGCCCTTTCCAGCTGTAACATAAATTATGGCGCTGTGTTGTGTTACCTCTACTAGGCTAACAACTTAAGCTCCAACAGGAAGCAACTTTTTTTTTGTTTCAAAAATGGCAGGCGACAGGGAAGGTGTAGGGTACGGTAAGGAAAGGCATTTAATAGTAAGTTGTGGGGCAGTAATAGCTGGCAAACCAAAATGAAGCCCACAGGACCTTAACAACAATCACTGCAAGAGAGATTCAACACAAAAACGGGAGGCAAACGTCTCTTGGTGGCGTGCTGTTCGGGGGTTGTAGAAGGGGAGAAGGAGATGGTGCTAGTGCGAGACAGGCAAGAATAGTTACTTCGATTGTTGTTGCTGCTGTCGGCCAGCGTCCCCATTGCTAGCGGCCGGTTGTTGCTGCTGTTGCTGCTGTTGGTTTTGCTGCTGGAACTTCGCGGAGAGGTCCTGCTCGCTCGAGTCCTTCTTGCGGCGCGGACGTCTCATGAGTGGATCGGTATCGGTGGCGCCAGCACCCCGCCCAGCTGCACCCCGATTCCGTGCAGCAGCGCCTCCACCACCCCCACCACCGCCTGCCGGACCGGTGGGGTGAGGTTTGGGCTTTGGTTGCTCCTGTTCCTTTACCGTCGGCAGACCCCGCTTCGCCTTGGCAGCTGCCTTGCCTTGCGATCCCTTCGTTTGGTTCTCGGACACACCACCACCCGCGCCACCACCCGTACCACCCCCGTGACAGCAGGTGGCGGTAGAGGCGGAGGACGAACGGCGCCGCGTTTTGCAGTACCGGGCGAAGAAACATTGGCAGGACCCGGACAGATTGGAGTCGTCGACCGTGTGCGGCGTGTCGACGGTGTACTCGGAGTAAAGCGACACCGTACCGGCGGTGGCAAGCGGCGCCAGCTTCGTGTGTATGTTGTTACTGTTGTTGTTGTTCAGCTGATTGAAGTACTCGTGCTCGTCCAGGAACGCTTGCTGGAGGTATAGCTCAATGTTAAGCCCATTTGCCTGTACCGGGTTCACGTACAGATGGTGCCCGACACCGTTTTGCTGGACCGGCAGCACCGTTGCGGGCGGTTGCTGTTGCTGATGCATTTGCTGCTGGCTGTTGTTGTTCTCGATGTCAAGCTTTTTGCGCTCGTCCTTGCCGTGCGCGTAGTGGTGCTGGGTTGCAAGATAGACGGTGGTGGGCGGTGGCGGTGGTGGCGGCGTCGGCAACGTGACAGTGGGCGGTTGCGTGGCAGAATTCAAAATGGACGCTGGCATAGCGGTACCGGTCCGGTGTGGTGGTACTGCCACCGTGGCCGGCTGCTGGACGGTGCTGGTCCGGTTTGCGGACTGGTTGGGCGGAAGCGGAGGCGAAGAGGCGGTGCTAGTGGGAGGTGCAGTATTGCAGCACTCCAGCGATTCGGCTCCAGTACTGGCGGCACCCATTGCCGCTCGAAAGGTGCGTCGTGCGTTTCGGTTGCCTACTGACGGGCGTTTATTCGATGGTTAACGCTTTTAAAGCTTCGTTGACTTATTCACTACTACTAGTGCACTGTTTTAATGTTAATTTCTTAGTTTTTCTCTTATGTTTACTTCTTACACCACTTGTTTACCGTTGACGCTTCATTTACTTTATCTCACATACACATTTATATACATAAAATCACACTGAACACCTTTATTTTAAACTTTCTCTACTTTATCGTTAAATTTACCTGTTCTTTTATTATTTATAGTTTACATTAGCTTTAAAAGTAATACATTTTTAAAACTTAAAATAATTAACGAACACTTTGATTTTCTATTTTTCAAGAAATACAACTAAATAAAATAATGAAAATAATTATATCTTAAAACACCAAATCTTTTCACACAGTCGCCCACTTGTAGTAAACCACCACAACTTCATTTGTTCCTAGATTTAAACGCTCAGACTTTACGTCTGATTTGCAGACGGGCTTGTTCGTTAGTGTCTCGATGGTCAGAGGCGCGCTGTTTCAACGACATCACACACACACACAAGCTCGCAGGCACACACGAACATCCACAAATCCACTCGCTGCACATGCAAATCCAATGTGAAGTCCTCGGTTGCTACTTGGATTCAAAAAATTTCTTCACAAAAAATGCTTTTATGTTCCCAGTCGGTAACGTAGAGTCTAGTAAGCAGTCCCTGAGCACGACTATTTGTTCAAAACACGCACATTCACACACACACACAGGCACGCAATCAAGCACCCTATAGCTTTAAGGGGAAAATAAATTCTGGAGAAAAATCAACCAAAAGTGGTGACTGGTGTGGACAGATTTTATTCCCTATTTTTTTCCGTTGGTTTTCATTGCATTCAACACGAAAACAACGATTGCAAAGGTTTAACGATCGAGAGCGAGGGAGAGAGAGAGAGAAAGAGAACGAAAATCTGAAAGAAGACCAAATGGCGCTACAAATAGGCAGGACAACGCTCTCCAATGCTTCCGGAACGCTCAACCCATCCAGCCTTTCGCTAGTTTGAAACAATCCTAATTACCAACAACACTCCACCCTCTTTCAATCCGCCCCCTCTCCCTCCCCCCCTTCATCCTCCCTACGCTTTATGGTGTGCTTTGTCAACAGCAAAACGGTTTGGCCCACGGTCAAAAATGCCAATTTCGTCCATAAACCCAGTTCGACGGAAATTGGCCGTGGAGGTTGATTTATTTAGTGGAAAACTGGCAAACCCATTTGATCTCACCGATCACCCCCCCCCCTCCCCCCTCCCCCCTTCCCCCGCCAACATTCCACCGAGGCAGGGAAAGAAGAAGAAAAACTTTTTCACTCAGGAAATCGTTATTTGGCCCCGGGGGCGGGGGTGATGTTTAAATCAGTCGGGCTCGGGCGCCACTTGTCAACACTCGAAAGAAAATCCCGGCACGCCGGTTGGAGTGAGAGCGCTTCAGGGGTTCGGGAGGGTTGTGGAAAATCGGTATCCTGTGTACCCTTACCGGGCACAATTGATCATATCTTGGGAATTGGGTTTTGTGGTTTCGAAAAATTATGTTCTTTTTTTTTGGGGGGTTTGTGGTTTCGGGAATCTTAGATGAGCTAAAGAGGGATGAATTTAGAGTTTCGCCATTGGTCGAAGCTCGTAAGTGCTTTTAATGCAGATGAATACAAATTTAGCTGTTTTGTGCTTCCGCAACCCTAGCTAGTTGTTGTGAAGTGAGTGTCTACACACTAGCAAATACAAGTTAAAATAAAGAAACTAAAATTAGATATCTCAATATTTTTTTTTGAAAATTGCATGTTTTACAATACAAACAAAAAATAAGAGAACGGAGGAGCACCTTGAAACTCAAATATAAATAAATAAAATATTCTATCAATTACATAACTAACAACTCGCGTAATTAAATAGGACTGTAACAAAAACAACAAGAGTAATAACACAGAAAACACTGTTTAGTTGAGGCGCAAACATAAAGCGCAAACCTTCAGCTTAGCGCTCATCGGGGGATGAAAACAAGAAGCAGGAAAAATCCGGATAAAATTGATTTTAAATTACAGTAAAATGTTATTATTCGTGAAACTATCGCAAAACTAGTAAATATTCGTAGTTATCTTCATCTTTCGTCACAGGAACGATTTTTTTTACAAATGTTTGCGCTCAACGTTTATGCCTACCAAACCCAGCAATGATTTTGACACAACGCTTGGGTTTGCGCTTGACGTCTACAATAAGAATAACTATTTGTATTCTTTAAATGTCGTATGAAAAGAGCATCGACCATAGTAACCATAGACACTAGGGATGGCTCTGGAGCTGGTCCCGTTTTCAGTCCGGAGCCAGTTTTGAACCCACGTTCCGTACCCAAACCTCCGTACCTCTATCTTTGTCCTCGCCTACCCCCCTCCTCCCGCTCCTATTCCTCCTTAACCCTTTTCCGTTAAAAATCCACCAAATCTGGTGCAAATTATGAAGAACATTTGCTTTGATTTTGTATTTTATATTTTATATTTGATATAAAATCTCTTTGGACAAGCTTTTTGAAAGCTTATCAATCAATCGGTTTACAATAATATTATGTTTCCACTCAATCTAAAGCAGTCTCTGAATAAAATAAAAATATTCAACCAACCAACCAATCAGCCACACCAAATCACATCCTGAGGACTGAGGAAAAAAAATTATATAGATAACAGACAGCCCCCCGATAGCTAGCAATCGAGCATAATGAAGAAGAAAAACAGACCGCAACTATAATGAACAGAGAATCAACATTTTCGAGCACCGATCGGTCTAGTAAGCAGACATCTTATTAGCCTTGTTTGCTTGTCCCTCAACGTTCTCCCTCACCTTGTGCCTTTTGATGAGAGCCATTTTCTTCACCACGGTTCAAACCCACCCTACGCAACACAGGTGTGTGTCTGTGTGTGTGTGTGTGTGGGTAAAGCATACTCGGTTACTCGGTGAGAAATCGGCAAAGGGTGCGTTTTTTGCGAGCGCTTTCACCCGGTAACGTGTTGCAAGAGCACAGTTCATACAACCCCGTGCAGTCCTGGGAGCGTTATGTGCCGAAAGAGAAACAGGTAAGCTATCCATCCCGACTGCCGGCCGGTTCTGACTGATACAGACAACGAGCCGTGAACTGCAGAATGTTTTTGCCCACCTGAATCTCGCGAGCAGTATCCTCGCAGCGCCGGTAACGGATCGGTGCAAAACAAAAAAAAAAAAACAACCCGGCATGGTGGTGAAGGTCACCGCAAGGATTGGCTCTGCACAGGGACGACGGCTCTGCTCGGCTGGTTTTACGTAAGACATGCTTGGTGAAAGACGCACCGGCCTAATTCGATTGGTGGCGATGGTTGGTAGGAGGGTAAGCGAAGGATTCGCTAGCGTAGCAGACATTTGTAGGGATGTTATAGCGCTTAGAGCCATCGAGAATGGCGAGACACGTTCCGGAGGTTTTGGAATTGTATTATCAAAATGTTGCGAGAGTAGATACAAAGTTTATAAAAAGTTAAATTAATATAACAGGAAAGTAAGCTAACCGAAAAATTAGTTGAAGAGATTAATTAAGAAGAGAGTAAGAGCACATAAAAGAGATCATTCATTTCAAATTTAAGACAAAAACATTTAAAGTACATAGTATCTAGAACAACAAGAACGAAACAGGAGTTAATAAAAGAAGTGAACAAAACACATGTTTTATAGCACTTTTATAGCAAACCCCTCTCTGTTTCTCTCTTTTGTTTGAGTTGTTCGTTTGCTTTGCTTCTTTTCGTTTTTGTCCCAAAGCTAGATTTATCTTTCCTTTCCCAAACACATGTGGCTTTACTATTTTATGCCATATTGTATCATCCTCAACTGTGATTCGCTGCTTCTGCAAAGCTCAGGAATCTTCATAGCAAATTTGTGACTTTCATTATTTCCATTTGCTCAACCCCAGATGCGTTCCGTCTCTAGCGACAGAACAAAGAGACGTACACTTGTTACCAGAGCTTCCCTTCAACTTCTTCCACCCTCCAAGGAACGAATGCAAAGCAAAGGTTCTGTGCTTCAAAAAGCTAATAAGTGGTCCTCCCGGTCTCTCCAAGCGAGAGATCAATGCCACGCTTTTCTATACGCTGCGGGTGCAGAACTTTTATTAGCCTGCCGTTTCGGTTTTACCAAACACGATTCGCTCTCTTTTTCCTTCCACACACACACACGCTCACATTACGAGCATTTTCTCAGGGAAAACAGGTTTTTTGTCTGTATAGCCCAAAAAGCCCTGTAGTGACCCTGTGACCGTGTGCTGAACATTGGGGCTAGACAGTTTCTCTTACTTTCTCTCGCGCTCGATTAGCAAGTTAGCAAGCAGTGCTAGCAGGGCAAAGATTGTCTGCATAAATTTTTGTTTTTTTTAAAGTCAAAGGCTCGCTCTCTCTCTCTCTCTCACTCTCTTTTGCTTTTCTTACACGTACCAAAACGTACACAGAAACACAGAGACATTAGAGATACACAGACAAAGCAGAAGGTAATCACCAAGATACCTCTTTTTTTAATGCGATCTTTAGAAGGAAAAAAAAGTGTAGTCTGGATGATACGCACGCTCAGCTATAGACTATTTCAGTAGAAAGAATCAGTCACACGAATTTGCCTAGCAACGTTAGTAGCTAAAAACAATTATACGAAACAAATGAAATGGTTAGTTCCAGCAGATTAAATCAAATCACTGCGGGCTTCAGTACATAACACCAAAATTAAAAACACTCACAAACGCATACACATCCATAACTACACACTAAGGTTCACATTTACACAAACACACGTGTTTGAAAGTTCCAAAATTGAGGATCTGAATTTCTGAAGGATTAATGTCCACCGTACTCCAACATTTCTTTGAAGCGATTGATTGTTGCTGTACGACGACTAATCGGCAGAACTTTGTGATATCAGCATCCATCCTTACTGTCCTACTGTTCCGGGTTAGTTGATCGAAGACACTGGGGTCTTTGCTGATTGCTGTTAGACTTTATCTCCCTCAACATCAACAACAAACACAGGCACACACACAAACCAAGACACACATCGAAGGACTCGCAAACACCACACCACAGTCCAGAGCCAAGCGCGAGATGAGCCAAACCGTACAAACCTCCGGCTGCACATCCTAAACCGACAGTCACCGGGAACTTGTGCAGCGCTTGTTGCGGAAAACCCGTCAAGTCCTTTGGTGAGTGTCTTTTCCACTACAGGTCGCTAGCCAACTGCACTTCGAGACCCGTTCGGGTCTCCCGCCCAATCGCGAATATCCGTTTTTTTTTGTGTATTTTTATATGTTTTTTTGCTCTGCTGCTGCTGCTGGCTTGCCCGTTACAGTAACAACACAAAAAAAACACGAACCACACACACACACACAGCCTTCCCTCTTCAAGCTTCTAAAAGTGGGCTGGTGGGGTAGGAGTGGTGAAGGTGGTACTGATGTGTAATGATTTGTGCGGACAACACGCACCAGCTGACGCGAACAGGACGAAGCGGAACCGAATCGGTCCTCTCCGTAATATTATATCCACACTTTACTCCCTATCCTCACCATAAACACAGTCACACACACACGTCTAACACACAAGCGTTTGGGGTTGGAGCACCGGGATTGTTCTTTTGGGTGGCGCTTTCACTATTGTGGACTCGATGCTCACCGACAGCAGCGTTGTTCTGATGGACGCTGTTGACTTGCGAGCAGAACGTCGTCCTCTACTTTTTCCCGCACACACATACACTAGACACTAGCGGTTATGCAGGACGCACGTGTAATTTTTGCACCCACCCCTACATACGTGCGAGCGAGAGAGAGAGGGAGAGAGAGTGCGAGCGCGAGAGAGAGAGAGAGAACGAGCACGAGCACGAGCAAAACCGAAACGCCCCTGTATTAAGAATAATATCGACTTGCAGGCGCACATTGCTCCCGCAACAGCACCCACACACACACACACCGACACGTACTGCTCAACTCTTTCATCTCCCACCCTACGATTTCCACCCACAGAATATTCTCACTCCCAAAATCGACCAGACAGACCGATGAAAAGCCAAAACCGCAACGGTTTTCGCTCGATTGCGAACCGCAAGCCTCCCGCACGCTTTGCCCACCACCACCACCTATGTGACTTCCACAAGTAGTACACACATACATACAAAATGAGGCTGGTTAGTGTTTTCTACATGGGTATGTAGCAGTAGTTTTTTTTTTTTTGCAATTTCCATTGTAAGTTCTGTTGATAACGGAAAAAATCTATTTTTTTTTTCATCCAAATCGCCCCAAAGGGAACGAAGAATCGGGAAGGTAAGAGAGGTTAATTTTCTGCAAGGACTCTTGCCAGCGTGTGTCACCAACACTTTTGAGCGCTTTCCCGTAGCAGTAGCTTCCTTCGTTTGGGCAAGAATTGCGAGGACCAGGTTTTGCACGTTTTCGGTAGCAGATGGAAAACTTCAAGGGCAAGCTTTTTGGGGGATTACTTTTTTTGCTGTTGGTTCTTTGTTTCGAATGTGTGTGTGTGTGTGTGTGTGTGTGTGTGTGTGTGTGTGTAGCATGAAGTGGGTAGGGAAGGAGCCTTGTGGTAGGGCAGCTAGTCGTGACTACGTCGGTAGGTTCCGTTTTTGTGTGCTCCATGAATCATTCGCGCTCGCGTGATCCACACCGTCCGACCGTTGCTGCCCATTATGCTAATATTCAAACCCTCAAGGTTTGACTCTCATAACTGCCCCCCTACCCCCTCCTCCTTTATTACGAGCTTAAGACTAGGAAGGGCCCTCATTGCTGAGGGTTTTTTACACTTACATACACATACACTCGCGCTCACACACTCACACACATACATACAATTGCACCAGACCGTCCGGCCTTGATGTGCGAGACCTGATCTAATTCGCCGTACAACACCCTCCCAAGAGCGAAATGATTCGATCTGCGGAACCATAGTTCCGCGAGCCGGTAATTCCAACCTTTTTTTTTTTGCGCCCAATTTACGCTGCTCCTTCTGCCTGCTAGTCGGCAAACGGATCGCGTGCGTACCGGCACTTCACTTCACAACGGTGGCACCCCAATTTCACCCATCGGAAGGGATTTCCCGCCTCTGACTATTTCCCTTCTTTTTTGTTCACACCGCGGTCAACGCGGTTCATCGTGCTACGAAATCGCTGGCGCCAGGTGGCCCTAACCGGAATACCCACCTGCCCTCCCTTTACACTCCCTTTTTTTTCTCGTGTGTATGTGTGTTTGTTTGTACCTCAAAATCAAAGGTGCTAGAGCTAGAGCTTTGTGTAGAGGGTTCAAACACACACGCTCTATTTCTCTCTTTCTCTTCCAAACTCCCGCGACACCGTGAAGTTTGCGTGTCCGTGTGGTCCGGATGGTCCGACAGTCGACATAAATTATCGTTCCTGAATGGAATGTCCGTTCCATGCGCTGTAAGCCACCTCCTCCCCCCCCCCCCCCCTCTCCACCCATTCCTGCGTACAACACAAGTACATCGACACACCGGTGCGAAACCAGGGCCGCGTGGCGACGGTTGTCTATCAATCCATAAAGCACTTTATGGATACGATTAGTGTAAGCTTCACTGGCAGACAGCAGCAACTCCCGATGACTGCCCCGTTAATGGCTGCTTAGCACCGTACCGCAAGGCTGAGGTTGTACACAGCAAATGACGGTTGATAGCTTTAGCACCAGAACAGAAGTGTTTGAGGACTAGATTTTAGATTTCTACCCGTTGAGGAGATTGCTAGTTTTGATGTAAATTAGGCTGGGAAAAGAGAAATTACTTTAATTTATTATTTTAAAATAAATTTCGCTTTTGATAATTATCTATATAAAGACATTTAGCTCAATAAGTTCAAAACGTAACTTCTAGCTACAAACTTTTATAAGCCTTTTTGCGGATAAAACGGGAACTGATCAAATAGTAACGTCTGTGGTGCTAAACTCTTTCAACAATACCGTCCTGAGTTCTAATCTCACATAAAATTTGAGGCAAATAACTTTTATCATGCACTAGAAAATTTAAATTCGGTTCGGTTATGAGAGCAATTTTCAAGATGCAATTTGCCAATTTTGCCGAATGGAGATCTCGGATCGGACGGACTGTAATAAATTCAAACAATTTCGAAGAAGGGAAAGTATGAACACTTCGTCGTGGCTGCCAAGTTTCACCAGCAGGGCAGCAGCAAGCCACAGTATTACCGATTGCGCGCACCCACCGCATTACATTTAAAATTATGAACAGTGAGGAAATGTGGCATTTATTGACTTGACTAGTGCCGGCACCGGCACCCACTAGTCACAGCACAGAAAAGGCGAGAACAACACACGCAATTAGTTTCATGGAATTGTAAAATTTAGCTGCCCACGGAAAACACCAGTCGTTTGTTGCCGGATTTTCAATGCAATCGGAACCATATGGCCGCCGCAAACCACGCCACTTGCATCTCACTAGTGAATAATTGTTTTTGTGGCTAAGAATAACACGAAATTAGTTTCGAGAAAACCGAATTTCACGAATTTGTGAATGCATTCGAAAGGCGTTGGGGTGTTCGGTTGGACGGACAAAAAATACGCACCCTGCCGCAGCAGCGTGTGTACAGTACAGTACGGGAAATAATGGTGAAAAACATCTGCAGTTTCAACAGTCGACTACCGTAAACAAAGTCTTAAATTAAGTTGACCACCGAAATTTGGAATTATAGTTGCTGGATGACACTTACCGGGTTAGCTTCATAAGTGGGGATTGTTTATTAGGGTTTATTTATGCGGTTCGGAAAATCCTCAACCAGATGGTTAACTTGGACAAAACTCGCAATTGAATGGCGTTTCTAATTTTCTTCAAGTATACCTAGAACCGTGCAATATTAACTGTTCAAAATAAAGATTCTTCGGTCATTGCAATTTTTATAA
The DNA here is from genome assembly GCF_943734695.1 of Anopheles maculipalpis. Taxonomy (NCBI): domain Eukaryota; kingdom Metazoa; phylum Arthropoda; class Insecta; order Diptera; family Culicidae; genus Anopheles; species Anopheles maculipalpis. The sequence continues at coordinate 9,034,410 of NC_064870.1, read as the reverse complement.
TGCTTCAGTTTTTTTTTTAATAATTTTTTTATTTAGGAGAGACGGCCATAATGTTGTTTAGAACAGGTTAATTAATTACATAAATTATTTGAATACAATTTCATTATGGAGATAAATTTAAATTTATTTGCCCATTTTAATACAGTGCTTAGCATAATTATAGCATCACTTGTTTCTTCACTTCAAAATAGAAACATCAACCACAACCAAAATTATTCAAAATAATGCTTGATTGGAGTAATTTAAATAACACCCAAAAAATTTTCCTCACAATATTTTCATCTTTCTTTTTTCCCATACATTAATACTTTGTTTTGTTTTATGCTGCGAAAAAAAAGCAACAGGAATGCTTTCTGTATCTCTTTCTCTCTCCTTCTCTATCTCTGGCTGCTCACTATAGAGCACGTCGTGACATGGCCCAGTCAACAATAGTTTTCCACGATATTCGATCACTGGCTGCAAGTTCATGTGATCCATCCAACCAACTCCCAAATGCCTCGTACCGAACTGGGGGTTGCTGACGAATACCTTCTTGGCATGAGTCAGGCTTTCGTCACCGTCAGGATGTACGGTACGCCGTACAGTTTAGCAATCTCGTGGCTCAACCCTCACACTTCATACTCGATCAAACCGCCAAAAATGGTCCGGAAGATTCGTTACTCAAATACGCCGACAGTGTTTCTATCGTCCGCTCAGATTGTCCATGAGTGTGCGATAAAGCTCAAATTTCGTGCAATCTCGAAGTTTTGATGTCTAGTATTGTTATTATTTATTAAAACTATTTGCCTCAGGGGCTATACAATCGTAAACTTAATATAATTTTAAAACTAAAAACTAAGGTAGATTGAAAGAACTTGAGTTGAAACTGTATCAAGATCTAAGAAAAGAGCAACATATTAAGAATAGAAAAGCATTAAGAATTAAGTATGTAAGAAACGAAGAAAGTTTAGAACGGAAAGAAGACAGAGAGATGCCAATGCCAAAATGGACAGAAAAAGCATTGAAAAGACGGAAACAAATTAGCAGTGGATCAGGCTTGAGCCTGAAAACGTCTCGATTCCAGTGAGGGGAGCTCCAAAATATGGCACCGAGTAAAGTAGGGTGCCATATTTCGATGAGGGAACGACCAAGAATTCGCCTAATCGCAGTTCGGGTAAAAATTTTTGCCCTTTCTCAATTCGGGCGGTCAAGGCAGTGCCTGAAGGACTCCATAGAGCACACGCATATTCAAGAATCGGTCGAACAACCTCTGAGGATCCGAGAACTCCGAGGATAATTCCGATAAGCCGAATTGATCAAGTTCGCGATGTAGTCGTCGAAAAGAAGCTTAGTGTCAAATGTCACCCTCAGATCGCGTACTTGGGGCACACGACACAGCAGTTGAACCTCCAGGGCTGAGAGGAATGAGAAAAATACATGGCACTACGAATAGGGAGGAACATTTTCAGGTCATCAGCAAAGAGCAGATGGCCGTCATTTGGGGATGATGGAAGAGATGTAAATAACAAATAATTAAACCAGGTAGTGATGTCAGGAGAGAACCCAATTTGAGCTAATTTGGCTAGAAGAAGAGCGTGACATACACTATTGAAGGCAGCCTGGACATCACTGTATATTAGTATTTAAGAACAAATGACACAAAGGACTTAAGATTTGACGAAGTTGACCGACCAGGCATAAAAACATGCTGGGAACGACTAATCCAGGACTTACATTGGAAAAATATCACATAACTCACAGAGTTCGCACCTGACATCGTTGTCCGAAGATGCAACTGTCCCAAGATAGCAGCTGCTGCTTCCTAACCGGGCCCTATGACGGGTTGAGCCACCGAAAAACAGGTATTGATCGTCTCATACACTTTCTCTGTCGTCTTGCCGATGAAGTCAATGTTGTCTGCGAAGCCAAGAATTTGCAAAGACCGGTACAGAGACGTACCACTCGTAGCACGCGCTTGCGTTCGTTTCTGATCGTTGATTGTTCGTCTTTGATCTCTCGACTGCTCGTTCGCTCCCTGACTGATCACAGGGCAGTCTCGTCCTGTCCTTTTCTGATGCTTTTTTCACTCCTCTTCTTCTATTCGTCTTCTCACTGATAGGGCGTTGTGAACCTTACAAAGTTCCCAGTAGACAGGAAGTAGACAGGAAAGTCTTTCCCTTTGACTCAGACCTTCAACAACTGTTTCAACTACTCAGGCAAGTGGTTCCGCTGTATCACGCATCGCTTCAAAATCTTTGATATTTTTCTTTTTCTTAACAAAGAAATAAATACAACCTATAATTAAGTTACTTACTGTAGATTCATTTTAAATTTTAAATGAAATATGCGTCAAGTGCATTAAGAAAATCACAAGCACTCGCATCCCCGCAAATACTACATCGCTGAAGGTTTTCTGCTTTCTTTTTCCACCACACCACGAAATCATCTCTAACACCGTCCCCCCTCCCACCTTCCCCCTTCTACCATAAAGACGGTCACCAACAAAAAATCTATCCGAGGCCTTCCGTGACTTGCTAAAGGGCCGCAACATTCTGCTGCCTTCTCTCTGACACACACACACACACATGACGATCGGCGGGCAGGTGTTTTGTAATGTCACCGCAACTGTAAGTGCTGCCGCTACTTTTTTCGTTTTTTTTTTGTCGCGGTCGTGCGATATTCTGTTTTGAATTAAAATGACAAACCATAAATCGATATGTCTGACCACCGAAAGGCGGTCCCGTGTGCGTGAGTGTGCCTTGAGATGACTATTAAATTCCATAGTTTACACCCGAAAGGGGAAAATCGAGAGGGCTGGGTAGAAGAGCGGACTGGGGGAGAGCTGCGTGATGACACACAAAGAAAGCACCCTGAGCGGGGGGGGGAGGGAAGCGGAGAAAGGGGGAGGGCAGGTTGGTGGAAAACACAACGAAAAACTAACCGCAGCACCATTTCATAATTCCGCTTAGCGACGAATTATTATTAATGTGCCCTCTCGTGACGTTTTCAATTTCTTCTGTCGCCTTTTTGTCCGATCTCTCTCTCTCTCTCTCTCTCTCTCTCTCTCTCTCTCTCACCCGGGCATTCATCTGTATATCGCTCTTTCTAGCGTAAAGCGCGTATCTTAAAAGCGGATTGCGGCACAGGCATTTTTACTGCACACGATGTGTATTGCGCGTTTAATTTTATGCCAGCCCCATTCCCTCCCCCCCCCCCCCCCCCGACCATTTTCCTTTTTCGCACCACTCACTCACTAGATGCGTGTGTCGCGTTTTATTTTCCCTTTTACAACACACAGCTCCTGTTTTAATGTTTTGCGTCCACCGACCGTAACTATCACGCTTAGGCAACAAACAAACAAAAAAAAAACGAAACGGAACGGCCACATAGCTGTAGAGAAGAAAAATTAAATCCGACAGGCAAGATGGGTCGAAAAGTGTGCACAATAAATCTTCACTTTTCCTGCAACGCTGTTACAATGCGCGCGGTGAAGGAAGGGCGCCCCGAGGAAGGGGAAGAAATGTGGTGCGGAAAGTCGTTCGCACTCGGTAGCCGATGTGGGGAAAGTGCGGGGCTGTTGTTGGCTGGAAAATAGTTCTAAACAGTCGCTTAAAGGCTTTCGATCGTCCCTAAGTGTTCCTTCTTAAAAAGCTTTCAAGCTGCCAAAGGGGTGGCTCAGCGATGTAAGTTGGGCTTCCTGTTTGCAAGTGAAATGAGTTAATGTACGTGACCAGTGAGCACGTGACCACTGGAATCGTAATAGTCGGAGGAAAAAGCTTTCGCCACTAAATGTACCCTCTTAAGCAGCTTCCAAGCAGCCGAAAGGTGGCATAGCGGGTCTTGTGATCAAACAAAATGAAATGAAATCAATGATCGCTAGTAATGTGCTAAAACGCGCTCGCTTAAGCAGCTTCCAAGCTGCGGAAGCTATTGTTTGCTGTCGAAATGGGTCAATGTTTTTCTCGCTTTATGATGCAGCAACGATCACACGATTATTCGCTCACCTTAATGCCGACGAGATGACACCCTGCGCTGAAATGTAAGCCATTGAGATAATCCATCGACGGTACCGCAGGCGGCACCGGCGGGTCAGCAAACGACAGGTATGGGGCGATAGGCTCTCTGGCTATCTCTGGCTGTACGTGCGCCTACTGTCTCGATCCTTTTACTGCTGCTGCTGCTGCTGCTGTGCGCTGCCAGTCCGCTTCCCGGACACCATCGCGATAGGGAAACAAACAGGAAATCCCAACCGGAAGCGGAGCTTTTGTTGCGTTATATCTTCGCCTCTCCTTCGCTCGTGTTTGTTGATGGTTGTCTCGATTTGATTGACGTGGTTGCCGAGCCGGGGCGTTTTTTTTTCTACCCCTTTCGTTGGGACGTTACTTTCCAACCATATATACGCAGCGCGCACACTTGTAACACACACGCACACTCACACGCGCAATTAAAGCGCACCAGGTATTAAAATGAAGGGACGGAAGGGGGCGAATTCTTCACGCAACAGAATATTGAAAAACATAAAACAACTTCGAGACAAGAAGTTACTAAACAGCTACTAAAACGCATACAAGGCGATCCGTGGCGCTTCAATGCATGGCTTGTACGAATTTATTTTTTGCTTTTCACTCGTATCAATATATTGCTCTATCTCTTTCCACTGTAACGATCGGATGCTGTTTGCATCCAATTTTTCTTTTTCCCTTTACAGCTAGCGTAAAACTATCGGTTGATTGCGAATATTTTGACACTTTTTATTTTCTCTTTTGGGTTTTCACTCTTTTTTCTTGCGCTTTTCCACTTACGAACTTTGTTTTGATTATTTTTCTACTGGCTTTTTAGTTGTACCATTCTTGCTTCTTCTTCGCGTTTTTTGCTTTCTTACCAAGGACAGCTTCTTATATTCTTCTTTTCAGATTGATTTTATGTTACAAAACTGCTTTTAGCGCAATTTAAAGCGCAAACGAAGAAGCGGTTTGATCTTCCAAAAAATCAAACTTTTTCACACACGCACACACACCCACACTTTAGGCAGTAGAGATGCTTCATTTTAAAATTGTGTAAAACATCAGTAAAATGTGTCTACAATATTAAATGTTGAGATGAAAAACGCCTTAACTGATCGACCAAACTCAACAAAGATCGTCCAACATTCTAGCCCCCAGCCATGAAAAAAATCATACAACTAAGAACAAAAAAGAAGAAAAAAACCACCCCTATTTTTATGTGCATGTGTGTGCGTGTGTGATGCTGCTTTTACTTTTGCGAAACAAAAAACCAACAACAGACAACAACAAAAGCATTAAAAAAAAAAAGCAAAAATATTTCAACTACTCGTCGTTGACGGATATGGGTGTAAGAGATGACGCAGACTCTTTCGCACACTTGAAGCACGCAACCTTCGGGCTCGAGCGTCGGCATGGTTGAGATCCTTTTTCGCATCCCCTCTCACCTCACCCCCCCCCCCCCCCCCCAACACACTCTCCAATAACGGCTACGCACGCATGTTACGCAAGCCAGCGAGATTATCATATTGGCAAATTGGCAAACCGGTGGGTGAAAGGTTCCGAAGAGGAAGAAAGCTTTAACTTTCTTGTATTTGTTGGTAAAGAATAAGAACAATACTCTGGCACACAAACATACAAACATAGGAAATGTAAAAAAAAAATGCTCATTAAAATTATTTCCCATCGTACTGTTGTTCTCCGATTTTGCTCTGATGACCTTACAATTACGGTACCATTTCTAAGTGCAAAGATGAAATAGGGAATTAGTGTGTGTGTGTTTAGTGGCAGTGGAAAATCCGTGCGCCATTTTGCTTTTCTTTTTTCACCTTTCTCTTCATCGGTTTGCCAATTGGACACAATGTTACAGTGATATCATTAAATTCAAACAACAAAATTAAGAAGAGAACTTTTCTCTTCCTCTCTCTTTTTCTCTCGCTCTCACACACACACACTCTCTTTCTCGCTTCGACTTGAAGGAAAGAAATTTCAACTAGTTTCTTTTTTCCTGCCCTAACATTTTTCGTTTAAAAATTAAGTACCAAAGCAAATAGAAGAGGAAAAATGGAAGGCAAAAAAACCAGCGCGCTCGAGCGCTTAAGATTTATTTTTCCCTCGATTAGACAGCCGCACAGCACGGTGGCTAATGTGGAGCGAGGGGCGTGTGGGTTCGCTGGTTGTGTGACAAAACAAACCAAAAAAAAAAAATTAAATACTCAACCGGCGCCCCACCGCCCCCTTCACAAAACCCGCAAAAATCCCAACACCCCACTCTCGAACTCGAAATCAGCTCGGTATCAAATGATTTAAAAATAAGAAAGTAGTACAGGATGGGGTCTGTTTTTTTTTTTTTTTGTTTCGCTTTTAGTGGGCAGCAAGTGTGTGGAAGAAGAAAGGGAGAGGGAGGCCCGGGAGGGAGGGAGGGAGGGGGGGGGGGGAAACTGCACCCGAATTCGAACAACATTCGGTGAAAAACGCGCGCGCGTAGATCACGTATTTGCACGTGATCTTTGCTTCACAAAATTAATAGTAGAATGAGAGTAATTTTTTTTTGTAATTTTAAATACAAAAAAAAATTTAAATCCTTTTTTCAGAATGGGAAGAGTGGGGAAGGGGAGGAGACACAAGTGGTTGAAAAAGACACAACGAAGAAAGCTTTAGAACAAAGCTCTTTTGGCATGGGGGGGGGCATACAGGGCTGAACTTTCCTTTGCTTGAGATGGAAGATACAGTTCGCAGCTGGTTAAAAACAATGTTGCCGTTGTAAGGTTCGGCAGGTAAGTTGTAGTGTTTCGTGTGTGCGTGTGTGTGGGTGGTGTATCAAGTGTTGCACGGTTGCACGATTGCACTGGTTGATTGAAGAGTCTGGACTGGACACCCACCCCCTTGAACACACACACTGACACACACACACACAAGCACTAATATTCACACGAGGTTGAGGCCGCATACACACGCACACACACATACACACACACACACACCGAACCGGAAACGGTAACCAAGCCTCCAAAAACGCAGCGCGCGAGAGAGATTTGCTTCGCGTATCGATGGGATGGGTTAACGCCGCCCTAAGCGTTCGCGGACACTCCGACACTGGTACTGGCCACTGACTGGTTCCCGGCCGTCGTCGCCAGCTGCCAACGCGATCTTGCACACCGAGCTCTCTCGCGCCAATGCTGCTCGGTCGGGGTTGACGCGCGACGACGACAAACGATGACGATCGAGTAGCGAGTACGTACTATCGCACGACTTTTTCCCAACTGAGATCTCGCTCCGTTTGTGTGTGGGTGTCTGTTTGCTACTGTGGCGATGTATCTGAGGCTACACTGCCCCCCCCCCCCCCCCCCCTAATGCTCCTGCCATGTCCACCCGCATCGCAAAAACGTATCCTTCCCTAGCAAGATCCGCAACTTAGCCGAGACAAAACCCTGCCAGCCAGCGTAGAGTGGGGACCGGCCACACATCATCATCATCGCGCGCCACCCGCCAACCCCTCCGCGCAAAAACAGCCCGCCAGCGCTTCCTCCTTTCGCTTCGACCCACGACGGGTTGGCGACGCTCGGTGGACGCTTGATGGGTGCCACGGGGTCATACCCCGGTCTCTAATCTTAGCGCGAGATGGTGAACGCGTTCGCGACAACAATTGGCAGATTGTAGCTGGCAGCCACGGTAGGGAGCTTAGCGCAGCGCAGCGAAATGAGACGATACTACGGCCGCTATTACAATTGGCACCGGTAACCGATATATCCCGGTGTTAGGGTCCCTTTGCCACAGTGTTGGGTGGCGAATGGCGGTTACGGTTGTCCCGAGTCGGTGGTATTTTGACGGAGGTTCTATTTATCTCACAGACACCCAAACACCACACTCTTAGGCAACCAAAGCCGAAGAAGGTCAAGATCGTAAAGCTGATCCAGCCGGTGCATTAATGGCGTCTACGGTCTCGCTACGCTGTCGCTGCGAAGATCTAGTGTGTTCTAGTTTGCGTGTTGGATGTGTTTTCTTTAATTTTTTTTTCTATTTGTCATAAACTAAGGATTATTTTATAAATTAAATATTCTTCATTTCATTCACTATTTTTCTCTACAACTTTATAGCACAGTGTCTTTCATACTGTCATCTGTTTTTCCTTTGTTTTTTGTTTTTTAAATTATTTTACAAAGTGAGCTTATTTAAATGACGACATAATTTGATCTTGGGACAACTCGATGCTAGGGGCAACAACGGTCTTCACACGGCAGGACCAGAGTTCAAATCTCATCCGGGCCGTTTTTCCGTAGTGAGAGCTGACTGTGTAGTATCCAACTACGTAGTATCAACAAATCCAGTAAACCCTTAGATGGCCGACTAAGACCACCTACAATTGTAAGAAACATAAAAGTGAGGTTATGGTACCGATTTACAATTATTCGACTTGTTTTTTTGTGGAATTTGAATATTTTAGGAAAAAAGCGCTCTCTGTTATTCTGATGACAATATGTTCGAAACATTGGAGCATCTCCTCTTTACCCCTTTTCGCTTAAATTTGTTCCAATTCTTATAATAAAAGCAAGTTAAGTTTGAGCTTGGGTGTTGAAAAACCTTCTACTAAATAATGTTATGATCATGCCTATTAAAAATATCGACAGATGTAGTCTGAGAGTCGGATATAATTTCGATATAGAAAAGAGCTTGCATCACTTGAAGGCTCCTATACACTATGCATCACACAATCCGCTGGCGACAGGCTCGCATGCAGGTTGTTGTATCGTTCAACCATTACCGATCGGCGTTTGTTGATGTCACGCAGCCCCAAAATCTCTACCAACTAGAAATAAAGCGAACGCACGCCCCAGACGCGAGAAACACCTGATAGAGTATCGGGCCCGTATCGTTCGACGTCGTCATCATCAACATCTTCGCCGTCGTAGTTCGTCACCGCGAACCAGCCCAACTTCACCACCTGCACCCATCATTTTGGCTCATCTGGCAAACGCGATCGCGTCAAGCCACTCACGATCGTTTCGTTTTTTTACGGTTGCTTGCCCTCGATCATACTCCCGCTCGTCCTCACCCTCATCCTGCCTCCCGCATCCGGCGACTGTTTCACCATGTGTGTGTGTGTGTGTGTGACTGTGTGCGCGCCTCTTTTATCGTTCCCTCAAGACCACCGTACCGGATGATTATGTCGATCTGTGTTTCTCACTCACCCGATCGGAGCGACAGTTTGATCTTCGCGGTTCAACACTTTGCAAACGGTCGGCTTTGCGCGTACGATACCCCACACCGATGATCAAGTATCCTTCCCCGGTTGCTGCTACTACTACACATACACACACACACACACACACCCCTCCGTCCTTCCTCCATTCTCTCTTCCTCATTCTGCCTGCCATCTGGGTACGCTCATCCGTTCGGTCGCTTCACCGAACGCGCTATAAATACGCTGTACGGGGTGGATAAAAATAGTCCCTTAACGCCGCAGCCACAGCCGCGTGACCGCGAAAATGTCGCGCCAGTGTCGTTGTGTGAGGGCTGGCTAGTCACAGTTTGCTCCTTTTTTTTCCCCCCTTCCCATTTGAGTAGGGAAGCTATCGTTAAGGACGGGAAGGGGTTCCCGTGTCCCATGCTGCGGCTGCTGCTTTGTTTGGGGTCCCGATTTGGCCCCGATTTTGTTTAGATTGGCTTAGCTGCGTCAAGAGTCTTCCTGCAAAGTGGGGGATTTCTCTGGATTCGACTTGCAACAAAAAAAAAAAAAACATTTGTTTGCAATTAAAAGTCTTAACATCACAGCCTGTTATTGTGCACGAGAACACAAGAAAAATTGAGGGCAGCCATTTTTATGGCGGCCATGTTGAAGAAGAAAGGCATCAAATTTTTACAAAGCTGATTATTTAATTTATTCGTTTTTTTATCGTCTCTGTTTGCAAACGCTTCTACTCGCACACTCTCTCTCTCTCTCTCTCTCTCTCTCTCTCTCTCTCTCTCTCTCTCTCTATCTCTCTATCTCTCTCTCTACCCCACTACGCCCCCTTTTGACCACCCCTGCCACCTTCACGTAACATTCCGTTTACGTGCATGAGAAGAAAGAATTAAGTAACGATTTGTCGACCACCAGCAACTTCCGTCAGCAAAAAAAAATGGTTGGAGTCCCCTCCAACATCTCCTCTTTCCTTCCACCTCGCCCATTCCCCTGCTCTTCATCTTGCTTCCTTACTCTTTCTGTATCTGATCGATGATCCAGCTTAACCTTTTTCCTTCACCTTACAAGCACACACCCCCCCCCCCGCCCTCACCTTCCCCCCATTTGTCGAAGATCGTCAAAGTCAATTCATGTTTGTGTCCCCGTTCGTCAGTGCCGTCAGTGACAGTGAAACGTGAGCGTGAGGATCTCTAGATGCCCGCGCATCACCGGGGCCTTCGCTACACACCCGGTGTGCCCTCCTATACAAGATCGGTGATGGGGTTTGCTTTTCGTTGCTGTCTTTGCTGTCGTTTTCGGTAATGGTCAACAGTTACAGGCGTTTGTAATCGGGGTTGTCATGTTTCTCATCAACGTCAAACTTTTGAATGCACATTACCCTTTTCTTGTGAGATGTGACGATGAAGATGAGATGGAAGAAAGAGAGATATTTAGAGAGAGAGGGAGAGAGAGAGAGAGAGACAGAGCAGATTTCATTTTGCTCGGCGGAATGAAACATTATTAGCTTTTAGGCGAGGGATCCAGTGCTGGAGATGACAGCAACGCCGGTTTTCCAACGGCAGCACTGTTGAAGCCCAGTGCTCCTATCCTATATCGTATCCTATCCTATCCGGACTGTTTCTCTGGTAAGCCCTGATTAGTGATGGGTTGTCTCCGGAATCCGCTTTCAGAATTCGATCATTTCAGTCCGAGCAGCCCAGAATCATCTGAGGAATCGTCGGAATCCTCAGATCCTTTGATCCTCAGATCCTCAAGATCCTCCAGACGAATATGAGAGTATTACTATGTTCTGTTTTCTTTTTGATTTGATGATTTTTCGTTCATTTCCTCCAACTTTTGATCTGCGTGGTCCAAGCTCTAGGAAGATTTTGTTACCCTAAAAGTGCATCTTAGCGCTCAATAGGCATTAAACCGTACTGTCCTTCCTAAGAGCTACAGTTCTCTTTTAACAACAGAGTCCTCGTTGGGCGAGGGAATAACACCAAATGATCTTCGCTCGAGGATGGCCTATGCTCCGGGCATTTTCATAAACAAGTATGATCATTTAGACAAAACAAGCCTGTACTACATACCGGAATGAACCTCTGAGGAGGCCATTGGCTTCGGTGTTATTAGTGTGTCCACTGAAGCACTAATGATGAATGCAGAGAGACTTTCGGACCAAAACTGCATTTTTACATACACCCCAAGTGCTACTGAAGCACTGCGCACTCTCCAATGGCTGTTAATAGTCAGGATTTCCTTACCATAAAAATAGTACATTTTGACATGACTCCAAAGTTCGCAAAGGCGTTTAGGATCTCGCCTACTTGGGTCACCATTTATTGTGGACTTCCCCACAATGAGAAGGCCGACTCACTGGGTATAACAGGAGTTTAAGAAGGCGCATTTTACTCTCGGACCAATCGCGCCAAAAAAGGTTTCTTCGTTTTCCATACAGATGATGTCTCCACTAATGTCGAACTTTCTGCATCGAATGCTCATCTGCAGCGTATAGCTCTTGCTAAGACAAAATACTGTGACTAAGGTGACGGATCATCATCTGTGGTGCAGTGTAGAATGTGAAACCCTGCTTGTCGAGCGCAGTCGAACATATCTGCAGACCATAGAAGAGAAATGTTGGCTACCAGAGACCTCCGGTACATGAGGCCCGTTTACCGATCCGCCAACGACAACGATCTAGTCGTATGATTCTAATCCTTGCTCTCCTTTTCCCTCCATTCCTCTCTGTTGTAACTTGTGCTGTCTGTGTCTTCGTCTTCTTCTTGGCCTGCCCAGGAAACTCGGTCTAGGGCTGTAGTTCTCCAACCACGGCTGCTTTGACTACCTTTAGGGTATTAGAACCGTCAAACAGCTCAGCTAGCTCGTGGTTCGCCACACCTCCTGTTCCCACAAACTTCCTAAGACAGTCTTTAGCACCTGCCATTCGAAAATGGCGAGTGCATTGGCGTCTTCTTTCAGCATAGTTCAGGATGCGTACCCGTGTCTTTGGTGTCCAGTGAGTTTTTGGCGGATCCAGTCTGGTCGGGATGGAAATGTCACTGCAGGACAGCACTGGAGAACATTTTCGGCAGACATAGTCTTGTTTGTGGTGTGCATGAAATAATTGTTGTAGACATTTTTAACGCTCACTGTACATCCAAACTGTTTTGGATTTTAAAACCAGCATTGTTTTAAGTGGTTCAAAACGTACAATTGGCCAAAATAATAAAACCAACCAAATGCGCGGAAAACAAACACACTTGGAATCGTTTCGAAGAAATCTCGCACCCATTCCCCTTAAAAAAAAACAACAACAAAACCCATATGCGTTCCGCATGTGTCGCATGATTCGAGCGGAAAATTTTGTCATAAAACCTTCGACAGCTTTCCAATCGTTGGCCCAACGCGGGTGTCAAATTTATGGTTACGAGCACCAGCACCAGCACTCATCCCACTACAGCACCGACACACATACACACATGTACGCATGTACCGGCCATTCCGGCGAGTTGAATTTCATAAATTTATGAACTCTCCAATTTTATGAACTGAAAGCGGCCCCGATGCCGACCGTGGGCGGAAGCTCAACCCACCGCCGTCTAGGTTAAGCTGACGGACGAGGCCCGCAACCGCAGCACAATGCACGATCGGGTAACAGCGATCGGTGTGTGGGTGCGTGTGTTGGGAAAATTGAAACAGCTCCGAGAAAGCGCATCGCAAACGTGGGGCAGCGTAATGTGTTTCGGTGACAAAAAAAAAAAAGAAAAAGTTTCGCTCAGATACACACACACCAGAGGGGTGTTACATTTACAAAATCCAAAAAGAAAGCCAAACAACACACCCATACACGCGGCGGCACGGCTTACGGGCAAAAGTTTATTTTTGTGATTTTCGCCCAGCCCAGCACGCGTTGCCCAGTGTGCGAAAAGCAGCAACAGCAGCAACAAACTTACATACAGCGACAAACAGGCGAAGAAAAAACGATAGAAACCGAAAATCGCCAACGGTGTGTACTTGTGTAGTGGGTACGCGTGTTTTGCGAAAGCCGTTCGCAAAGCATTTCCCCCCCCCCCCCCCCGCGAAATCTTTCCCGCCCCTTTTCTTTCGAGCAGAGCGCACCGAATCGGTGCGAATTGCATTGGACGGGCTGAAGGCGGTGAGTGTATGATTAAGAAATAACATCCACCGACCGAAACACCGCGCCAAAGCAATCGGCCGACAGATTGAGCGATAATCTCCGAGCGTCCGTAACGGAGATTAGTGCTGCTTCGGTTCGCTATGTTATCTTTCGCTGCGTTACACATTGCACGGGGGAGGCCAATTCGTCGCAAAACGGATATCGTTTATCTTGCCATCCGCGCGGGCGGGTGGGAATCAAAGGAAGACGAAACAAACAAAAAAAATGCATGACAAAATAAACTGACGGCCTCCCACAACGGTTAGCGAAACATTTGCGCAACGGAGGGATAATTGCCATACGGTGTGGTACGGTCAGTGTGATGGAGGGCACGATTAAATAGGAAGTAAAACTGCTTAGGATTGATTATTGCAAATGAGTATTTATTTTCCAAATGAAAATGGAAAAAGGTTAAAATAGAAAAGACTACAATAAAAATTTTGTAAAATTTGCATTTATGTTAAGAATGTATCACAACGGAAAAAGATAAATGAATAAATGAATTAATAAACAAAAAAAATAAGTAAATTTGGAAAGAAAAACTAAAAGAACATCAGTAATTCAATAGATAAATCATGGAGAAAAGTTGCGGAAAGAATGCGCCTGCCCTGAGCTCAGTAAGTCAGCGAACAGTCATGTGTCATTAATTAAAAACGAGCGCAGAACTTGGAAGCTAATATTTTGTACTTTGAAATAGAACCAAATTCTAAAACATTCTACAGAGTTTTCAACGTGTTTACGAGGCTTTTTTCATTCGCTCCTCTTCCTTTAGACAACCTAAATTTAAGTCCATCTATTAATCACAGAGCAACAATCAAATTTCAATGCATAAGTTGAAGTCTCTCGAAAAACTTATTACTTTTTTGTCCCCTCGATATTGATCTCGGTGCTCACTTAGTCCATGGCATTCTGTTAGAAGGTGCTGTACTGTAACCTCTAGTCCACAGTATTTACCAATTCTCAGTCTAGACAACACTCTTTCATCGTTGTGGTTTGAAGGATCAGTCCAAGGTGCCACTGTCAGTTTGATTTTCTTGAGATGGCTCACAGGAGATGTGCTCCAAGTGTTTTGCCAACTTTTTTGTACCATCTGTTTGAACCAGTCCGATGAATCGGCTCTTGGGAGGGCACCATCTACCTGCTCAACCTTCTCCAGCGCCTACAACTAACTAGCGCTATCAGTAAAGATAACGTTAGGTCTCTCCGGTACAGTGGTTTCTTCTGCTGCTATTGCGATAGCGATAGCTTCTGCTGAAAATTTGGAAGTATTGTCAGGTAGCTTAATGCTACAACCTACCTCGGAGGATGTAATTCCACAACAGAGGCAGGAGTGGTGTTCTACTGACCCATCTGTTTTGCCCGGTGAGTGTTATTCGTGCTATGCTGACGACATTAAAATCTTTTATCCTGTCTTCTCTTTCAACGTTTGCTCTGGCCTTCAAAAAATCGTTAATCGTTTCTCTTCATTGTGTGACGTCAATATCTGAGTCCTAGTAAATAAAAAATCCTCTCGCTTACTCGTTCTCTTACTTTTTATCCCTATTCTATCGACCAGATCTCTCTCAAACGAGCCTCGAGGATGCTGGTTTCACCTTCACCAACCAAATATCGACACCTTTGTTACCAGAGCTCGTAAAATGCTTCTAGTTCTGAGGCGCAACAACTCTAAACCCACTTGCTTTATGATAGTATCAGTAGCGAATCTAAAGGTGGGCTGAGTAGACAGTCGTCTAGGGTCCCCAATACTAGCTTGGTACAAGAGGTCTAGTAAAAGGGTCTCCGCGTTAGCAGCCTTGCAGTTATAGCTTCGTTGTGAGAGACTCGTATGCGTTAAGGGGCTCTTCATAAGACAAAGAGACCCCCCTTCCTCCGATCAGCCCTTACTGATAAGGATATGGCATAGTCATAGAGCCCCTAACATCCAAGCCGCCTAGGGTCCAAAGACCCTAGGCAGAGAGTGCAAAGATCGTTCACAGGGTTTACTGTCCACAAACCGCCTATCCATACGCCCAACTATTTAGATCCTATCTAGCTTAGAAGGCGTAAGGCAAGCTGTGTAAATATACTGAAATTGAAAATGAAATTGAATTCTTCATTTCTTCTTACAAATACGGCAGCTTGGAATTCCATTTTGGATATTCTTTTAACTATGCCATACATTATGTTTTTTCTGCACATAACCAATTATTGATATTAAGTTGATCATCTGTAGCTGATCATACAATCTTTTTCCTCTTGTCTTCAAAAAGACTTTCCCCGTTAGTTATTTTAAACTTTTCCCACTACAACCACCACCAGCCAGTGAACAAAAATCCATAGAGACTGTTTATCACACGTGCAAAGATTATTTTCTCTTTCTCTCTCTTTCTCCCTTTCGCTTTATCCCCCTCAATCCTTCCTCTTTAGCAGGAAATCAAAATAAACAAAGTTCAGAGCCCAAACTCGGAAGTATAATCGAGCGGAAAGTGTAAGAAACGTGGCAACAGTTTACAAAACGCTCCAACGAGGTGTGGGGGAGGGAGATGAAAAAGAAGGAAAAGAGATCTCAACAACAAAAAAAACAAGGAAGGAAATAAATTCAATAAAACCCGAAACAATTTTCAAACACAAATGGCGTGTACAATTTTCCAGCACCATTCCGATAGGAAACGGTGACCCTTTGCCCTTTTTTTTTTTTTTGGGTCTTGGTTCTTCTTTTGTCAATAGATTTCTTTGGCTCTTGTTACCCTTAACCACCTCTCTCCATCACCCAGCCTCCTCCACTACCACCACCCCATCGTTCCTTTTAACAGCAATTCGCAATCCCGGGAAACAAAAGGATGCGGTTTAATGACCGTGCGTTGTTACAGTTAGTTGATGGAAGCCCACAAGCATATACCCAACTGGCAACTGTTCCAAGAATTAATGCCATTGTCGTGGGTGAAAGCGAAACCAGCGAGAAAAGCGTAGCGTCAAAGAAAGCCCAAATCAAGCCCCGTTTGTTCGTTAACACTTGCTACACGCTGGCGTGAGAGATTCTTAAATAAAGCATAACAGAAATGCACGGCGAGAAAGGAAGGATACCGCAAGATTACCCCTCCCGCCCCGTTTAGCGAGTCGTAAGGAAAATCGCACGCAAATGGGGTAGAGAGTTTAAGATGGTCCTCGTATTTTGTTGATTATTTATAACGCTGCTTACTTTTTTCCCGGTGCTGACTTTTTTCTCTCTTTTCATAGTTTTTCCTACATTTTATGCCGTGTGATGTGGCCGATGATAAGGGGGTGGTTTAAATTTCAAACGAAAGTGGATGAACGATAAGAAAAAAGGGGTAAGTTTATATTAGTTTTTCACTCAACTTTTTGTTTTGTTTTATCAAACAGGTTTCTGTATCAATAATGGCAAATATTTCAAAAAATAAAAGTTAAAGAGGAGTGAAAAACAGGAAAAATAAGAGGTGCAAAAGGAGG
Organism: Anopheles maculipalpis; assembly: GCF_943734695.1. Classification (NCBI taxonomy): domain Eukaryota; kingdom Metazoa; phylum Arthropoda; class Insecta; order Diptera; family Culicidae; genus Anopheles; species Anopheles maculipalpis. The sequence continues at coordinate 9,017,642 of NC_064870.1, read as the reverse complement.
GTTTTTCCGTGAAAAATTTAATTTATTATTTTTTCCCCCCATTTCTCAGCTCTTAAGTGCACTAATGAGAAGAAAATACAAAAATCTGTTTCAATATTTTCTTCTTAATAACAGCACAAAACTACTAAACTCAACCCCTATTACACACCCTTATTACTTTCATGAAGCCCTTTTCGCTATTGATCCCAAAAAGGTGTCAACATTGACACCACGCATTTTTCAACAAATGATTTTATTTTACGCTCCCCAGTTTTTAATGACCATCTCTTGCCCAACTAGCAAACAACCCAAAATATTTCTCGTAGCAGCAACAACAAAGAAAAAAAAAAGCACACCACACACCCTCAGCTCAATGTCAAAGTAATGGTCGTCACCTCAGGCACGTACAGTGCTCATGGTGGGTGGGTGAGCCAAAATGGTGACAAATTAACGGTTACTAAATATATCAATTTCGCGCCAGTGGCTAGGGCAACACAAATCAAGTATATCTGCAGCGTAGCGTGATGGTGTGAGTGAGTGAAAGAAATAGAGAGTGAGAGTGAGAGCGGGAGAGAATAAAATGGAGATGGATGATGATGAAAAGTACGCGAGAGCGTTCATGTTTGTAGCATTGTTGCATTGCATGCAGTTCTTGGGGAAAAGAAAGAAAGATTTTTGTCTCAGTATATTAAATCGCTATTTTGATTTTTTGTTTCAAATCTTATACAGCCAACAAACCCATTTCCTCCAATGAAAATGAATTTTCAAGCACCGACCACACCATTATTTATTATTCGGTGTTGTTTTTTATTTTCTCTCCCCAGTAAACCACAATTTCCCCCAAGTACGATCGCATTGAGCGTCTTTGAAGTGGCGGAAAAAAAGGAAACCCAAAACCCCCTCCCCCCGATGCAGCTGCACGAGATGAACCGTCGCAAACGGATGACTGGTTCGTCTAATTTGCTTCCCGTCAACAAATTGAGTCCGGTTCAACCGTTTGAGGGTGTGTGTTTTTTTTTCCTGCCTTGCTTTCGTATTTGTACAAACATTTAATGCTTGTTTGTGTTACACTCTTCTCTGGGGTTGCAACTTACAGGAAGAAATGAGGTGCACATGTTTACAATTGCATCGTCGAAACGCTCTCTGCATCCCTTCAATTAGCAGTGCAGCACTTCGACCGGGGACTTTGCACCGGCGTGCAAAAATGTTACCAAATAAATCCCCCACTCGGGGATCTGTATGACTGGGGACGGGCAACTATAGAAAAACAATTTAAAAAAAAAACAACCTCCCCCTTGTCGAGGCGCCATCGATTAAAAACGTGTCGAAGTGTTTCACCCTTCACGGGGAAAGATAAATTGGGAAGTGACACTTTGTACGCTGTTTCAACGATCAACTCTGACTAACTTGCGCGATACCGTTTGTGTATTAGTGGTTGTAAAACTGGCTCTGAAGGTTATCTTCCGCGTGTTTTATGAAAAGCACCAGGCGCCTCCATTAGAAAATCGATAAAATCAATTTTCAATCACATGCTCGACGACCATTCTAATTTAAACGAATATGAGCTGCTTAATGAACCCATTTGAAGTCATTCTTCACAACAAACAACACTATCCTAAAATGCGAATAGTTTTGCTGTCGCGCACAATTCGTTTCGACATGTTGACTGGCAACTGCCCGTACCAGAGTACGCGTGTCGGGCTGTAATTACAGCCCTTTGTTCGGTTGTCTTTGGCAATCTGCCCTGAAACCTAGAGGAAGGGTTTTTTAGGGGGGGATGGGGGGGGGGGGGTGGTTTCGAGTGATCTGTACAAAACTAGCCCCTGCCCGCCTCCTCTCCTTTGCTGTCAGGAACGCTCGGACGTTCAAGTTATGCATCTCAACAAATGTCCGCCTGTATGCATCACACCCCAAAAGTCAATGCGGCGTGTGCCCCAGCTGCACCACGCACATGCACAGCTTTCGAAGGTCTAGTAGATAGGCAGGAGGGGAGAGCGAGCCGGATGGGACATGAAAACCCGAAAAACCCAAACAAAGACGGACGTGCTATGGGCCCCAAAACCCTGTGTCACACCCTCGCACACGTTCGGCTTGTCTCGCGGGAGGAAAACGCATGCTGTGTGTCGCAATGCGCAATGACGTCACGACCGTTCGTGCGTTCGGGGCCATAAGCCCCCGCTCCGCGTTTAAAATTGCGGGGCGGGCGTAGCGTGAGACAGCAAGTAGGTGCGCGTGAGCGAGACGAGCAAACGGCATAGGCAATCGTTGTAGTCAGTGGCTGATTTGGGAAGGGTGTTCGGGATAAGTTCGGCTTTTGCTGCTCGTGCACAGTGAGCGAATCGTTGGTGCGCTGTGTCGGCGAAACGTTGCGCTCACTGTTTCCCAGACAATGGGATGGAAGTAACCTGTATGATTGTTCCTTCGCATCAGCAGATTGTATTGGGGATCTGTTTTGGAGGCTATGTTAAGCATCATTTTTAAGATATTTGAATTATTGTATCTTGGCTATAAGAAGCATTACGGTTGATGCAATATGAAAAAAAAATACTTTGACGCCCTTTTTATTTGGACATCAAATCAAGCAGCTCCCTCTATATTGAACTCTACAATACGGTACGTTATAATTTATTTTTTTTGAAACCATTTAAGGGTTTTTTTTTTTTTGAAGCAGAAAAGCCTTATTACCACCAAGATTTCAAGCTAAAAAATATGATCCTCAATGCACCAAATAATCGTGCACTGCAGACATTCTATCGACCTCTGGCGGCTTATCGCCAACGCAAAAACATCCTTTCTAACTGCTAGCGCCATCTGTGGTCAATCGTCTCCAACCAACTGCTCGACTGCCCGAAACTTGCACTCTGGCGGGAAAAGCATAGGCACGTACCGGTTGGGGTAAAAAGCACCATCGCCGCAGACGGCACCGGAAACCGAAAGTGACCGGTGCCGAAGCTTACGTTTCGCATCGCAACACCGCATTGCAGATGAGCCACGGTGAGATTTTCGTGGCGGATCAGCTCGGATACCCGCTAGTTCGTACCGAACCCGTCAGGAAAGCGCTTTGCAGTTTTGAACGTAATGTAACAAAACGGACACATGAACGGTTGTCGCTTAGCGTGAAGACTAGACGCGTTAGGTTAGCGGAGAGCTGAACGAAGTTTGATTTAAGCCACGAAAAAATGCGCTTAATTAAAACTTTTTTTAATTTAATTACGGAGAGCTTGAATTAAAGCATGTGTTTCCAAAAAATATATAATTTTGAAAATCTGAGATTATCCTTAAATTTCCCTTTTTCTTATATAATTATTTATTTTAAGTTTGACGGCTTGTGCCGCATTTTCAAAACTTATTCTTCTTTTTTTCTTCATATTCTTACTGGTAGTCTTATTTTTCGTAAGCTTTACTACCGCGAGAACTCTCAAACTCTCCGCCTGCCATTTCTGGCTTCGTTGAATTGATGTTACCCAAAGCTGAAAATTCTGTAAAAATACGACAGCAAATGGTTTTATGTACAGCGACAGAGACGATACTTCGGACGTCCACCAATTTACAAAAAATGTTCGAGTATGCGGGCATTGTATAGCATAGGCTTTCACTCATGGCTTCAGGCAGTTTTCTCACTTAAACACATAGTCAACAAATTACAGAAAGACAGAACTTGAATTTAAACGGTTTAAACGATTTTATACGTTAAATAATTTGAGGAATTAGAAAGCAAAAACTGGAACGCTGCCTAATCTATGCCTAAACTCCGAAACATTAATGACAAAGGTGAGACAGCTGCACAGATTTTCAGACGGCTGGATCGAAGATCAAATCCTATCCGAACCATTCTCCCGTGTTGCGGACTGACTGCCCAGCTGCGTGATATTAGCAATTCCAGTATTCCAGGTCATGAAGCCAAATAGAAATTTCCTGACCAAGTTTCGTAGTTACCAATGGAATGTTTCAAAACAAAAGACAATAAATTAAGACTGTGTTCGCTCAAATAAAAAAAAAATTACTTATTTTTATCAAAATTCTCAAATTTTTGAGAATTTCCATCGAAGCTTGATTTATTAAATGATATTGCATCAATATCAATGCAAAGGTGATAATAATATAAAAACCAATAATAGAAGCAATTTATTAAAAAAAACTGAAAAACAAAAAACATTCAAAGAAATTCAATTCGACGGCTGCTTTCAAAAAATATTGTACTTACTTTTCCCAGCTTGAATAGTCTTTCGAAAGAGCCAAAATATTCGAAGCAAAGCATCGGTGGGAAACTACAAAAGCCGGCAAAAAGCCATAAATCCCATTTTTATTCCCCCATTCCAGCGGGCAAGTCAAAAACATTGCACCAAACAAATTCAATGCAGTGGGAGAACGAAATACCCGCCCATAATGAAATATTTACCTGTACGGTGAAAACAAAAGCACACACACAAGCACACAAAACTCCCGGTGGAGCATTATTTTCATCTCAGCTGTTTGCACTCGCGGCAAAACTCCACCAGGTGCAGCTGATGCACATTGCGGACAGCCACTGGCAAGCAGCAGCATGTTCAACAACAGCAACAGCAACAAACGCTTCAATTGCTCTAAGCGGCTTGGTGATGATTTGGAGCACATAGCAGCAGCAGCAGCCACATCACCACCATCGCCAGACCATCTGTCGGCACCGGAAAACCTTTCGCACACTGCAACTGGAGACAAATATCGAAAAACCACACCAACGCTATGAACCAACCAGTTAGGGCTGGATGATGCTGTACGCGATAAGAGCGGATGACTGGGGGGTTGAAAAAAAAAACGGAATTGGTCAAAACAATGACCACTCTAGCACCGACCTACAAATGGCACGAACGTGACAACTGGCAGCTAGCCTGTTTTACCCCCGGTTTTATTGTTTTTCTTCTCTCTCTCTCTCTCTCTCTTTCTCTTTTCGCCACGAATAAAAACCACCAACACCGCAAATATGGCGCTGGTGCCTTTTTCGAGTTGTTGCGGGTGGTTTTTGCTATTGTTGACGCTTTTAGACGCTGTTAGTGAACCTTTTCCGAGGGTGGGATGGAGGACTGGTCAGTAATCGACCCCTGAAAACGGGTTGGCAGGAAATGTCTTCAAACGGCATTCTCGCTGCATCACATGGAGGCGCCTGGTATGCCACGGCTAGAGGTGTGGTTTTGTGTATGTGTGTGTGTGTGTGTAGAACGTAGAATGGTTGGATGTTTCTGTTTTACACCTCCCTGCGGGGTATGACTTCAAACATTCTTCTAGCAGCATCTTCACAATTTAAGGTACGGTATCAATCTGCACCCTGGAAATCGTGTCCTTTTTCGCTTAAAGGATGCACAATGGGACATTCTTTGTAGGATATAATGGCCGTTTAAGATTGTTTTGCCATAAAAATATATACAATCTTTATAAACAACTCTTATTCTTCTTGGCTTAGCGACCTGTAAGCTGATACCACGTAGTTGGATAGCCAGTCCTCACTACGGGATGGACGGTCCTGATGTGGGATGTGAACCCCGGTCTTGCCGTTTGAAGACCGGTGCCGCTGTCGCCTATACCACCGGGCTGCTCCTACAACAACTCCAAAAAACCCTAAACCTATTATTAAGCAGTAACTAATGAATACAGAGGCCTTTGTTCTGTACACATAAATGGCGCCACTGGAATTAAAATCTATGTAGAGGTCAGAATCACTTCTGGACCGTTCCTCCGTAGCGAGGACTGACCATCTAACTACACGTTATCTATTGAGAGAGCCTGTAATTGCACACCGAGAACTCTCGAGGATTTTAAAGCATTATAACTACCCAACTCCTGTGCTCTTCCATCTGATTTTATTGACGTAAATAATCCAAAGTTATGGGGGCGACCCGGTGGTGTATTCGCTAGCGGCATCGGTCTTCAAACGGCAAGACCTGAGTTCAAATCCCATCCGGACCATTCCTCCGCAGTAAGGAATGACTTTTCTACTACGTGATATCGAAGAGTCAGAGCCAAGCCAAGAAGAAGAAACCATAGTTATGATAGTGTAGTCCTATGTACAAGTGTCAAGATTTTAATGACAATGTATGTCCGATCCTGCCGAACGTCTATCGGCTCAATCTTCATGTAAGTCCCATATATTCTAGGAGTTTAAATAGCTTCGAAACCATCCATAAATTTATTGTTAAAAAGCCTTCATTTTGACAGGTATAATTTAAGCTTGATTATCTGGAGCTAGAAATTGTCTGAACTACACAGGACAGACTAACGTCTGTCATTCCTTTAGCAACTCAAACAATAAATCTGAAGAACGATGGTTTTTGTGTGTGCCTTGCATAGATTAAGGGATGTCAAATAAATGTTGAATCAAAGTACAAATACAAATGATGCAGCCGTTTGCAAATAGGAGATCCAAACAAAACAACAATACAGGTCCAGTACTTACATGTTGAGGGCTCGATCGTTGGAACCGCTCTGGCTTTGGGTGTTGTCGTGACGACGCTCCTTGTGCACGATCCCCATCAGCTTCATCCATGGGTTGTTCTGGGACCCGTGGCCCATCCCACCGCTCTGCCACATCGTCATCTTGGTGTCTTGGTGCCGCTAGCGCCTTCCCCACACACCCCGCCTTGTTCCGGGGGTGCGTTCGCTAAACGAAGCAGTGAGCGCCCACTCGGTGTTTCGGGGGGCGATGTTGCTCCGGAAATAATTTTGATCGCGTGGAATCTCCCAACTCGCCAAATCGGTCTTATCCTATCCTTATTCCCGTTTTGTGACACTGACACTATATTTCAGCACAAAGTCCACATTGCCACGATCGGTTGAGTCGAGCGATCGAAAAAGGACACGCGGGAAAAAAAACACACTCTTCAACTACGCAAACATCGAAAACTCCGAACGCAAACCCGGAAACGGAAACAAAAAATGCGAAACACACACACACACGAACACTCTTTCGTGCACTCAATCACACGGCCAGCTTGACAGCCTTCACACCTGGGGCATCCTGCCCACCCGCTCGGGTCCGCTGACCCAAAACCAAACACAGGCGCGCACGCCCGCGCCGCTCGCTCTCACTACCAACACAAACACGTCAAACGCGCGCGGCAGCTACCGAATGGACGGAATGGACGGAAGGTGATGCACCACGCACGCACACCATCACACTCGCCTGCTCTATCGCCAGCGGTTGATCGTTGCCATCGTTGCGATCGTCGCCATTGCTGCCGCTGTTACAACCATCGTCGTGCCGGTCGTGTTGCCTCCATTCGTTAGAAAGAAAACAAACTAAAACGGATCGCACACTATCTAAGTAGAAACCGCAGTTAGTAACTCAAAACGGACGCCGCTTGCCCACAAACAACCATCAACAATCAACAAACGACAACGAACAAACGGAAACAGCAAAACAATAACAAAAGACCGGGACGGGTGTTGATGCTTCGCTGCACGTCTGCTACACGGTGCGGTTCGGTTTTGGCTTCGGTGGCGTAGGTTGTGGCAGGCTATCCGTGCGGTTTGCCCATTGTTCACTACTGTCACTAACACACACTCTCAAACCACCCCCGCGCACACACACACCACTTCACACACTTTCACTTGCAATGTTTCTGATGCTTCTGGGGCTGTTGCTGCTGCTGCATCTTCGTTAACTTTACACCGGGGGAAGAAGAAAAAAAAGAAACCAAAAGCAATCAACATCACGATGCCAAGGATGTGCAGGTGTAATGCTGGACATAATTCATGAAGACACGAAGGTCCTGCTTTGTCTTCTTTACTCGTTTGAGGTAATGATGATCAACGATGCAGGTAGCTCTTGGGAAACTAGAGCGATGAGTTGAGCGAAGTGTTTTTGTTTTGCAGCAATCGAATTAAATTATTTTACGTTTTATGCGAGTCCCAACTGAACAGCAGCTGCTGAGTTCTTGGCTTCTAGTCCTAGTTGGTCTAGCGAGAATGTGCGAAAAGCTGTTACCTCTCCAAAAACCCTCCCCGAAGACTTGTTTGCTTGAAGAAAAAAAACTACACTCGTCCCCAGCAAGCTCAAACTGGATGTGAACTGGCAGGCTTGTCTTATCTGACAGGCTTAAACTAGGTTTAGGATTTGTGCCGTGCACGAAGAACGCTAATGGATAGACTTCCGAGTGCTGAAGACAACCTCCATTACACCTGCCAGCAGACAAAACAAGCGATGTTATCGTTTGCTTATCAGGCGTGTCATTCTTCAACTCTAACACAGTTGGCTCCACAAGCACTCCACAAGCACATCAGCCTCACCGCTCTCACCTTGCACAGAACCCACACAAAATGGTGCTAATTCTTCTTCCGGTTGATTGAGTTTCGGAGCGCAACGATGCGGGTTGATTGGTGTGCAGCGGTAGCGATGAACAAAACGCGCGCGAGATTCAGCCGATTCAGGTTGCTTGGTGTGTATGTCGGTGCACTTCCGGTTCCGTACAATAAGCGCACTGCACTGATGTCGATGGCGGATGGGCCAGATTAACCAGCACCGGATGTTTTTGGCAAACTGTCCACGTCCAGGACACATGCATCTCCTGTCACGGGACGACAGCTTTCGCAGATAGGCTGGTCACTCTGGCCAGCGTAGGTTGTAACGGTAGTTTTTGTGGCGCTCACTAGCTCTCGCTCTCTATTTCCTGGCTACTCTCTCACTCTCTCCCTCTCTCTCTCTCTCTCTTTCTCTCTCAAACACGTACAAACACACACACACACTATCGCCTCGTTGTTCTGTTGCTTCAACCCAGATTGAAGGGACACAGGCAAATGGCCACTTGATGAACATTATTTCCTCGCAGCGATCCTCCCGCCACCTCGTTACCGTTTCCCGGCCCATTTTAGCTATGAATTTACGAAGAGGCAACAATTATTCCATTTCAATCAACGCTACTAGTGAAACTGTTTGCCAATCAAACACACACACACACACACAAGAGGAGATATAGGACCGCGGCGATGGTAATTATTGTCCAACTGGTTGCACTTGATCCAACCACGGCCTGGTGCGGCATGTACTGTTTGACTCACAGATACGTGCCACTAACCGCAAACATTCTCAACTACCATCGTCACTGCCAGGCTCCATTCCATCCGGGTCCTATGATCGCTTCACAGTTCCCGAGTGCCCGAATGCTCTCAATGCTCAGAAAGCTTTTTTGCACGTCTAAACAAACAAAAAAGCCTTAAACAACTCTCAACAAGGCATCGTAGAATTAAGCTTCTAGCAAGTGAAACGTTTTATACCGAATGATTCAAAGGGGAAAACAGGCAAAAAAAATCCCTTTTCTTAGTGACCATAAACATCAAAGGTGTAAAATTTTGATTTTCGACCGTTACATCTTCGGAAATGAAAACACTCACAGCAACAAAAAATAAACATAAATTAATAATGCTTGCTATAAATATGCACCGGCAGAGCAACGCTGACGACATGGGCTCCGTTTCACGCAATAAGCTTGCTCGAAAGCAACTCGCACTCTCTCTTTCTAATGCACAATTTTTTAATATTTTAATAGCTGACCATTTATTGAAACCAGGAACCTCAAATCAGCGTGTGAAGATGATCAGGCAGAAAATAAAACAAGAGGGAGAGAGCAAAATAAATAAAAAGACACACCAGCACGCCAACTTATTTATAGCTCCAAAAATGATAATAAATTTAGCCAGCCGCTAAGACAACTGACATGATGGGGCGTTGAGTGTGTGTGAGAGAGAAAAGAAATAAAAATGCGACAAACTGTCCTACGCAATCGAAAGTGGAATTGATACATTCACTCATTCGAAAATGATACGTGCGTGCGTATGCGTGTTTGTGTATGACAAACACCAAATCCCAAAATTCTAACAGCAACAGCAGCTCTTCTAATGATGATAAATCGTTTACTAGGCACCGCTACAACCGCAAACAAAATAGCATTCGGGGCACGAGACCACACGCCTCCCCTTATTGAACACACACACACATCGATGAGGGCTATCGGTGGCCGGTCGGATACATGTGGGATACATTTTATTTGACAGCTCGTGCCAACGAGCACGCACTTGATCGGTTTCTTATACGAAACGCGATTACACATACACTTTACCGGCACAATTTAATGGTTCAACTCGTCTCGTGAGCAACCTGTCAGAATTTCGAATTTTGAATCGCGCCTCGTTTGTTGTGATGTTTCTACGCGTTTCACGATCATTCCTCACATGCAACAATCACTTTAGAAGCCCGTCAAGCCAAAGAAAATCGGAAACCGGAAAGCACAATCAAACACACAATAAACACTGGTTCGAAAAGGGGTTTTTTTGTTTTGTTTCCATTTTACCATTGTTCTAGTTGCTTTACACGTTCCACTGCTTTCCGCTGTGTCTTCAGCTGTGCTGGGAAAAACCGAAGAGAGAGAGAGAGAGAGAGAGAGAGAGAAGGAAAGAGAATGAAGAAACACATTTAATTATCTTGACAGTTGGACAAAAGGTGACAGCCGACAGACGCATCTATCGACATCACATCGCATTCGGGACACACACACACTATCGAGATGAAGAGGTGCGATCGGGTCAGGGGACAGTTTGATGCCAGCTGTGTCTATGCGAGTGTGTGTAAGTGTGTACCATCCAAGCGAGCGCGTTGGGTTTGAAATCAATAAAGAATTTTTAAAGCATTAATTAATGAAGCGCTACCGTACGGTTCGATGAGTGACGACCGTGTTGCGGAATTAAGTTACGACTGTTTAACCAGTAGGTACGTTTGTGTGTGTTTCAAATTGTAATCTAGCACCCCTTTTTTGCACACCGAATGGTTTTTCCTCTTTTTTCCACTAGATTTTTCTTCAGTTACATTTGTTTGGCTAAAATGGTATGACATGATGGTAGGATAGATTTTTCAATCAACCTGAACTTTAACGTCATCTCTACAGCACATACACACACACACACACTCTCTCTCTCTCTCATCTGTACGCTCATTAAGAAAACGATAAAATTTATAGCACTACCAGACACCAGCAGGACTCGATCGTAGCTGATGAAAGTTGGGGCGAACACACGCAAACAGTTTTGTCAATTTACACCTGCTGACCGTTCGATCGTTTTCCGTCTATGATGTACGCGCGCCTGTATGTGTGTGTGTATTGAAAAATAATAACTGAACAAAAAAAAAAGGTTTCAAACGGTAGAACGGCGACAGTAATGTGCGGATTAAGCATAAAACCCCTGCTAATGGCCAGGGTTGACATTCCGCTAGACAATTACACACGCGAAACAATCATGCATACACAATCGTAATTAAATATGATAGATACACCCCATCTCCCATCCGCTTTGCCGTCTCTTCCCCTCCACCCCGCTTCCCACACATCTCTTCGCTAGAGAGGATTTTCCGCATGCGATATTTTTCCCCGGGCAAAGCTGTTGCATTTATAGCCCTTAGCCCTAGCGGCAGCAGTTGTGCAAAACTGCAATCGAACCCTCTTTAGTGGATACCTCCCTCGTCCCCTCCTTGATAGATTATTCATTATAAAATCCAAAATGAAAACAATCACTATGCTTGGCCGATTTGGTTTGGAGTAGTAACAGCAGTCAGGATGTTGCTTTTTTTTTGTAACGTGTGAAGGTAGGCAACACAACAATCATTCTAATCCTTTTAAGTTACGGAAGATTTAATGTGGTTTTATTTTAAATAAATATTGCCTTGCTAGGGCTGGATAATCCTTTTTGGAGCACTTTTACGAAAGCCGTTCATTTAATGAACCTTAATTTATTTAACATTCACATTTTTTTTGTTGGAAGAATTAATCTCCATCTGACTTTGCTTGCCTATCTTGGTTTGCTTGTGCGTATGTCTGAGTGATTTTCAGTTGTTTCCTTCTTCTTCACTCGCAAAATCCATGCAATCAGATTAATTAGCCATTTTTTGTTTGTTCCCTCAATGTGCGCTCATAGTGCATCAACTTTTCTAGCATTCCCCTCCTCCACCCTTTTGCTGCCGGCCTCCCTACAACGCTCCACATTGAAGAAACGGAAATGTATTACCGAACGGGGTGAAATGAGCAGAGCTTCGCCTTAAGCAACCATTTTGATCTACAAACCCTCAAACATTCGGTGCCATACTGATGACACCCTCGCAAGATTCGGTGAAACCCAGGTGGACGAAACCTCAGTAATATCTAGCTAGCACACACATACACACACACACACACACACACGCAAACATTCACAAAATGTTCGGCTTAACTGTGGTGGCTGCTTCAGGGTCGGCAATCGGCGCGAAGCATTAAAATAGCACCTCAAAGGAACTGGTGCCTGCTCCCATCCCAATCTACACACTTGTGAAGGGAAAAGCGAGTGGGCAAGGGTGGAGCAATTGGTACAAAGAAGGGGAAGGAGGAAAGGGGTCTGGAATTGCCGGGTTGCGTCTTTGCGCAATCCATCGGGCAAAGCGCTTCCGGCAATTGTTCGGTCGTTTGAAATATTCAACCGCGGACGATGATGGTGGCAGCAGCATCACCCAGCCACACACACACACACACGCGCACAGGCTTGGGAGATTTGAAAATGCCGGGAAATTGTTGCCATTGCGATTGTGTTCATTAATTAGATCCGTGATGCCGAGCGCCGGAGAATGTTTTTTTGAGTACAGGTGGTGTAGCATGGGGTGGTGGGAACGGGAAGGAAAAGGGGTGAGTAAGCAGAACTGGTGAGAGAGCCACCGAGATTAGATGTTGTCTTTGGCCTTGCTCACAGCCACTGTTTGCCTGTAGGCGGATGAATTCGCAATGAAATGGTAGAATAAGATATGCTGCGATAATAAGCACCCCGATGGCACGAGAACGAGAACGTACCGTTCTGGCACCCACACGTAGGAAGAGAGGGGTGGGGGGTGACTGCCAAAACAACTCCACCCTCACCCCCTCATTCCAATCAGTACACGCACAATTCTTAAGATCTTAATCTTGGCAAGCATCCTAGGTTGGGAATGAGGGAAACAGCCGTTCGGTATGCTCAATCAGCTCCCCGCTACGTCCGATTGGACCACCCAAACTTCCTACACACAGCATTTGAACGGATCCCAGTCACGACACCATGACCATACCACAGAGAAGAACAAAAAAAAACTGATCGTACCACACGCACCATACTCGTATGTACATATGTGTACGGCTTGCTCGATAACTGGCTGGCTTTTCCCGAGCAGGTCCAAAAAGTTTCTCTTCTTCTTCTCTTTGTTTTTTGCTCCATTTCTACTGAAATTCCACCTACACTCGGAACCATCCGAGTCGGACGGATAAAATGTTTGCAAAAGAAATGTGTGGGTGTGTGTGTGTGCTCCTAAGACCGTCGTAAGAAATCATCAGCTGGACTAAGCCTTGCAGTGCTGTGAAAGTTTTGCAGTGACCGCTTGTTGTGGGATTGCAAAAGTTTTCACACGTTGTATATGTTTTTTTTTTGCAGAATTTTGCTCGTGGACAGCAGCATAGGAAGCAGAAAAAAACACACACAAGCCGCATATGAAATATTAAAGTTTTTTTCAACAATGACTCAGTGCGGGACTGGTGCGCATGGAATACTTCAAAAATTCTTTAAGTGTTTTAACTTAGATAAAAGAAGCTTTACTTGACACTTTAAGGACTTTAATATTTTCTTGATAAGAAGAATAGTTTTATATCATTTCTACTAGCATTATGGTATTTTCTAAAAACGTTCATGATACTTAGCATGGCATTGATAGTAGCACAAAGCGTTTGATTTTCACTCACATTCATTTAGTGTTTCTAGAAGTCGATGGAGACGCCCAGTACTTATAGTAAAACACATGAACCACAAGCCTTGCACGGCATGTCAAAGCTCTCTTAGTTCGATACAGATCTTTCCTAGTACACCAGCAAACGAAATGGTGCACCGTATGCCCTAGGGAAAACATACCTGCTCTTGATTTGGCGGAAAAAATTCACCTGGAAATCTAGAAAATCCCCATAGAAGCCATGCAAGGGGGGTTTTCTTTCCCAACCAATCATATAACTTTATATTTTCGTTCTTATCATCGTCATTTAAACTGTTAAAGAACATTAAAAAATAAAAACACAAGATCGCTGCATCATCGATGGAGACGCCTGGTACCTCACGCCGATAAAAAAAGTCATTAGATTTAGTGATGTTTTCAAACCTTTTAGAGTACATTTTTTAATCTCTTTCATAAATACTATTTCGGTAACCCTTACACGCTCTCATTTCATTCGGTGCCTGCAATTCAGTAAGTAAAAAATCCATTCTGTTTGCTTTTTTTTTGCTGCTATACATTCCCTCTACATCTAAACTGTTAGCACAGGCGCCTTTTTGTGTAGGTGTGTATTTTTTTTTCCTTTTCACTCAAAGCTTCACTCCGGACACCCCCGTTTTTGTTGCCTTCCATCCCTAGCACGTATTTACTTTACTGCCCAGCTGGTCGAATTGCGCTGAAGCATCAAATAAAGACACCGATCCTAACGAACTGCTGTACTGTCTCCTGTCCATTACGTTACCGGCCGAAATTAAAAACCTTTTACACGCCATAAAACCGTTCCCATCCAGAGACACTGGATGGTCCGGTTTTGTGCAATCAATCTATACGTGTGCCGTAACATCTTGTCTCTGCTTTGTGTTCCGGGTCAGTCTGGCTAGAGTTTCCGGAATGAAACGAGTGAAACAGAGCCAAAACAAAAAAAAAACGAGGGCGAACTAAACTAAGCACTACCATTGGGTGCAGATCGCAAAGGGCACCGCATAACACAATTTCAGTGAACCCCCCCCCCCCCGGATTCTACTCTTGCTCCTAGAGGGGGAGGGGAGGCGCCTTGAATCGGTAACTTGAAAACAGGGAACCAGAAGCAAAAGTGAACGCACGCAAAAGCTCATCAACACCTCAGCAGGATGAGCCTGATACAGCGCAATGACGCAGCACTCTGTTGGTTCGCACGTGTTTGTGTGCATGTGTCCAATGCATGTCACTTTGTGCCGCGTTTGATGTCGATACTCTCGTTTGAAGCTGTGAAGCTCGCAAACTCGCGCTCGAGCTGCCAAATCAAAAGGCTCCAATGAAAAAACTAGGGTTGGGTGAAGTTTGAAGCAAAGTTTGAACCGCCGGGAGCAGGAGGAGAAGCGGAGTTAACAGGGACTATACACAACACGCACTGGAAATCCTAAGCGCATTAAAAAATAAGACTCGATACGTATCCATGCACTTGTGAAGCGAACCTCAATGCTTCAGGGCGATCCAATCTGCGATTTTCTCCATTTTTTTTTTTTTTGCATACGTGTGCCCAATGCTACTGCTTCTGTGACATTTGATCCATTCTGTCAATGGTTAGCAAACGGATGCTGAGGTTCAAGAAAGGTCAGGGAGGGGGCTTAAAGGATGTGTGATGTGAGCAAACGATCGAACGGACGTTTTTGATGGATGAAACGATACGTGAAAAATGGGAATTTGTCTCATCTTTCAAACAAATGTTCGCCGGGCGCGCGAACGGCCCAATGCTGCTGGAAAATTATCGCCGCACAAAACTTCAAACAATGCTGTCCGAGTTGAAGCTCGGCAGCTTAACAGCTCAACCCTTCAAAAACGGCGCAACGCACGTAGCCGTTGCAAAAAGGGCTGAAAATGGATCGTTCAATCAAACCGGTGACGACGGCAGGGACAGGCCAGAAAAGAAAAACCCTCCTTCTATTCACCGTGCGAGCAAGTGGCCCCCCCTCGAAGGAGAACCGAGGGTGCAAACAAATCTAACGGGGGGAACAAAAATACAACAACTACGCCTTCGAACTAAACAATCAATTCGTCACAATGGCTTTCGCCCTTTCGGCGGCCATTTTTTTTTTTTGTTGGTGCTTCTTCGAACGGTTTCATCCGAACATAAACACACCACCTCGAGCCGCAACCCATGCTTCTTCTTCCCTGATTGCCCTTGAAATCGTGCTCCAAAAACATTTCCATTTTAGTTTTTCCCTTGATTCGCTCGCTCGCTCGAAGGACACAGCGCCCTCTAGCGTTGATAGCAAATTTAATTGATTGTCTAAGAGGTGCACGCATCACAGTTGGAGTCTTGTGCTTCGATTTTGATTTCTAAATTAAGCAGCAACGGCAATTCCCCCCTCAACGCTCCAGAAGAAAGATCATCACTTGAAGATTTGTGAGAGTTTGTTTATTTTTTATTTTTTGCCTTTCGCACACATCCGAACTCTCAACATTACGATGCTTGATGGGTAGATGGGTGGATTTATTTTCTCTACCGCCCGGTGAGTGGTGCGGGGATCAGAAAACAATTCAGTTCGATTAAAACCGAATCTAATCCGGGCCGCGTGTAGGTGTGAAGCCGCATGTAACTACCCGCAGCCAGTATTACGATTGCGAGACAGGAAGCTGCGCAAGATTTTGCCGCAACCCCTTCGATTCGGGGTGAGTAAATAAACAAACAGCTTTAATCGCATCAACCACCTCCACCGACCTCCCTCCGGTGAGCATTAGCACGGGTCAAGGTTGATCTATTAGCGTGACTAATACGAAAACACCTTACAAAACCCCAGAAAGCAGCGCGTCCGACGCTTGTAAGCTGCTGAACGGCTGCCACTTTAAAGTGGCGTCTTTGCTCGTTGGCTTTTCTTCGACCATAGAATCCTGGCAGATGAAGCTAAATGTTATAATGAACTTTTAACGACTCTGCACGTACACCCACATACACGTGGAGCGAAAGGATAAAGTTTATGTGCCCGTATTCAAGCAGAAAAATGGAAAAGGTGTTGCATTTAATGGTTCCCGTCTGCGACCTGCACATTTAGCTGCACATTTTTCGGGATGGTTAAACACATTTTTTTTCTTCGAGAATGCACAAAAACAAAACCCGTCCTAAACCCGGCTAAAGTGTACACTAAAAGACAGAAAACACCCATTCTTGGTTTCTTTTGTTGCTCGAGTTCCGGGTGTTTCTCTTGCATACATTATCCGAAGTTTTCCTTGATGTGTCGCTTCTCTATACACACACACACATTTATACACACACAAGGACTAGTTGCCAGTCAAGGGTAAGGGTGCAAACGGGTGCATGTTAAAGGCGAGTGCGATTGAAATTTACGACCCGGTCGTGCCAAAGCGAACAATAGAGCACGGAAGCAGGGCAATGCGGTCAAAACTATAACTTTCAAATGGAAGCATTTGCTCGGTAAACGGAGGGGTGTTAGGGTGTAAACGAAACCGGAAGCGGAATGTTATTGTTCTCGTTCACATTAATTTTGAACGAGAGTTTTTGAAGCAGTTGATTGCATCGTGAGGAAAATTAGAATCTATAAAATTATTTCTAGTTTATTCATAGTTTTTGGGTACATGCAGCGAGCCTGTAAATTCTCTTTTACTGTAAAACTAAACTAAGTGCCATATCTGATCTTCGCTTATTGAGATATTACTGTTAGCCATATTGGAATGAGCTCTCAAAGTGGAGAGATTATGGATTCAATTTAACATCTGATCTAATTACCAAGTCTCTAGTGGCGAGTTTAACGGTATGTCGATTGAGAGACCGCAAGGGGAACCGAAATGAGAAGGGGCTCCGAACTAACAACGATCCTTCCTCAGCCAGTCAGATTTAATATGATGAAAGCCACCATCTTCTACTCCGCTTAGTGCCTCTGTGGGATTAAATAAGCCACTTCAAGTCTCTTTCAACTGTTCTTGACGCAGACCTGGAAAGGGTGCATGTGCCTCAAGCCCAAGTGGTTGTAAACATTTGAATAAGCAATTACCAAGAGATTTCAAGATCAGATTGTGAGGATTTTATTAGTGAAAACTTTCTAAAGATATTCATTTGTTTGGGCATATAGTAGAATCTGTCTGCGAGGTGTTAAAATGGAATGACTATGATGTCCAGATTGTGGAATCACTAGATCACTCGGCAGGACCGTGGTTTATATCTCTTCGGGGCGGTTCACCTGTAACGAGGACAGTCAATCCATGTACGTGTCATCAGCAAGTCTAGTAATCTTTTCTATGGCCGGCGTGACCAAGTAGCTCGTTAAGCCAAGACAAATAAGCAGTAATATCAATAAAAAAAATCCTAGAGAAATTGACTTAAATTATGAGAATACTAAGAAATTTGCGAGCAAAGACCATAAGTCCTCAAAATGTATAGAACAAACTCATCTTTCATATATGTTTCGAACACACTGTCAGCAGTCAAACGACTCAAACAACCTTGTGTGTTGTTGTAAGTCCTTAGAAATATTGTCTATATACACATTCTTCAGTTTACATCCAGCTTAGATTCTCGTAATCCAACAAACTATCATTCCACAACTTCCAAAATGTTGTCCAGCTCACCCAAAGTATCCCACTGTACAGAAACTAGGACATACTACACCACCATCCTCACACCGGTGCATTAAACAATCTTCAAGGATCTCTCCTGGTACAGGAGACCATCCACGACAAAGCGATTAAGTGTCTCTCTCTCGAGGCAATGTTAGGTTTAACATCAACTCGAGAAGGATTCTAGAAGATTTTCCAACGAAAAAAAAAGAAAGCAAAAGCAGACAAGCAAGAATCGATCCTTGCCGGGTTCGGAATCGATGTTGGTGGACGTTATTTATATTAACCCTTACCCGTAGCTACCCCTCCTATCCCATCCCGACAGTTGCATCACCGAGCGTACGAGTGCTTAGTGGTTGAACTGGGACACTTGCAGTGTCCTTATTGAAGGCTTCTTTTTTTTTTTGGTAGGGCTCCTCCAGAGGCCGTTAACGATGGACAAAAAGGGTTTCCCACCAAGCAGGCCTGGTGCAGGCCGGTCACCAAACCAAGCAAGTTTATGGTTTCGGCATCATTAACGGATGATTATGTTGTTTTTCGTGTTCCGTTTGCTGGGCGCCTGCAGAAGAATGCAACCCTTCGAAATTCATTCCATACGATCGGGGGACCCATTTTGATACATATTCCAAACAGCTAAGAAGGAAGAAAACATTTAACAGCCATCGACTGGAAGGAGTCCTCACTGCACTACGAATTATACATTAATGTGAGCCATTTTGAGCAATTTATTTTGACCCCACCCCCCTCCCCAACCCCGTTCGCTTTGCTCACACAAACACACACACACACATAAAAACTTTCAACTCCTTTACGTTGGACATCCGAACCGAACAATCTTCATCGAAGAAAGACCCTGCTAACCATCCTAAAAGCTTCGTTGATGCTAAATTTCAACACCCCCAAAAGAAATAATCGTTCCTGCTGGGTAAATGGTCCATCCTCGCCACTATGCGATAAAAGGGGAGACCTTTTCCCCGCTCTCTTCATGTGTGTGGTTGTGTGTGTGTGTGTGTGTGTGTGTGTGTGTGTGTGCGTGTATGTGTACTGTAATATTTAATTTCAATTAAAGCGGTTTCGAGATGATGTCGAACCCTCGTGTGAGCGTAGTGAGCGAGTGAAGCAAAATAAAAAAAGGGACCAAAGTTCTCGGCACGCTAGGTAAACTATGCTAAGGTATGGGTCGAATCTGTAAGGATAATGGCGGTATTCGTGAAGAAGACGTGGTGGATTCCGTTTGGGTTAATGATCCCGGGAAGATGGAGAACATCGTGTGGAGAACATTTTGTCGACATTTCGCCCCCTGACAACACTTTCTCTGTGTGTATGTATGGGTGGGTTTGTGTGTGTGTGTGTGTGTGTGTAGTATCGTAATCTTCGCACGTCGGTGATTTATCGCAACTGTAAAAGTGCACGTCGGCACATTGGGAAGGACGAGATACATAGACTCGGGATTCGGATACACCCGTAGCTTGGGCTTGAACACCCGCTGCAGCAGCAGCATCTTAACAGACCCTTAATAAGCCGACTACAGTGCGAAAACAGCTGCTCGTATGCACAAATTGGCTTCGAAACGTCGGCAAAAAGTGGGTGTTCGTTTCGCCCAAAACCCCCCCATATCAGGTTTCGCAATGGCTCTCGGGGTTTTTGGGGTGTTTTTGGCACCGGCAACCGGATGTCTGATGTATTGCAGACGGCCACCTTTCGTTGCGATTGTGTCTAGAATGAGATGTGCCCCGTGAGCATGCTGGCAGTGCTCCAATTGATCGCTATTGTTCGGAGTTTAGCCTACCTCACTTTCCCCCTTCCCAAAAAAATAAAAAACCCCTAGAGGCTAGTGTCAACATAGCGAGAACCACTTGGCGTAACTTCAATCAGCCAACGCTATGCACGGATGCCAAGACAGGACACGACTGACACACAGGGTTTGGCATCGAAGGAAAAAAAAGCGGGCGTTGAGAGAGATACTCCGCCGAATGATACTCTTGGCTGCGTTTCAATCGGTGGTCAACCCTCCATACGGCCACCCTCCTAACTTATACCTCCTATCAAAACACTGGGGAACATTAATTTACCCGCCGTGTGTTCGGTGTGTTGCGAAACGAACGGCCTACAAGGTCAATGCGAAGTGCAACACGGTTTCGGCACGGTGCAGTCACGCCTGAATGTATGCAAAAACAAAGGCAAAGCAGTACACATCCACATCACAGTGCGTCAGGCGCGAAGCGGGCGTTGTGTTAATTCGGAAAGTATAGTCCGCACTGGGGTTGGTTTTATGGATCAACTTCAGCGACCCGGAGATACCATGTCTGCGGCAACTTATCGCGCTCATCACGCTTTAAGCTTTCGTCCAAGTGGAACAAGCTCAGAGGACGAAGATGGAGAAGATAACATCATCAGTATGGTCAAAGGACTCCTTTTTTTGTGTGTGTGTGTTTTTTTTTATTATTTTTATTTTCCAATTTCTGCCTGCTTTCTGCCGCTTGGTGAACAAAATGGTTGCTGTGGAGATGGGGTTTGTGCTTGTCTTCCGTCTTCCGTTTTTGCTTCGGACTACACCCTAAAAGCAAGAAGAACGTATCTTGACGCTGGTCTCAGGTAGGTACTTCTGGTAAGGACGCTAGCAATACAAAGGTCTCTCGAAACCCCCCCCCCCCCGCCCCCGCACACACACACCTACACAGAGTGAGAGAAAAAAGCGAAACCGGCGGAAACGCACGCACACACAAGATAGCAAACAAAAAAAAACACATCAGACACAGTTAAGATGCTCAAAACGATTACTCGACCTGAAGCTTCAACAACCTTCTACTGAGGGGGGAGGGGACCGAGAAAAGACCCTTGCCCCCCCCCCCCTCGGGAAGCAAGTCAAGATGGTATCCCTTCAGCCGATTGCGTTCAACAAAAAAACCTCGACGACAGCAACGACTCCGAGCGATGCAAGAGATGACGGAATAATTCGCCGTCCCAGGCGCGCTCGCTGGACGAACAGGGAAGACCACGAATAATGGTAACAAATTACATCCGTTCTTATCAAAATCTGGAAAGGAAGGAAACCGAAAAACGTTTCCCCACAAGCGCGCGCGCACACACACACGCACACCCACCCACGCCGGTTTGATTCGTTTCAACCTGTTTGTTGATGTGGGTTGGATGTAATTCTGTTTTGCTTCTTCTTCCTTTTTATTCCGTTTCCCATCCGGTTTCGGTTTGGCGTTCCAGGAACGCTGACCAAAACCGGGCTTAAGCGTGAGCGAAAGTATAGCGGAATAATGATATTTATTTTCTTCCCTCCATTTTTTTTTTGTGACTTTTCTTCAGAATATCCACAACACGCCTTCCCTCCAACGGCACGTCGCCACACATAAAGTGTCCCTTTATTCGGAAATAAAGATCGATATCTTGCTGAACGTGCGGGGGGAAAAAAAAATGGGAGAAATGTCAAAAGATTGCCTACATTCAGGCGATCATAGTTAAGCGAACTGATTTGCTTCGATGGGGTGGCGCTTTTTTTCGGGCTGGGGTATAGCAGTTAGGGTGCTCATTCAATCAGTAAATACACACGCCCGCACGCAAACATGATTACCGATTTGCATTCAAACATAATTGGACATTAATTTGTGTCCTTGATTTTGTTTTAACTCTTTAATCACAATAACCTAACTAAATGTCTATAGTCCGAGCAAACAAACCTAACCAAAGCCAGCAATGCAATGATTACGTGTGCAAGCAATACAACACACATTTTTTTCCTGCTGCTCCCATTAGTTCTATTCATTGGCCTATTAAAAACATGTTCGGAAAGGATTTGTTCGAGGGGCAAATCAATTAGAAGGCGCTTCATCATAAAGGGGAGGTCTTGCGAGCCAAAGTGAAGTGTTCTGCAGCTGGAACGGATTATCATTATCCCCTGATGGAGAACCAATGCATACAGCAGAAGCAACATTTCTGCTCAGTACGGCGTAACTGGGTGGAAAGAGCCATTTTTATAATTGCTATGGGGCTAAGTGTTTGATTCAACGTAACCACAATTTGCTTTGGCAGACTGGAGTCTTTAATTAGCTTTGAATGTTTGTCTTCTTTTCAAACACATTCCAATTTAACATTACTTTTTTGTAGGTTTATTAATATTCGGTTAGATAGGCCTGGCTGTGTTGCTAATTGTTTTATTAGAACTTAACAAAAAAAAACTCAATTCAAAAGCACTTTCTTTGAAGAAAAAATAATTAATATGATATTGTTGTGTTGTTTGCATAATATCAGGCTTAAGACAATTCTCCTTCTCCATACTGCTTGTTTCATAACAAAATATTAATTGAATGAGATTCTTTCACAAAAAGGCAAACCTTACAAGAGATAGGAAAGGCTCAAATCAAACCATCTTCATGAGAATGTTTATTCGAATATTTGATTCAAATGTGCAATTTCATCATTTTTACAAAAAAATATATCGATTATACCTTTTCTTCTAACAGTAAACAACAGTAACAACGAACAGAGCATCAATAAAAAATACAATTTTTGTACAATCAATAAAACAAATTTTGTTCCGCTATTTTCATAACTTTAGGCGCTTTGAAATGCCTTCTACGAAGGCATGTTTTATAGTGAGAAATTGAATAAATCACGATGTTTCATGACACATTATCATTCTAACAAGAAGATGGAGGCTTTCTTGGTATTATAATCCTTTCCTCAATGTTTTCAAACCCCATTTACAATAATTAAAGCAATAAATATTAAATAAATGCAACTTCCTCACTCTCATGCCTAACTATCCGAAACAAACAACACATTATGTGGTCTTGTTTTCCCACTTACAGCTTAATTTGAAGCGCGTATTCGTGTGCTTGAAAATGCGAATAGGGCAGAAGGAGAAATTTGAATAAAAACATCCCCCAAAAGCGTCCAGCATAAAGCGTGAGGGGCTAAAGCAATTAAACAGAAACGGTACTATAAATTTGGAAACTGAGCGGTTTTTTGTTTTCCGATTTAAGCTTCCCACAAGAAAAAAAATACAGCCTCACACACGCACACCTGTTGAGAAGAAAGGACGATGAAAATTTGTCTACCCCAATGAGCCATTTTGTTTTTTTTTCCGCCCCGGTTTACCTTTTTTTTACCTGAAGCACTATTTATCTTTCATTATTTCAATCAAACGTACCGGAAATGATCCGCCACAATTCATCATACCGTTCCTCTGCGCACGTTGTGCTTGCTCGGACCCGCATCCGAGGCGTTTTGCGAATTCAAAATGGCTGCAGAAAGAAGAAAAAAATCTCCTCACTCTCGACTACCCGGCTTCGGCCACATACGTATGCAAATGAAGCATTTTTTCTGTTTTAATTAATCACAAACCAACAGGAAAATCGAACCACCGCGTTTCGCGCCCCAGCACCCGGTACCGAGGAGAAGCAAAATCAGAGCCTTTTTTCCCGCAACCAGTAGCAAAAAACCACCATCCGAACCAAATCCAAAGCGAAGCAGCAAGAAAAGCGAAGCCACATAACTCTTCATTCGCGTCAGCAGGCTTTGCTGCCATTTTTATTTGTTTCGAGGGGGGAAGGTGGGTGCGACCCGCTGGACACTGGTTGCGCGGACCCGGCCGGTGGCTGAATGTGACTTCTTGATGTCCACAGAAGAACGCATCGGAAACGAATAAAGCCAAAACAGCACCACAGCAATAAATAAACAGCCCACAAGACACGATGCGCGCAAACAAAACGGGGGTAAAAAAAAAACGCGGAATATTTATCTGGTCCGTTGTGTCATCCCATCCCCGGCAAGCAAGGAGAAAGCACCGGTAAAAGAAGCAGTAAATGGCAACGACAGCTACAAAGGCTACAGCAGCATGTTTTTGCCTGCGTGAGTGAAGCATTTGTAAAGCCGGGAATGATTGTAAGTGATGTCTTTTGTTACGCATGTGCTCATCTGTTTCTTTAATCCAGGTCTTATCCATCCCCTCTTTGGCAGCCTCCCTCCCTCGCCCTGCAGGCCTTCCTACCGGTATAAAGTGTGACTAGGTCATAAAGTTCAATTCTTTCGACCGAGCAGAGGTGAAAACTTTGGGGCGAGCAAGAAAACAAAACACATAAACCAAACGAATGCAATATTCTATGAAATATGCAGAAAAAAAGTAACAAAAAGGATTGCTGCTTTAGTGCTGGTGAAGGAAAGGGGTTGGAGTGAATGAGAGCAAACCACCACCCCAAACTCGAAAGGAAAATATTTACTTTGTTTAACCTTTCATCATCGTTCTTCGCTGCTATCGGTTTACTATCGTTTGTGCTGAATGTTAAGAAAAGCGCCATTGGTTATGCTTGCGGGAAAATAAATTTAAAGATGAGTGGGGGAATGAGAGAGAGAGAGAGAAAGAAAATTTTGGATTTTCCCACACTGTGCACATGTGTGGGATATTGTGGCTCGTTTTGATACTTGGCTTGCAATGCAATGTTGAGGTCCCATAAAAATTTATAGAACAAAAAAAAATGTTGAGAAAGCAAAACCATTCACTCAAAAATGGCGAATAAAATAAAAATTGGGGGTAGGGAATAAAAACAAACAAACAAACATATTCACCCAGCGAGATAGAAAAACTTTTCTCCACAAGCAATAAATTTGCCAAAGAGCTTTAAATGCTGCTGCACTCCTCGGTCAGCATGTTTAGCTTGCTTTTCGTTTTTTTCTACACCCTTTGCACACACTCTCGTACCCCTACTGCACACACACACACACACACATTTTCCCACACTCATCTATCCCTTCCTTTATGTCGCTACCGCACCCGCAAACTGTAGAGGAATGAAGTATTTTAGCGTTGGTTTTTGCGCACTTGAGCGGTGCAGCTGTGTGTAGAGTAGGGGCCTAGTGCCACGGTCTGTTGTGCCTGGAGGCCACACATTTTCCACGCTGCCCATTTGCGCTAGTGCGGTGCAGGAAAGCGACGGCCAAAAAGAATGGAATTAAGAGTGAAGTTAAAAGCGCAGCACCCAGCGCTCAAGTTCAATGGCAGCAAAGCATGCCAAACTATTCACCCGGCCGATAAAGGGGGGAGTGGGAGGGAGGGAAAGGGTGGTTTGTTTGTTGTTGTTTCACTCTCTTTCTCTCCCTCTCTCGCAAACAGCTGCATAAAGAAGTGCATTCTTATGCCGAGTTATTCCAAGCGGCGTGGTGTGGAACAATTTACCAAAAAAACCAGGTAGATACAGAAAATTGCTCACTTATTTGACTGAACGCTACTGCACATTGGATTTATTGTTCGATCACTGTTTAAGTTGCCGATCGTAAATGGAGAGATTTTGTCAAACAGTTAGTATAAATTTAGTTTTTACTTGCATGCGACCACTTCAAGTAACACTAAGTCCAATTTTTGGAAGACAATGTTTGCTTCCTGTCATCAGTATAAAGAGCCATTTAAAGTTTAACACTTCAGCTACGTAACTAGCGATTAGTGATATGTACTATAAGCCTTTGGCACAAAGTCCCCTAAAGAAATGGTGGTGAGGCAACAACGGCATCAGTCTTCACACGGCAGGACCGGGGCTTAAATCCCGATCCATCCAGATCGTTCTCCCGTAGTGAGGACTGACTACGCGGTGTCATCTAGTCTAGTAAGCCATTTGATGGCCGGCATGATCTTATAGACCGATTAAGCAAATATTACTTGGTAGATTAAGCATTTAGAAGAAGAATAAAATTGTCTGAGCTTTTTGAAAATTTATAAAGAATAAAAAAGTATTTTTTGAAGCTTTTAAAATATTTAATACAGAGTTTACAACCATAGCCTAGCACGATTGAATTTTTCAGTAGGACTTTTAAAATTTATAGCAGAATACTGCAATCTCCTTAGTGGAACTTTGCTTTCAATTAAGGGAATGTTGCATACATTCAGGGAAGATTTGCAGACATTTGAGGGGAAAGTATGGATTCAAACTTAGTACTTCTTGACGTAGAAAGCATGTTTACAATATCTGCTTCCACTATTTGCTAATTATTTCTAGTAGCAGTGATTTAAAAATGAAGAAATACACACGTAAATTCATTATCGCTTCAAAACCAGCCTCTGTCATTCCTTATCAATATCAACACGGCACAACCTGTTCAACCAATTGGTTTCAGTTCCCTTCCCGGAACGAGTTTATGAAAACTGCCCATTGGAAAACCGTTCCCTTCACCTGATACCGATTACGAGGAAGCAGATAAAATTGCGGTCCGTTAGAGTTTGTTATTTGTTTGCAAATGCTTCTACCGTACACCGTGGTAAACCAACCCCTATTTCTTGTACGTAGAAAAACACACACATACACACACCGACCGTACAGACAGTAAAACCGTACAACATCAAACAAGTTCGTAACAGCATCAGTTTCGTCGAATGTCAGTATTAATAATTCTTCTTACGAGCGGCAGCACAAACTGTGTTCCGCGTTACGAATTTGCCCCAAATGGCTCACTTTTCCTGGGACAATTTGAAGTTAATTTTACCGAGGAAAGATATTTCGTTCCCTGTATGTGTGTGTGTATGTATATATCGCTGAAATTAACCTCCCTCGATCAAGCCCACCTGTGTGAGCCTTTAACATGTTTTTTTTTTCTGGAAAATTTGAGTTCTTTAGTTAAAGAGTGATTCAAGTTTTGGTGTTTTATTTTTCCCATTACTATGCACCACCCGCAAAGCTTGCTTACGTTAAAGAGAAAACAATATACAAAAATTTCAAGGGAGCAAAGAAGTAAATAAAACACCTCTAAGTCTTGCTGGGAATAGGCTTTCGAGAAATGTTTGGAAGGATCCGAAAGGACAGCCCGGGCACGTAAAGTAAGGTGTAAATTTCTTTGAAACTCTTTTCTCGTTTCTCTTCGTTTTGTTTTCTCTTGAGCATCACACACAGACGCATACATGTGTGCGTAATGGTTGCCGTTACGATGCGTATCACTTGATTTGCATTTTTATGTGCAATTTCTTGTCCATTTTTGGGCTGAGTTTTAAATGTGTGTTCCTGTTGACATATTTGGACGCTACTTTTTTTCCTCTTTTGCTTAATCTTCGACCCCTACTCTAGCGGTGAGGTGTGTATTTTATTCGTCCTGAACCAAAGCAGTAAATTTCAAACACACATTTTCATCAAACACCAGGCGCCTCCATCGGTAAGGGAGGTTGCCCTTACCAGGCGCCTCCATATGCGAACCAACAACACACCGTCCTCACGGGTGAAAAGCGAAAGTCGAACGGACCCATCGACGGTTTCGGTGAAGCGAAAGGCGCACACGAACGAAAGGCATCCACAGGATTGATTAGGGTGTAAGGTAAAGCAGCAAAGCAAAAGAGTTTTTCTTTCTTTTTCCTCCCCTCCCCAGTTTCGAAACATCGAGCGGAATTGATGGTTAAACGAGCGTGTTTAAAAAAAACCGGCTATAAGAAGAAAAAGAAGAAGAAAACAACCAACCACACACCCCGAACCGATCGGGAACGAAAGGAAGAAAAAGAAGAAAAAGGCGAAGCAAAAGAAAGTTAAATGAGCAAGATAGCAAAACCGGTTCGGGTGGATGACGAACTGGCGCGACGGGAGAAAACCCCTACCGCCGCCCCTTCCCACTCTGCCTTCTTCCGCTCTCGAAAAAGTTTGTTAATCAAAGCGGTAGCGAAGGGCAAGAAGAAAACCACCCTTCCCTTCCTCCCGTCTCTGACTCCCTATCTTTCTATATTAGCACCAAAAGCAGCGGGCAGAGAGCAGCCAACAACAACAACAAAAAAAGCCGTGAATCGCAAAAGCACCTCAACTAAAAGGAGCTTAACAAAGACGGGAATTATAATCACGAGAGTTTTTAGAAGGTAAAAAGAGGGGTGAGAAGGAAAACAAAGGTACTGGGCGGGAGGGGTGTTGTATTGTGAGGGATGAAATTTGACTCATACCCAGCACCACCTGAAGTGTTGCACGAAGCACAACAGCAACAACTGTACCGAGCGCGTAGTGTAGTAGCTAAGAAGCTACTCACTCATTGGGAAAATGTGAAGGGAAACGTTATAAAGCATAGACTTACAACAACAAAAAAGAAGAAAAGAAGGGGCTGTATACGGTAGAAAGTCGTTGCCTTTTTCTACCCACAACATCAACAACAAAAACTGCTTGTTTTTGTGTTTTTTCCAAAAATTTTCACAAGCTAGAGAGGTAAATAGCAATACGAAAAGAAAGGAAGACAAAATACAACCAACAACAAAAACCCACCTACACAAGCTATCATAGCTAGTTCGCTAACGTAGAAGCGAATTTGAAATTTTCATTACTAAAACACTTCGATTCTCGGTACTGCAGCGCGTAAAATCAGATTTCAGGTAGTTTCTTTTTTTCCATTGAAGAAAAAAATAAATGAACTTATGCTACTTATGGTGGTTTTTCCATTCTCCATAAACACTAGCATAGACAAGCCGCACTTACACACACTTGCACGTACGAGAATTTCATCTCTTCCCAGCACTGAAAGCGTTAGTGGTGGATTGAAGGCGGCAATAGCGGTTCCTGCACGCACCAGGATCCTGCAGGAAGTTGATGGCTGTTGATTGATACTGTTAACGGTGGCGAGGCGTGCGGTAGCCAACGGGACAAGGGAAAGTGTAAGCAAAACGCAAAGGAAAGCTATCGAAGATCGTTATCCTGACGATCGGCTCGGATGTGTGTTTCGTTTAAAAGCACAAACTGTTTTTCTTTCGCATTCTTCACGTATGTCTTGATCTTTTTGATGATTTTTGTATTTGAAAAAATGGAAACATGTAAAGTGGAATTAAAAAAAAGTATAAGCATTGCAAAGCAAAGCTTGAAATATAAAAAACTATCCCTAAACTGGAATAAAAACTTAAAAGATTAATAGAAACTCCCACTTAGCCTCAAAATACAGTGTTACAATAAATAAGGAAGAAAACTAAACAATACAAATGAACACAATTTAAAGCAAAAATAAGTTATAAAAATAAAAACTAACTGTAAAGGGTAAAGTTTGCTTGGTGCAGAACAACTCAGCTCCTGGCGAGGGCTTTTCTGAAGATGACCCCAGCATATACACCTACGCACGCACACACATACACGCCATTGCCCTTTCGTTTTTTGTCACACCATTTACCACCATCACTTTCACCATTCTACCACCAGCGTACTCTATCCACCATCAACCACCAAAAAACACACTTCCACAACCGGATTGCAACAACAGAACAGACGTTTTTTTTTTCCAAAGACCTACCCTAGCTAACCAAGCCCGGCGAAGAAACGGTATGATGATCGCGTCGCACTGTTGGAACGCCGGACAGAAAGGAAAAACTAAAACCGAAAAAAGAACCGAACCCGGGTTGTACGGTCGGCTTCACAGTCACACAGAACCGACGCTAATGGTACTGTTGCTGCTGCTCCTGCTGCTGCTGCTGCTGCTGCTGGGCAACAATCTTAACATTACGGCGGCTGAGCTGCAACTGATACCCGATACACGGCAGCGCACCGTACCCTGGCGTATGCTACTGCTTCTGCTGGCAAAGTTGCTGCTTCTGCTACTGCTGGGAAATGGCTGCAACAACAGCAACCTTTACCGTGAGAGCAAACATAGAACCATCTTCGGGGGGAAAGATGGAGGGTGAGGGGCACGGTGAACGGTGGTACGACGGTTGATGCTGTTGCTGAGGGATTCCCGGTTCGAAACACGGCTCGGGGTAAGAAAACCGGGGGTGGAATAGTACCATCTCCTACCCCTCCCCTCCCTCTCTTTGAGGCACCTGTGAGAGCGTGCGTACGGCGGTCTCACGCGGTGAGTGGCCAGGTTTCGCTTCCTTTTGGCGCTGCACGAGAAAGGTCAACCGTGAGCTACTACAGCTACAAATGCCAACCACCCAGAACCGGGCCACCCAGGACCCAGAAGGGTCGACGTTCGCTGCGACGGCAGAGATGGGAGAGCGCAATGCGATGCGCGCTAGCATCGAACGAGAAACGTAAACATTTCGGGTGGGCGGGGGATTATGTGGGGAGAGGGATTCGATGCTGCGAGCGCGAGCATACAACACTCACCACTCGAGAACGAGAACACTCCAGCTAAGAGGTGGTAAAGCTAGTATGATAAAAGCGAGAGAGTGTGAGAGAGAGAGAGGGAGATAAACGCAAGCAACATGTGCGCATCGTATAGTAAGCAACAGCCCGGGAAACTGTAACTACAGTGCTGCACACAACTATGCAAACACCTGTGTTTTGAAATACCGAATAATAATTGTCGGATGTGTGACAGCTAGCTGTCGGTTATAGTCGAATGTGTCCAGAAGATAGCAAGTCACTGAAATTACTCTGAACCTAAAGAGCTCTTGTTGAGGATGAGGATCCTGTTACAGCCTACAAGTCTTGAAGATACAAGAAATACCATCTTTTGACTCAAGAACAACAAGGCACTATGGTGAGCTACAGGGTTTCACCCCTGTAGTAGGGTAAAAACCGCCGACAAGATTCTTTTCCTGATGCTACAAAACATCGAAATCCCCCTGCTCGTCGAAGAGATGGCTGGAGAGTTTTTTTAGAGCATGACGTAATAACATGGCCTATCGGGACAAATCTACTCGGCACAGTTTATTGGCGTCAACCGTTAGCATAGCTCAAGACTCGTGCCCGTAGAGAATCCTAACTTGTTCAGGAAAACCGTGCCAACCATGGGCTCCATAAACTACGCGATCAAGAAGACTGAGTTGGAAACAAAGAGTGAATTCACAACCAGATCTTCGCCTTGTGGGGAGAGTTGGAGAAGAAAAGTTGTGTATGGAAATGGAGTTGCTGTCGCCACTTCAATATGATGCAAACAGAGGGTCATCCTAGACTCCCGAAGTTGTAAACTATGGGAATTAATAGAGAAGATGGCAGAGATGTTAAGGGCCTACGTGCTAAGGGGTATGGATATGGACTTGCCTGCCTTGCCTTCTCTTCAATCTTTCGCAAAGGAGAGCCATCCGGGATTTGCGTATGTAGAAACTTTATCCGATGGGAGTATCTTCTTGTGCTTCTTCTTCTTCTTCTTCTTCTTCTTCTTCTTGGTTTAAAGATCTTCTAGGCCGACCCGGGGAAGTGATGGCTTACTAAACTTGCTGATAACCACAGTGTTGGATTATCGGCCCTCTCTACGGAGGAACGGATTGAATTTGAACGACGACGAACGACAGGGCTATTGCGGTGTTGAATATCGCCTAGCTGGTTCTCTTCGTGGTACTACAAGATGTCCATGATGTTCTGTTCCTCGACGAGATGATTGCTAACTATCAGATAGAATTCCTAAGTGAAAACTTGACCAGTTTCAGCAGAACTTCGCCTTTTTTTTAAATAATGAAGAAGATGGCAGAGACGCAACTACGCTAAAGGGAATTGACATGGACTTGCCTGACACCTTCAAAGCCATCCAAAACTGCACCTAGTTTGCACGGAAAGACCGCATCAAAAACAAAGATGTTAAGTAACATGTCAACCGGCCAATCAGACTACAGCTTGATGTAACCTATTCACTCAAAACAGCTGTCTCGTAATGAACAAATCTAGGTCTATTTAGGACGTTCCAGAAAGCACATTTGCGTCTGAGACATACAGGAGGCAGCGTTCGAGAGGGAAATGCTCAGCAGGGTTTTTGGCCAAAAACGTGTCGCTACAATGACATGCTCTATGTATGTCAAAACGTACGATCATCTCGTCAGTCTCTCGGTGGGCTCGTTACGTCCTGAAATTATACCCCAGTTTATTCCCAACAAAAATCGCAGATACGCGTACAGTTGTGTTAAGAACTGTAGAACTCACCAGCTCGATGCTGAGTCATGTTTATACTAGAGAGCTTGGGTGCTTTTGTTAAATTTTCTCGTAGCGTCATTAGCTTGCTTGCGAGTTTGCTATTGTTATTGTTATGCGGAACAATATGTTTTTCACCCATTACCCAATACCGATGGTGCGCTACAATCTATCAGTTTTCCCAATGAGTGTGTATGTGCGGCCATGTGGGAAAAGTGAGTGCGGAAAAACCACTTTCCCTTTCAAGCGTTTGCGAAGTTTTGATGGCTTGCGTTGCGTCGCTTGAACTTCGGAAACCTGGAAGACACTCATACTCTTGAGGCACTCACCACCAGCACCACCACCATCCAACCCACCCACAACACAATAGGCACTCACGGATGCTGGTAGCTGGTAGGGTTTTGCGTAACTATGACAACCAACCGTGGCACTCTCATCACCAGCACCTCGTGAACGTGAACTCTCTAGCGCATTGCAAAAGCCCGACAGCAAACCTGCCCACCGCCTCCGCTGCGTACGGAAGCTAGGGAAAATGTGCGCGAGTGAGAGAGGTGGAAAAATTGTTGCATCTCGTCTCGGGTTTTTTGCGCCAAGAAGCAGCTGTGCAGCAGTAGCGTACGAACGAGCACTACGAACGCCATTTTCCATTTTTCCCCCATTTCCTTTTACACTGCTACTCACTTCCTCCGATGCTTCCGCTTTTACCGCAACCTACCACCCCTTCCCCTCCTCTCCTTCTCTCCTCCTGCCTACACTCATCTCCCTTCTGCCAACGTTATGGAATTCGCCTGGGAAATTCCGGCGCGCAAATGGAAGCGACAAGCGAATCGAATCTAATTAACAAGTACAAGTCAGTTTATTCAACGAACGAAAAAAAAAAACATAACCGAAGCAAACCATCTACCTACCGAAAGAAGCTAAAAGAAAAAAACACAGCAAGAATAGGAAAAAGAAGCACCCTTTTTTCACGATCTGTATAAAAAGAAGGAGCAGAACAAAAAAATAAACACGACACACACAAATAAGAAAACACTTTTCATCGCTTCTATTTTGCGTTTTTTTTTTTGGTCGTCCCTTTCGTTTTAGCACAAGAGCAGTGCAGGTTTTTCCGCTTTTGGGTGGTGGAAAATCATTTTCCCCCTTCTTTTTTTTTTTTTGGTTTGTTCATCCCTCTGCATCGAACAACTGGGCTGGAAAACTGTTGCATGTGTCAACTAGTTTCAATTCGCAGCCAACCTTCCCCCCCCCCCTCCACCCCTCGCTCTATCTCCTTCTCTTTCTCTCTTTCACCCTCTTCTTTCCCGCTTGTAGTGGAAAAAAGCCTGGAAAGTGACACAAAAAAATTACCCTGTTGTATGATTTGTGAACGGATTTTCCGCTTTTCACCCTGCTGGCGGGCAGAGTAATGGCGACAGAAGACGTAGCGTGCCCCGACAATGGCAAGGTAGAGGTGACTAAAACGATAGGCAATTAGTTGGAAACGTGATTGGAATTTTTACCGTTGCGTTGTCGGTGGGAAAGTGGGTGGTTTTTGCCCGATTCTAAGATTCTTCTCCTTCTTAAGTCTTAATTGACAAATTAACTTTTTTTTTTCGTTCAATTATTTTCACTGATTAAAGGTGTTGAGGTAGGACTTTCGGATGAAAAATACTGGATGGTGGATTCTTGGTTTTGTGCTTTTTAGTAAATATTTGTTTACCTTTTTTAGGAATTGTGGAGTATCGGAGTTCAACTAGTGATGTTTCAGGGCTTTCAGGACTTTCAGACAGATCAGCATCAAAGGAAGTTTCAGTCCAGAAATTCCTGACACTCCATCTTGAGCGATATTGAAGACAAATGTGACAGATCCCTGCTTTACCTGCAAATGGCTTAACTTCATCTTGACGCAAAGATTTCAAAAATGGCTGCAACATCACTATCTCTTCTCAGCAAACCCAGTAAAGAGCGCACCTTAAACACATCCCAAAAAATACCTAAAGGTGGCACTGAAAGGCATCAAACAAAACCCGTCACGAGCTGAAAAGCCAACCGTGCTGGAAGTAATGAATAAAGTAATCACTCCTCTTGCTCGCTCCGTCTCTTTTTCGTTTTCGTCCCCCCGTTGTCAATAGTTTGCTGGACCTCTAATCCTGCGGGCAACAGGTCCTTCAGCACGCAAGGACGCAAGGAGAGTTCATCAGATGAATAATAACTGCATTAGTGTGTGACCAAAGTAACCAACCCCCGAAAGGCAAACAGGCAAGCAGGCAAACAAGCGTCTGCTTTTTGGTTGCGGCTGCCACGACAAGGTGCCAGATAATAAAACAAAACCAGGAAGTCGAAAGCCCGCACACACCTCGTGACTGCCGTCACGGTGTAAGCAAACAGGGTGGTGAGCAAACACAGTAACCCACCCTTACAGTACGTCTAGGTCAGGCAGATGCTGAGTGCATGTGTCTCTTCTTCTACTGCTGCTGCCTGCTGCCTGCTTGAAACCTTACCTCAACTTGATGCGGATTAGCATTCTCCGGATCCGGAAAACCTTCCCTTCTCGCTCTCTCTCTCTCTCTTCTCTTTATCTCTTTCACTCTCTCCCTCTCTCGCTCCCTCTCTTGCAGAACTCTGGAACGAATCTTGGTAAGTTTGGTATGTGGCGCACTCGGAGCCCTACCGGCCAAGCCACTCATTCAGCCGGGGACCATGGTTTGTTGCCCCCTTTGCGTAGGATGAGGGGGCTGGGATGGGAGCGCACAACTGCTCTGCCGATAGCGCTGATAACGTGCAGCGGCGAGTGATACGGTGCGCGCGCAATCGTTTCGCGAGTGCCTCTGCAGCGATGCCGAGATACCGAGACATCTGCAAAAACCCGCAAGGGGGAGCGATGGATGTTGTTAAGGGTAGGTGTTCCCGCAAAACGGGAACGCCACTTTCCAGTGGTCGAATGCGTGTGCTACGATGCGTGTGATTATGATAAGTGGTCACTCAGCGCGCTATCCGCTCCAACCCGGTGAGTGACCGGTTGGTTAGGCGATTTGTATACCCCCCCCCCCCCGCTCTCCCCTCCGATTCCCCGAAAAAGTAAACTGGCAGAGCAACAAACAAACAAACAAAAAAAAAAGATGGCTTCCACGCTAGCCCGGCTGTGGTGAGCTGTGTGTGACAACATGACAACATCGCTGCGGGATTACTTCGGACGGCATTTGTAGCAGCAGCGTGATTCAGTAGTACTGCATTGCATACACTCTCAGCATCTCAGCAAACTACAACGCTACATCTCACACAGACGGACGATAGCAGCTCATCCGGCGGAAGTTAATACTGCGGCGTGTTGTTCCGCTCGGGTTAGGACGGTTA
Source organism: Anopheles maculipalpis (assembly GCF_943734695.1). Lineage (NCBI taxonomy): Eukaryota > Metazoa > Arthropoda > Insecta > Diptera > Culicidae > Anopheles > Anopheles maculipalpis. The sequence continues at coordinate 8,982,233 of NC_064870.1, read as the reverse complement.
GGATCGGCGAAGGCATGTAGCAATTAGATTTAGCACGAAATGAGTAATAGAAGATGAGGTAGAGATGCATCCGAAAACGGGGTAGGGGGAGGAGCGCATCTGTTGCTACGAGTACGAAGCATATGCATGTGAGGGCAACAGGTGTTTCAGCTCTGGCGCTCGTTTGCTGGAACTCTAGCAAAGAGGATGCTGGAGCTTTTCTTGACTCGGCACCAAAATTGTTGGTGACGAATTCTTGATAACTTGAGCAGCAAAGCAAAGCCACCAAACACACTCTCCAATACAGTACAAGCGTGACGTAGCGAACGTCCCAAGTGCTATCCTGACATGCATTTCAACAACTAAAGGGGTTTTGGTTTCTCTATCTCGCTCTTCTCATTTTCTCGTCCTCGCTGTCGTTGTTCGCATCGAATCTACCCGGTATCGCTTCGGCATGGGTATAGCATGGCCCCGGGATTGTACGCAGCATATTGCCGCAAATCTCGCATAAATCATCATCTGTCCCCGCTCAGCAGCAACGCTTCCCGCATTCCCAGCACGTACCGCGATCCGGAGTGGGTGGGGTGGAGGGAAGGGAGAGGGGGGAGGAGCGGGGTTGTCTTTCAATTCGTTTGCCAACCGACTTCACTACCCACTTCGCGATTTAACGACCAAAACACGCGCGCGCGTATCCATTTTCTCAGAAGATGTCTCACAATCGGTGCCAAACTGCCCTACCAGTCCCGGTCCCGAACCATCGCCACCTTAATGGCTGTGCATGGAGTCCACGAAATACACATTTCGGAATGACAGACGCGTAGTAGTGCCCGTAGTGTATTGGGTGTTGCTGTTGTTGTTGTTTTTTCTTATATTGAAAACCATGATGCCATCGCAACTCGCTTAAAAACGTTCGCCGAATGTTGGAGAATGGGAATTGGCATAGAGATCCTATTTTTAGTCGCTGGATGTGATATCCACGCGGGATTACGGGAGGTACTTGCCCCCATGGTCCGATAATGTGACGGATCGTAAACTCGCCCTCCCGTGAGAGCGACAGAGGAGAAGGAAGAAAAAAAAACACAACTTCACAGACCCGCCCGCTGAATGAAAAATTACCTCCTCCGATATTGGAATAACGGCTGCGGTGCTGGAGCATACGACCGATAGAAACGGTCACACATGCCGACTTGTGTGTGTTTTCTGTTGCGTCCGCAATTCTGCATTTGGTTTTATTTACGGTGCTAGCCAATCGTACCGCCGTGTACCGTTGTCGTCATAGGCGGAAAGATTAATAGCACTCATCATCGTCCTCATCATCTCGCTCGCGGAACGGTTCGCAATCCGCGGGTTGGATCTTCGCGTCTAGCGACGTCTGGTCAGCCGTTACGGCCATTACGTGCTTCACTTTCGGTTGATTGGCTACCCTCCAATAGCTACGTGATGTCATCTGCCGCCGTTGATTGACATCCAAACGATGCGAGGACTGCAAATCGCACCAAACCTTACCAATTACCATTGCAAAATTGCATCTCCAATAATTGGTATTATACGGTTGTCTTGTGGATGTTCGCTGCTCAGCTGCCATCTGCTTGCCCGAACTGGCTATCAAACATTAAAGCTTCATGCAGACATTAAAGCTCGAAAACAGACTAGCAGCAAAAGCTCCTTTCCATAAAGAAAAGAATTCCTAAAGCTTCTACTGGACGAGCCTCCAGAAAACCTGGAACTTCTCCAAGAAGTTCACCGTCACATCCCTTTCACTCATCTTTTCGGCGAGTGGCACGGAATCCTTCATACATGCACACACACACACACACATTCACACGATCTTCCAAGGCCACCATTTACGAGCTAGAAGAGTAAAATCCTCGTACGGCGAGCAAATATAGATGCGTGAACCTAGAGGACCTAGACTAGCGGTAAGGAGGTAGAAGCAGCACAGCCGAAGTACGACAAGCGGGCGAACAAAATTTATTTCATCCAATTATTTATTCGTGTGTGAAAACACGATGCACGCACTGTGTCTCCACCCATCGCACAACAAGTTTTCCGAGACGGATACTTTTCGGATGCCCAAATGTTCCAATATTCCGGCTTCCGCAAGCCGCTGCCGGGGTTAGTAACGGGGCGTGAACTATAAATAAATCCATTACCATCTCTATCGCTTATTAATAACTAAGCCGTACACTGGCTGCTCCCGGTGGCGTACTGCCATTAGCTGTATGCGCGTACTTCCCTGGTAGATGGTTTGGGGGAAGAAAAACAAAACATTCATAATTGTCGCATGCCGGCGAGACAGAGGCACATCTATACAGTTTGTAGCAAGTGGACGGAGGTTGACGGTAACCATGGACATGTATATCCATTTTTATTACTTTTTCGGAGACGATCTCCAGAGTCCAGTTGCAGTTTGTAACAACTATCCTACCGTGTAACAGGTTTTTTTTCCTCTTGTGATATCTTTTTGAAGTTCAAAGTTCTCAACGTCCAGATATCCACTCACGAAATCTAAGTGCTTCCTACCTCGAGCATTTTGAAAGAATCCATCATCCCAGAAGCACTTGATCTAAGTCGACCCTCAAACTCTCCCGATCTTGATTTACAAATTCAAACAAATGGATATAAAAGCACGCAAAGATCAAATTGATGAGTTTAGAAATAAATAAAATGCCTAAGAGCCTTATCTTGATATCATATCCGGCGTCTGAAGTATATTTACCGGGGGTTACCAGAGTCCACAATAGCTTCACAATATCTTACTGCAGTGCAAGGATTGAACATATTGTGGACTCAAGGAACCACTTGTAGAAAAACAACTGAAGTAGACTCCGGATAAGATATCAAGATGAGGCTCTAAGGCGTTATAAGATGTTATTTTTTCTACACAAAGATCAAAACTCGTCAATTTGAGATGAGGACAAGAATTGTAGGATCTTTGCGTGCTTTTGTAGCCATTTGTTTGAAATTGTATGTCAAGATCCGGAGAGAGTATATTATTAACCTCTAAAGGCAGGTTGGATGCGTACATTCTTTCACCTCGAGGGTTCTTTCCACACGTGCAACACTGCATCGGCATACAAATAAAGCACACCCGGTAATGTGAAGTTACCCTACACAGGTACACCATCTCCAGCGGACGCATGCGCCCCTTTTTCCCTTCGATGTGTCACACGTTGCAGAGTTTTGGCTTTTGTTTTGGACATCCAATTTCTGGTTTGCATCGGCCAAGTGCTTGTTTTCGTTAGTGGTATGGTGTTGCACATCTTGCGTGTTTGGCTCGTGCTGGGTGCACTCTCCGAGTGATCACACCACACACTCATTCGGTAATCGTTGGCACACACACACACACACCCATCTGTGCTGCTCGTGATCAGCGGCCGCATTCGGCGGCTCGGCGATATATATATATAGACAATTCTCCCATCGGTAGCTTCTTCGGTGCAACCGTGCAGCACGGTCATCTCCACACATCTCGGCCGCTCGAATGCATCGCCAGCGCGACCCTCGCAAAGGTGTCATCAGCATCGGGTGATCCAGCAAACGGCTCCGAGCGCGGTAACCGATGGGTGGTGATCTGTATCCGGGATGGTCGCGAGGTCGTGATCGCGGGTGGAGATAGCAGCGTAACCGAACACTCTGGCCCCATCGACTGGGTTTTTCGGTTCGGGTTCGGGTTCACCGGCGACCTTTGAGACGAACGGTGCAACACGACGGCCCTTCGACCGGGCATTTACCCAACAAAATCGTCAGCGCTACACGTCCTTACATAACTGGTCCTCACCCCCTCCCAGAAAAAAAAAACACACACACACAAGCTTCGCAGCATACGGCAAAATGTTGACGGTGCATCAGCGTAGGATCGCTAGGCTGCGGTTGTCGCGGTGTACGCTCCCGCGAAAAACGCAACGCGTTGTGCATCACGTGAATCGGTGGTGACGTAAGCGTAGGGTCCTCACGTTTACCGGAAACGAACTCAACGAATCAAAAGTCAAAAGAATCTCTTCAACCGGTTCAAAAACAAACCCACCCAAGAAACTATTGCATCTTGCAGTGCGCAGTGGTGACAGCTTTTTGGATGGAGGTACGTACCTGGCCACGGATTGTGATGTGTTGACACCGGTGCGAGATCTAGCGAAAACGTTTGAGTCAACGACAACGGCACGACACGACTACGATACGGTCTCGGCAAAGGCAACGGGATGGATTTCCTACTCGGAGGCTGTGCGGCGACCTGTGCCGGCTTCTTTAGCAATCCGTTCGATGTGATCAAAACACGCCAACAGCTGCACGGTGAGCTGCTGCAGCGTAACGGCCAAACGGGACCTGCACCGAATGGGCCAACCGGTCGCAACCCGTACAGCTCCGTCGTACGCTCGTTCCGGTCGATCCTGCGCTCGGAAGGTGTGCTCGGGCTGCAGAAGGGTTTAGTGTCGGCCCTTGCCTTCCAGTTCGCGATGAACAGTGTCCGGTTGGGTATCTACCAGACGGCGGAAAACTGCGAATGGACCCGTGGTGATACACAGGCCACGACACTGCTCCGCTCGATCGCATGGGGTGGGCTGAGCGGTGTGGTTGGGTCCACCATTGCCTGCCCGCTGTACATGGTGAAAACGCAGATCCAGGCCCGTTCGCACGGCAAGTATGCGGTCGGCTATCAGCATCGACACACCAGCACACTGGACGCACTGACCGGGATCTATAGGACGCACGGGGTACGGGGACTGTGGCGTGGTTATCCCGGCATCGTAACACGCACGGCCGTTGGATCCTCCGCCCAGCTCGCTACCTTCTCCACCTGCAAGGACCTGTTCCAACAGTTCGATTGGGCACGGGAATCCGTGGCGATCACCGCATTCGCGGCTAGTATGGTGAGCGGATTCTTTACGTGCGTGTTCATGTCACCGTTCGATGTGATTGCGACGCGGCTCTTCAATCAAGGTAAGATCAGGGCTCGGCGTAATACTAACCGACAGCGAAAAGCAATCTAACGCAATGGTTTGAACCACACTTTTGCTGGCAGGTGTCGATGCGCAAGGACGTGGCCTTCTCTACCGGAGCGTGGTAGACTGCTTTACGAAAACGCTGCGTGCCGAGGGTTTGCACGGGCTGTACAAAGGCTTCGTGCCGAACTACTGGCGTATCGCACCGCACACCATCCTTAATCTCACGTTCTGGGATCAGTTTAAGGCGTGGCGAGATCTCTACTACGGTTACTGAGGAATCTATTCTCTGGATACTCCAGGGAGGTTAATTTTTTTTTGTATGGTTGTTTGTTTTATTATTACCCTTGTAACATTAGGCGCAACATCATATGCTACACAGTACTACTTAAAGATAGAGGCTTCGAATATTGGAAATAAAATGAAAATGAATGAAACTACAACAACAACGGAAGTTTAATGGCCTATTCGCAGAATCGTAGTATACATTCTAGAGGTACCAATGCAAGCATAACAGGTGGGTAAGGTAAGTTGTAGTCCTAATCACGATAAAAGGACCTCTGGTGTTGGTCAAATTCTTTTTTTTTTACTCAATTTAATTGCTTTCGAGAGCGAAGCAGTGCTTGTTACGACATACTATCTTTTCGAAGCAATTTTGTTGTTAATATAATTTGTCATTAGGCCCTAAAATAGGCCTCCATTACAGGGATAACATTGGATCGCATTTTATTTTCAGCAAGTATTCTTTTCTGGTCTTGGTTGGTATGCTATGTCACTACGGTCTCTTTTTAATTCATAAAACCAATACTTAATGTTTGCGGGTGATTGTGTAAAGTCCGGCTAAACCTTATCAAGCCGTTCGTTTGGTTTGAGCAGTGTTTTTACCCGTTAAATATCAATGAAGGATCAGCCCACTAAATAAGTTTTTATCCATGCTTTGCACTACATCAGAAGATGCTCCACTCAACACACTATAACTCATCATCTAATCTTTTCAAGGTTGGCCAAAACTGTCAAAAACATTTCATTTTTTGTGTCGAAATCTATACATCAGGACTACAACTTATCTACCCCGCCTGTTAGCTCTCAGCGTATTGCAGAATTCCTTGACTCTATCCATTCTCTTGATTTTGTAATTCTGTACAAGGTGGCATCGTAGAAGTGATAAACTTTGTTTGTGTAATAAAATTCGGAATCGATTCAAATAACATCCTTTAGTACTAGACTTGCATTTCACTTAATTTATTTGAAATCTTTCACCTCTCACCCGTTTGGAAATAATAGCAGGCCGCACACGCACAACTTCATCTGGCCTTTCGTCCCATGTCTTAACATGTTCCCTTCCATACCGGTCATCTGGGTACCCAGAAGTATGCTTTCCCATCGGCCCGCGATGCGCTTCATCGTCGACGAATATTTGAATTTGGTCGCCTCAAAGCGACAACCAGATTTGAACCAGTTGGACTTTAGCATACGGGGATAAATGCTTCGAAAATTGGGTGACATTTGATGTTGGACGGATCCAAGAGATTGTTGTATAAAGATATGGGACGAAATACCGGATGAAGTTGTGCGTGTGCGGACTGCAACGATTCCCAAAAGCGTCTACGAGTTATCAAGTGCAAAGTTGAAAGATTTCAAATAAATTGACTGAAATGCAAGTTTAGTACTAATAGATGTTATTTAAATCGATTCCGAAGAGAAATTTCAATTTTATTACATAAACAACGTGTATCACTTCTACGATGCCATCCTGTACAACAACAACGAACGTGTAATGGCCTATTCGCAGGATGGTAATCTATATTCTAGTGGTACCAATGCAAGCATATCTGCAATACGCTGATTGCAGGATTCCTTGACTCTTTCCATTCTCTACGTTTCGTAATTATGTATGTGTATCTATCTGTACGTGTGTGTGTGATTAATAGAATGCCTTTTCTTACAGTTCGTCCAATAAATGACTCCGTCTCCCTAGTGTTGCTGTTCATCCTTGCCTACCGTTTTATGGTGTGCCGCAGCTCCACCAGCACCACCCGCACCTCCACCCACTGCCTGCGGCTTATAAATGCCGAGCGTTTGAAGTAGTGCGGTCGGCGATGGATCCCTGCCACGGAACCGACGGAACACCTCGCTCGGATGGCACCCACCACCGAGGGCCAGGAACGTGTCCCGGAACCGTCGGCCCACTTCCTGCCGTGCTACCGGTTCCTTCGCCTCCGCGAACGCACTATACACATCCGCCGCAATCATGCGCGACCAAAGATGGCTGTAGTACGCTGCGCCCCAGTCGCCGGATGCGATCGGTACGAGCGAGCAGGGATGCGCATCCTTACGATCGAGCGGGAACGGATGGTACTGCGGGTAAAGCTTTTTCGTCACATCCAACCAGTAATCGCTCGTTAGGTGCAGCTGTAGATCGAGATTGGCGAAGTACAGGTCGCGACATAGTCGATAGCCGGCCAGATGCGTGCGTCGTCGTTGGATCGCTTCGACGCACGGTTCCGGCAGCGGATCTTCGTTAGTGTAGTGGGACGAAATTGCCCGTATCGTAGCGGAATCGTACAGCAGATGCGTCAACACATGCCCGCTCACCTCCACCGCATCCCACTCGACGTTGGACAGCCCAGCCACATCACTATACCGGCAGGTGGTAAGCAAATGTTGTAACGCTTTCCCGAACCGATTAAATAGCGTCTGCACATCGTCGACCGTTAGCAGGGACGGTTTGCCGTACAGTGGTGCAGGGAAGTTGCAAATCAGCGCAGCTAAAGGCTGGGAAGCATTCCCAACACTACGACTTCCGATACCAACCATCCAGCCGGCATTATCCGCTACCGCTAGCTTTTCATCCTCGCGCGAATAAAAATCCGTATAAAACCCTGCGATCGGTTCAGATGATGCATCCGGGCCCGTTTCCAACACATCGTAAAACCGTACATCCTCATGCCACACATCCACACCGACCCGCTCGACAATCCGTACGCCGAACAGTTGCTCGGCTAGCTGGAACAGCCCGGTCAGTACGCGTGGCAGTGGGAAATAATCCTTCAACGCTTCCTGATCGAACTGATGTACGGTGGCAAGATGGCGTCGTTTCCAGTAAGGAACATCGTAGATGTCGAGCGGTCCACGGAACCCATGCTCACCGGCAAACCGTTCCAAAGCGCTCAGTTCGCCATCGGCGGCCGGTTTCGCGTACCGGTGCAGCTCGTCGAGTGCGTTCGAAACCGACTCCACCGAGCCGGCCATTTTTGTTTCCATCGACATGTGGACGTACGATTCGTAGCCGAGTAGCTTTGCCTGTCGCTTACGTAACGCTCTGATCGATTCCAGATGGGTACTGTTCTCGAGCGACTTGTCCGTGTGTATGGAACACTTCCGTGTGTCCGCCTGCCATAGGTTCCAGCGATGCGTCCGATCACCGCAATACTCCAGGAAGCGTTCCGCAACAGCAGGCTGAAGCGTGATCTTCCAAGGACCCTTCATAGCTTGGCTCGGATCGGTGGCAAGCGATTGGAGTAGCGTCGGTGGGAACTCTTTCATTAGGGCCGGATCCTCGATCAGTTGCTGATACTTCTTCACCGCCATGTCACGCTTACCCGCAAAACGGGTACGTTCCTGGGCTAATCGTTCGAGAATCTCATTCAACTCCAACTTGGATGATCCATCCACCTCGATACCGCTCAGCTTCGCCTCCAGCACATACTTTTGCAACAGTCGACGTTCCTCCCCGGACAGTTCCTGCCTCTTTGCCGTATCTTCAAGCACACCCTTCAGTGTGCGATAGATCGGGACACTGTTAAACTTTGATCGCCGTGCACCGCGTGCCCGTTCATGTATCGTCAGGTAGCTCTTGGTTGGCATACGCGAACTATTCCCAAGGTAGAGCGTTTTCGCTATACCCCAGGTCGTTTCTAGCGGTGCCCCGGTCGCCTCCAACGGCAGTATAATGTCTTTTATAACATCCGACACCGGCGTACCGGTACCGGCCGCTGCCTGTTCCAACCGCTCCTCGATCGCCCGTACGCTCTTTTCCGCCGCGATTGCCTGCTGGCCAATCGCACCGACACACTTCTCAATCGTTACGTTGTTAAACTCGGGCAAACCGTGCGGGTTCGAGAGTGGATTTTTCTCCGGCAAATCTTCCCCAATCTCCGGTACCCTGTGACAAATGGCATCAAGTGTGGGTGAGTGAGCAACAGTACAGCAATGAATAGTGTTGGATGTATCTCATTCAGAATGAATCTTTCAGTTGAAGGAATGAACCTGAATCTCTATTCCAAAGGTTCGTGAATCTTAAGAATCTCACGAATCTTTTGTGAGTTCAATTCTCGATTTGAATGACTCTTCTTAAAAGATCCATTAAGCAAAACACTAGCAATGACCTTGTGCCGGGGAAGATGCATCCCGGCGCGTAATACTTACAGCACAATATACCCATGACGTCGCGGGTTGGCAAACAGATTCGTTCGTGTCAGTAGCAATCTTTTACCACAAAATGAAGCGGCCATCTCGGCGCGGCGTTTGTTTGTTTCGTTCGATTATGTTTTCCGCTCCGTCACTGGAAAAAAGGATGTTGATGTACCGTGGGCTGTTGCTGCTGCTGCTGCTGCTGCTGGATGTTTTGTAATGCGAAATACCGTTCAAATGGTAATCATGTTTTTCCTTCCTCGTGGGGAGTGGGGATTCAACCGGTCACAAATTTTGTTTTTCCTGCACCGTTGTATGCTTTTTTAGAAAAACCCCCGTTCTTCTCCAGTATCCCTTTTTTGTTGTGAAATTTCCCAGCCCACACACACCGGGTTGTTTTCGTAATTTCTCTCGACGTTTCTTGTCTTTTTTCTTTTTTTTTCTATTTTTTCGATGTTTTTCTTCTCTCAAATTGTGTGCTTTTCTATTTCGCTTTCAAACTGGCAGCGAGCTGCCAAAGGCGAACAGTCAGATCGGTCCCGTGCACAATGCAAGAATGGCAACAGTAGAAGCACCCTTAGATTGTTTGATGGCTTTTTAAATCCTAAAGTTGGCGTTTATTGAACGTCTTTTGATTATATTTTAGCTTAAAATAATATTCTTATCTACGCTTAACGTATAAACTAAATAGAAGTCATGCATCCTGCAATATTTTCTCGCCAATTGTTGACAACATTTTCAAGGCGAACTTTAAATCCCTGTCATGTACGCTGTCAAATCGCAGCCTAACTTCAGCAACAAACAAGAACAACTGCAACCCAATTGGCAGTGGAAACCACGGCTCCTATAATGGGAGACCAATAGTGGTGCAATGACTATTTTTTACATTCGCATTTTAAAACATTTTATAGAGACATTCATTCGCCTCTTTCCGTTACATGGTGACATGTAGGATTACAAATTATTGCAGGTGTGTTGCATCTGCCATCTTCAGAAGATTAACGATAGTTCTTTAAATCAAATGCACCATTGAAAAGTTCTAACACGGGGGAAATAATTTCATTTTAAGGGCCTTTGACAAATTATAAGGGCTGGTGCCTTGCACCAAGTTCTCAAAAAGCGATTTCAAGACGTCAAATTGCAGACTGTATTCCAACACCTGGTCTGCTATAATAGCCTTGGTCAGAAGGAGAAATTCACTAAAATTAGAGCGAGAGAAAGCGATGATAAAGCGACAATATGGAAACTTCGGTTTTTGTCAGGTGGGAACCACTTTCGACACGGCCTCCATAGCAAACAAAAAGATTGTAAACAAACCCAGCTGTCAGGTGAAACTTTTCGTCCAACATTAAAAAAAAACAACAAAAAAAAGGTTGCATTTCTTTCCTCCAGTGTGTGTGGTTCTTCTCGACTGTTGCTTATACATTTCTGTGCCGTGAGAAAACAGTGCGAAAAAGTGAAAACAATCCCGCAGCGCAGGACAGCTAGTGGTGCAATTTGCACATTTGCACGACTTGGGGAAGGGAAAGTGCAGCAAACAACCGATGAAGAACGGCAGAATGTGTCGAGTGTCGGTGCGGGTCCGATAAAGGAATTGCGAAAACAACCCACCCACTCGCGAAACCGGAACCGTATTGTACAGCTCATCGTGTTTTGGCGTCCGATAACACATTTGCATCATCTCGCCCCATAATCCTACCATTGGCTATTCGACACACGAAACGATGCAAAACCAAAAACCGGTACTGCACATTCTGGTGGTGGGTTTTCATCACAAGAAAGGATGTCAGGTACGGTGATGCATTCTGCACCGAAACATCTGCCAGCCTGATCTGATATATTTTTGGATTCTCTCCCTGCTTTAGGTCGAGTTTTCCTACCCACCGCTCGTCGACGGTACGGAAGGAAAAAGCGAATGCCCATCCGGCTGGAAGTATCTACCCACGCTTGCCCTACCGGATGGGTCGCACAACTTTAGCAACGATTTCGTGTGCTTCAATCTGCCCAGCCTAACCGATCCGGAACAGTCCGTGTACGGCATCTCGTGCTACCGGCAGATTGCGCTCGAGGAGGTCAAAATACGGACGGCCGATCTGACGCGCAGCACGGTACAGAAATCCGTCTGCACGCTACTGTCCCTGCCGATCTACGGCTACGTCGAGGTGAAGCTGTCCCTGATTGCACAAGCATTCTTCGAGCAGGGTGACTTTTCCTCTACCGACATACTGGTGAAAGCGTACGAACAGCTAAACGCTTGCCTGACATCGCTCGAACCGCAGGAAATTGCATCGACACGGTTACACTTTGTCGGTGTACCGTTGCGTGATTTACTGCTGAAGTGAGTAAAGCTTTAGCTGTAATTCATTTAACCTTTCAAGTCCATTTAGTAATCGAGTGAAGATGTGCTGTATATTGGATACCAAAAGAAAGAAAATGTTATGTTGTTGTTGGATTCGGAGTAATCCGAAGTCATTTCCCAGCGTTTCCTCTGATGTTAATTTGTTAGATTTTGTTGTTTGTCAAGCTCAAATTGTCATAACTTCACCGAGCGATTTCATTTTCTCGTTTACTCAGTCACCGAATGGACCTTTATAGTAATAATCTTATTCTAACTTTTCCCTTTTCCATTGTGTGTTTGTGTCCAGATGGCGACACAAAATGTTAATCCTTTTCAAGCTTCTCCTACTACAGAAGCGTGTGGTTTGCTTCGGTTCGCCCGTTCATCCGACCTGTGCACTCATCCTGGGCATTGCCTCTCTGCATCCGGAATTAATCAGCAAAGGTTTTCAACAGGTGGCCTGCGTAAAGTAAGGGATCGCGTTTGAAAGAATGAAGCGTAGAATGTGATAAACTTTTTTTCTTCTTTATTTCAAGAACTTCACGACCCATGTCCCCGATGCCTACCTTTAGCACGCCCGTTGAGGAACAAGCGAGGGTAGAAAACGTATCACCCATTAAACCAAACCTCGAAGTACCGAAGATTCTAACCGTGCATCCGGACGAACCGGATTCGGACCACCAGGAACCGATAATCACCGGTCGGGAAGCGGACGAACTGATCGATGGCGATGGTAGAAGCATCGCTAGTGCTAAGGAAGCACACCTAGACGAAACGACTTCCTCCAGTCCGTCGTCCGCATCGTCGATGGACGCGCCCGCCACGGGCAATCAGCGTCCTGCCGCAGTCCCAACGCTACACCGTGACACAAGCGTCGACACGATAGCGTCCAACTTCTCCAGCCTGTACGCGATCGAACCATCCGAGTGGGGTGCACCGTTGCGCATCTTTCACGAAGGACAGCTCTGTCTACCGTACATCTCGCTGCCGTACATGGACCTGCTGACGGATCCGTCTGTTAAGGGGTACATCATCGGTGCGTCCAACGTGCTGTTCCAGCACAAGCGTCAGCTCGCGGACGTTATGATCGACGTCGAGACGGCCATTATCGATGTGCTCGATCTGGACACGAAGCGTGAGATTCAGCTCAGTACGGAGGATTTGCGATTTGTCGATTTTGTCGTGCGCCACGTGCAGACACCAAAAGAGGACGCAGAAGGTAGCGAAACGTGGATACGGGATCAATTGTACGGGTATATGGTGGCATTGCTGAAAACTTCTCTCAATGCAGGTAGGCGCGGGTTGACTGATAGATGGGACGGGACGCACAACATCGAGAGAAATTTTTTTTCAAAACTTAATTTTTTTTTTTGCAGATGGTAGCAAAGAGATTGAACACTTTAACACACACTTTATGAGCGCATTTAAAGCGACCCGCTGCTACGGCGATTGGCTCGAACGAACGGGCGGTGGTGCTGTGCCAGCATTCGAAGGACTCGTCGGTGGACATCCGTTCGCCGGAACGCTCTCTGTGGCCGATATGAAGCTACGAATCGCACAGTACGTATGAAACCGGGATAGCAAAGCAACAAAAAAAAGCTCTTTTATTAGGATGATAATAGGTTAACACTTTCCTATGGTTTTTTGGCGCGTATCCATATATTTTAGTTCTTGTCAGAAGATCACTAGTCCGGTCAGAATATTTGCAATCTTTTTTCTCATTATTTTTTTTTAATCTTTTTTTTTTCTTCAGAACAATGCAAAACAGCGAAAGTGGGCGAAAGTTAAATCAGGCCGTCACAAACACCAGTCGAGCGGTTGGCGGTGCACTAACGACCGCGAAAGGTGCCTTCTCGAGCTGGTGGACATCCTTCACAGCACCGCCACAAGGTGGACAGCTGTCGCAGCGAACTGACCAGCATCCGCAAGACACCTCCGAACCCACATCCGACGAAGAGAACAATCCAGCGGACCAGAGCGCCACCGAATCATCAGCATCGCTACCGGAAGGTAGTGCACCAACACCGGAAGTGAAACACATTATACAAACTGCCGAACTTTCTACCCAACCCGCCACCAACAGTGTGGTCGAAATTGGACGAGAAGCGGAACTGCTTGACAGGGGGAAAACGCCCGTAACCTGTGGTAACGTTAGTACCGAAACGGGAAGCACCCATGCTCGGCGCTTAACCTAAATTACGCCCGAAGCGTACGAAACAGATCTTAACTAGCATAATAATGATTGTAAGGCACAGGCAGATTTGTTTGCGATCTCAATGCGCGTGGGTAGTTCTGAAGAATTCCTTTTCCTTGGTGTGTGTGTATGTGCCGTCGTCAGCAGAAAGCTTTTCGAGCGCCTTTCTCCAGAAGAAATTTCTCGCTACCGCAAATTCGATCGTGCATAGCTTGCATTGGAACAAAACTAACTGTCGCAAGGACTCGGGATTTACAAAGAAAAAAAAAAAGGCAGCACAATCATGTTTGATACTTGTGAAGCGTTCAAGGACATAAGCAATACAAAAGGTGCCATGGTATGGTTGTGCTCAACCGGTCAACCTACAGGATTAGGAACCTAGTATGCCCAAAGACGGGAAATTCCATTAGTATACTGCGCACAATCTTGCCGGACACAAGATACCGACTCTGGATGCTCTGAATTAAAAAAAAAATGTAACCAACGCAAGTCTTTACGCTAGCAAAAATAACCAACACGACGACTAAACCGAAGCACCGAATGGGATTTTCGTTTAACGTTTAAATTGCTTTAACCGAAGTACGGGCGTGTCTAATATATAATAAAAATGTAATGCCACCCACGAACAGGGTTTGCTTTGCTGTGGATTCCTTATATCATATAAATTAGCTTACACGATACCTTTTGTTCGGTAAAATAATTAAAGGCTTAAAAAGATAATGGATTGCATGATTTAATGTTTATTACTATAGTTAAGGGCGGCAGGGAGAGGGGCCATCGTCGGAGGACGTTAAGCCAAGAAGAAGAAGAAGACTAACTAAAATGTGAACCGATGTACCGGTGGATCCTCAGCACACTGCTACATCGGTCCAGACGGTGCGTATCCTTGCGAGGATGAATCGGCCTGATAAAACTGTTGATTACTGTTCATTTGATCTGACGAATCCTGTGTGCTGCTGTTTTCCAATAGTTCACCCTCGAGTATATCCTTGAACCTGGGGAATTGGAACGAAGAACATTCGATTCAGCAAAGCAAAAACGAAACCCGAAAATTGCAAAGCGCATCCCGCGCGAATACTTACCCATTTACCGTTTCTCCGTTGATAAAGTTAATAATATTCATCGCCGTCCCGTCGATCGTCGTCCCGTTCGACGAGTGGGACTGCGGATCGAGAAAGTTCATATAGTCTTCCTCCTTCAGATCGCCCAGCTTCTGCATGTTCTGCACCGACAGCTGATTCTCCTGCAGCAACCGATCGTACTCCTGGTAGATGTCCTTAAACTCACGCACCTCGTCCCGATTTTTGTTCATCAACTTTTTGTAGTAGTTGTGCAGCTGGTACACCGGACTACGGCCAATACTTTGATACATCCGCTCCACCATCATCAGCGTCGGTACTGGGCCAATTTCCTCGTCCTGTTCGGTGTAAGCCGTACGCAGGGCGCTCGTTAGCAACCGCATGTACTGATCCAACCCATCCACAATCATAATCAGTGCGGATTCGTTAATTTCCGAAAACCCTTCCATACACAGTAAACCGCACGCTGCCTTGCGCAGTGCCTGCAGGACGACGGGTTTTGAGATTTTGACAAAGTTCTTAGGATCACCCCGGGTGAAGGATGTTTCGTCCGGCAGCACGAACCAGAGCGGGCGTGTAATTTTCTCCATCCGCGTCAAATCGACCACATTGCTGGAGGGAAAGTGTACGGTGGGCATTAGCTGGCACGGGTTCAGTATGTAGTTGCAGCCGGACTTGGTTGAGTACGTGTCGATGAGTGTTTGGATCATTTCGGTCTGTTTCATCACCTCGACCGTTTGCGTGACGAGTGCATTTTTTAGCGGAACGCTAGAAATAAAAATTAGGGAGGACAAACAGATTAATACCCATTAAAGGGAAGATGGAAAACAAAACGACCGGGTATAGTTACCGCTTTTCTCTGGTGATGGTGTAGGGAAGCTTGATCTGCTGAAATTTATCCATCTTGCTCATCGTAAGCACGATATCGTTTGCTTCCAGCTCCTTCCGGGTATCGGAACCGTCCACCATCTTTCCCCAGTGGGAACGCTTCATTTTTATATTGGATGTTTCTGTTGCTCGAAGAAGGGAGATGTAAATTCCGTAGGTACTTGAACGGTGTCGTAATTCGGGACAAGAACCGGAAGATTCGACTCCCGAAAGGACAAAATTTTCAACACGTCTATGAAAGTTCAAATATGTTGTCACTTTCTGGTTCCAGAAATTGTCCTGTGCTGGCTTTCGATATCTTTCTTATTTTAATTTTAGTATTGGCCTCTTTCTCCCCCTATTTATACATTATTTAATACGCAACGCCAGCTGCCACTCCTTCCAGCACCGTTGGATCCGTCCGGAACCAGCGGAACCGTTGGAACCGTCTGGAAACGTTGGAACCGCCCGGAACCATCGAAGCCGTCTACGCTTTCGGACGGTTCCAAAAGTTCGGACGGTCAACATAAAAAAGGCATACTAGCCGACTACGCTTACGGATGATTCAGGCCGTTCTAACGGGTTCTGATGGTTCCGGACGATTGTGGATGGAACCGTCGATTCCATTTCCATGGAATCGGAACAGACAATTCCGACGGTATTTGAACGGTGTGTGTGTGCTTACATGGGACCGAATGACGCTTTGGCCCTTTTCACTTGTTTATGTTATTAAACTACATTTATTGACAAACTTCCGACCAGAAATCAGAAGAATCAAATCGCATCAAGCGCTCTCCACACACATGCAGTCGTCACTACTGTTTACGTACGTTCGTTGGACCAATCTGAATATGAATCGTATGTAGCGAACGATTATCAAAGAAATATGTTCTTAATGTAAAACTTTCACTCAAATTCACAAACTTTCTTCCATCAAAAAAGGAATGAAAAATACAATTTGCTTTGTTTCCAGTTCTAGCGCGCGACCGGCCTATTTCAGCTGTCAGTTTCGATTGACGGTTGCCGCTGTTGAATGCGAAACGTCAAACCAACCGTAAAACGTAAACAAACACGATGTTCTGCAGCGACGGAAGCACCAACGGAAACAATCCCCAATAAAATAATCCCTTTCTGGCGCGTTTTTAGATTAATCAGTAATGATGATTAGATTAAGTTAGCTTACCCGTACTTGTTTGTTAAAAATATGCTAACACTTGTTCAACGAAACAATAGCTAAAGCATGTGCAAGCCAACGACAAAAAGCATCTACGCCATACGGGTAATAGTGAAAAACCGCAAAAAGCTTCCATTTTTCGGTTAGCAACAGTTTCAGTTTTAAGAGGTCCGTATTATGTTATCAGTCTATTAGCTGACTTCAGTGGTTCGAGTCGTCGTCGTATCCGGATCCGGCAGTGGTGCTATTGTTCACTAAAACGTTTTTGCTAAGCAATCAACAATCCTCGCAATGGAGGAGAACACGGAATGTGATAGTTTGTGTAAGTAGACACACATTTTGCACTTGTATCAATGTAGCGTCCGGAATCTTCTCTGATTAAATTTTAGGTTAGCGTAAGGAAAAGAGCTCTTTTTTTAGGCGTATAAAGTCGCTTAGTGCCACGCAGCCGAGCAAAACCCCCTTAAAGCAAGTTGAGCATTTTGAGCAGCATCCACAAACACATGGATCGCTAGAAAACTAAGCTGTGAGGAAAAACGTTCTCTCGTTGCGAATTTTCGTTCTTGAAAGAGAGTTTTATCTAATCAATTTTTCACTCATTCACTTGCCCTAAGATACTTAGAGGTGAGGTTTGTGGTTTTGCGGTCGAGACACGACGTCGTCAACGAACGTAGAACTCTGAAATCACATGAAAAGTTCTACAATTGCCACGTGACTGCACACTGCCATCGACTGCATTGGTTTATGGTACATTTCCATAGCAAAATGGTAGAACAATATGCCTCCTAGAGAACGCCACTATAGTAATGGGTTCTCTGGAACGCAATCACAGTTCCGATTCGGTCCCGGAACGTGTGATTCCAGTTCCTCTTCCAAACCGTTGGAATCATCAGGAATTATCGGGAATCCTCGGAACCGTCCGGAACCGTCCGGAACCGTCCGAAATCTTCGAAACCAAGGATTCTGGAAAGAGTGGTTGAACCTACCTGACGGAACTGGTTCCGATGTTTTGTGGAAAGCTCCTCAACCAGTTCCACCTTTTTGCTATTTTTTACCCCATCTCTACGCCACTATAACACACTTTCGCCACATTCTTTTATCATTTCCTATTTTGCCTCTGTCAGCTCTCGCTCGCTTTACAGCGTTACTGATAAAATTGCACTTCTATCGTTGTTGTGTTAGAGAGAAGAAAAAAAAAGAAGGCAAATATCGCTTTGTCGACACAATACTGCACTTTGTGTCGAGTAGAAAAAAGGAAGAGAATTAACTGCAGGGACCATGTCTCTAGCTTGGCTACTGGTAGAACGTTTACGATAAAGCGATTTAGAAGCTTCACAATAAGTAGAATAACATCCAACCATGCTGCTCAACTAGGTCAACCACACGCACATTAGCAGCATCTGTTTTGTTATCAAATATCGTTCCAGACGGAATTCGCGCTAAACAGGGCAGGCAAGCAATCGTTCGCAATTATTCACCCGCAGTATGTCTTTCCGAACAGATCCGCAAATGTGCCAACCGATCCTGACGCTGCAAGCGCTGCTCGACTTTGACAAAGGGCCCCACCCGTGGAGGAATCTGGTCGAACCGATTGCACCCCGGTCCCGGTCCCGCCATCTAGGCGAACGGTACCAGGTGCTAGAGTTTGCCGACGAACCGGTCACGTACGTGGAGAACGAATCCCGGCCGCAGGTGTTGCTTTGTCACGACTTTAAGGGTAACTATCTGAACGACAAGTACATCAACGGTGTGAGGGGAGAGGAGCAATGGGTGGATTACCGGTTCTACAACTGGGCCGCGATCGACATCTTCTGCTACTTTAGCCACTACTTCGTTACGGTGCCGACGCTCCAGTGGCTAAACTGTGCCCATCGGAACGGCGTGAAGGTTATCGGTACGCTGATCGTGGAGCAGAAAAATGTATCCATGCTTCGGGACATACTGCAGTCGGAAGAGTTTATGGCGCGTGTCGTGGAAGCACTGGTAACGGTGTCCAAGGTGTGTCAGTTTCATGGCTGGCTGCTTAACATCGAGTGTGCGCTAGAATCGTCCAAAGTTGGGATGCTGCTCGACTTTGTCCAGCTGCTGACGGAACGCTGCCATGCGGAGATACCGGGCAGCTTGGTAATTTGGTACGATGCGATCGTAAAGAACGGGCGTGTTGACTGGCAGAACGAGCTGAACAGTGCGAACGATTCGTTCTTTCTGGCGTGCGATGGTATCTTCCTGAACTATGCCTGGAATCGGCAGAAGCTGGAGCGTACGGAAAACTATATCATGAACTACTGTCCCGATCGGCGGCTCGATGTGTACGTCGGAATCGATGTGTTTGGCCGCAGCCAAAAGGCCCAAATGGACACGAACGCACCACTCGAGCAGGTGATGAACTTTAAATTTTCTGTCGCACTCTTTGCACCCGGGTGGACCTTCGAATCCCTGGAAGAATCCTCCAAACGGGACCAGCTCGAACCGGACGACCGTAATGTACAGTTTCTGCAGATGAACGATCGCTTCTGGAACCGACTGTGGCGCCATCTGTACGTCCGCGGACCGATTCGGCTCCCGTTCTACAGCTCGTTCTGTCTTGGGTCGGGCAAGTTTTACAACCGACTCGGCAAAACGCAATCGGACGAGTGTTGGTTTAATCTGGCAAAGCAAAACTATCAACCCTCGATCCCGTACACACCACCGCTCGAGTACGAAACGCGCAACGATCCACTGTCCCACTGGACGCATCACTTTGACGGTGCCCTGGACGGTGGTTCGTGTCTGAAGCTGCGCAACGACGAACACGACAAGCGGCTGTTTGCGTGCGATTTCCCGCTAGCCGACGATTTGATCGTGTGCTACGCCCACCGGAGCACCAACTCGGCCACGGTCGATCTGGCACTGGTGCTGAAAGCGTACAATTCCAGGCGGCACGAGTGTTTGCGGATTGTGTGTGCCAATGAAGACTGTCACGTGGGCGATCGTAGCAATGAAATGCGCGCCATACCGCTGGACAAGGAGGCATCGCTGCAATTGCTCAAGTTGGGCGCTACCTCACAACTGCCATTAGCGGACACGATTAACGGGTGGGAAATCAGGTAAGGATGTAGCGGTTGTATGTAACAGGTGGATCGATAATTTATAGTCCTAACCATGATAAAAGGATTTTATTTTTTTGGCTAAATTCAATTTGTTTACTTAACTTAATTCGCCTTCGACAGCGAAGCAGTGCTTGATAGCGATCTGCTATCTTTTCGAAGCCATTTTTTAAATATAGTTTGCCTTTAGCCTTAAAATCCCCTGGCCAAATAGCCTCTGTCTCAACGATTACATTAGCATTGGGCCTTAATTTCTTTCCGGACAGCTCTCATTCCTGGTCTGCGAACAGGAAATAGTTTGTTTCCTCTTATATCGTCCAAAGTCACATATCGACACACAAATTTGGCTTCAAACCACCTGTTGTTGCTTGTCCAAATGTTCACGAATCATATGATCCACAGGTTGCTTAAATATCGACCGAGCTTTTGCTATCCCCATCAATGTTGTTTTACGGTTATCCAAAACCATTTTATCCATACACCAGGACTACAATTTATCTACTCACCTGTTAATATTTTAGCATTACTAACGGCTCGCTTTCCTACCCATACGCAGATACTACTATTTATCGGCCGAACAGCTACCACCGGGCATACGGATTGTAGATATCGGCATCAAGCTGCACAAGCAACCGGAAGCACGCTCTACCGATTATGCACTGCTCGGTGCTATACACCTGCAGGCCGGCATACCGACCCATCGTGATTATTTGTCCCAGCGTACCGTACTGTTTTTCGACCGTTCCGAGTGATGGAAAGTGACCTGCAGAATGCCACAACCTTTAGGCTACAGAATGCCACATTCTTTAGGATTGGCAATAAACGTAATCAAACGTAGCTTTCGCAACGGAATCAAATTGCAAACAAAATATCACCAAACAACGTGCTGCACGCAGTCGAACACCTTCAATCAAACCGAATTCATCAATCTCGTCCGGAGTCCAGATTCTGGACGGTATCCTCGTAGTATATGCAGGACTGACTTGCCAACCACGGATAAAATCAAGCCAAGATCCTTTGACGTTTTAGTAGTAAAGAATAAGTAGCATATTATGTGGTTCAAACGCCATAACTTCTCAATTTCCGATCGTTTTGGCCTTTAAAGTCTTTAGGGACTCACCAATTGCCCTTCGTCGCATACGGGACCAAACATTTTGTCTCTCGATGTGCGCTCGAGAGGCCCTCCAAGAGGCCTTGAGCGCCGGATGACGCTTCGTAAAAGAGTCCAAACTTCTTTCGGAGTTCAGCAATTTCCGAAAAGTTTTTGTTAAAATTTAAAAATTGGAACTTGTTTTTGATTCTTGCACAAGAACAGAGGCGGATCTTCCTATAAGCGGACTGAACCCACCTTAAAAAAGGCCTCCGAGCTGAAGCTCAAAACGAAAGGTTGTAAAAACTGGCGGATCACACGGATTCCGATCGCTGCCTCGAGCTATGTAACCCTCCCTGTAACCCTGTATTAAAGGCTAAATCTGCCGCAGATGGCGGGATTCAAAATACTCCAGCTTTCCTAAAATGCTTTTAATAAGTCGTGATTATTTGTTACTAACTCATTTTTCATTTGACGTGGCAATGTCCTGTAATATCAGTTAGAACCATGAGATCCTAGAGCCAAAATTGATTTCCAAGTGTCGTAATATGCTTATTATTTTCATCCTTCAATTTCAAGACCTATTTGCCTTTTTCTGATGTATTTGAGTTTGCCCAAAATTTTGGATGAAGCAGAATTGAAGCAAAATCACGCATGACGAAGGTTTGCTTTGATGGATTGTGAAATAACAGTCGAATTTTCGATAATCAATGCTTTCAATACAAATCTCAATATATTCTGGCGGGCCGCTGCTGCTAAAGCCTGCTCGCCAGTTTGACATACCTGGTCTAGATCTTCATCCATATTACGACACCAGCTCTGCTGATTTCTCGATGGCCCACGCCATGTCTTGCTTAAAACGCTCATAGATTGTGGTAATTTAATACCCATAGCCACAGAGCTGCAATGCACCGAACAAAACGTCTTGCTGATTGGGGGAAGGGTCTGCTTTAGCCATATTAACTCATCCGTCTACTGTATGCTGTTAATATCTTGCAGCTCCATCGCACACGTTTAATGATAGTATGGCATTCGGAGAGCGGTGAGCATATGAAGCAATGCGCTAGAAAAACTAAATGACCTGCACCCTCCCGATGATCGATACAACTCCCCCCACCCCCTCCCTCCCGGACAATCGTCGTCGTTCTCCCTGGCCAATTCAATGTCAACTGGATCGTGTGCTCTCACCATTGCTACCTTGCCTTTACGATTCAACATCCAAACAACCCAGAAGAATGCTAATTACTAATGATGGCCGCAAATTCCATTCCAACTGCCCAAGTGTGCCCTCAAGCGTCTTAAGGTTTCGGATTCAAATTACAATACCCTCCCGATACGTGTCGCGACGTATTTTCTGTAGATTTTTTTTCTGTTTCGGACGTAGGAACGCACAAAGCACAAAACGAGAGGAAACAGAAAATAGGTTTTGGCTATACGTGCGCATTCTTTGATGTTTTGGCGTGAGGATGAAAAATGACCACATACGGTTGGAATGTTGGAAACGATTGTTTTCAACCGAATCGCGAAAAGAAAAGCACGCAGGAGTTTGGTACACCCATACCGGAATGTGTCGGCTTTTAGGGTGTGTTTGTGTGCTTGAGGGGATTGCGTAAAGTATGAGAACGTCCAAGGGACCTGGTTGATGATCACATTCACCCGTGTACACGAGCCTAGCGGCACGCGTATAGCAAAGCATCCAAGGGCCAAATATGAAGCTTAGACTTTCACTTTCCATCCTTTATTTGGTGAAGTTGAGCAGGTCCGCGAGCAAACCAAACCGGAACGGCGATTCGCGCGCGGCGAATATAGATATCAGTGGTACGCAGTCTTTAGAGTCTGGAGATTCTGGAGAGTTCCGGAGGTTGTAGAACCTCTTGAGCATCAGCTTCGAAATAGGTGGTTGGGGATATATCTTAGGGATCTCTAAAGCCTTTTTAGCTACGCTCTCTGCAAAGAGTCCAGAAAACATCAACAAATCATCCGCGCTGTGTGTTCGTTGTGCAGTGTAGCAAAACCCTTTCGAAGACGTAATCTACGTCGCTTACAAACTTTGCTCTGTTGCGCACAAGATCGTCTACACACGAACACACAGCCTCCAAGGCATGCAGCAGCAGCGATTACGGCATTATGTGATAGGCGAGGATGCAGACGGATACATAACAAAAACGCAAGGCACCTCCCCGCCATCACTCTTCTACATCTTCCGCTAACCTAATCTCACAACCGTCCATCCACCAGGCCGAGAGTTACGAAGGCCGCTCCAAGTCTATTGCCTGCCTTTTTGCAGCTTCCGAAGCTTCTCTTCTCATACTCTTTTCTAAACCTGCATCAACGCAGTGTGATGGTGCAGTGAGTACCAGTGAGCGGGAAGTAGCGTGGCAGCATGTGTGGAACTTTCTTTCTCCATATCGTTCCAAACCGTTCGTGATTGGAGTCGTCTTGGGTTCGTTCCAACAATCCGACGCCTCATTATGGCGTTGTTCCGGATTCCGTTTCCTGTTGGCAAAAGAGCAAACCACGAGTGAGAGAGAGAGAGAGAGAGAGAGTGGGATGTGTGCTTGTTGAATATGGTAAAGCTATTGGCTAGTAAACTACAATGCGTCCACCTTCTCGGCGGACGTTAATGCAAATGAAGCACGTGAAAACTGTCACTCGGAAGTCACCTTTCAGTCATATGAGGAGGACCTGGATATGTCCAGCCAAAACAGCTGACCGAGTCACTGGCCGTTCTTTTTATTTTCATTGCTAGCCAAACAAAGCACAGAAACGGCACTCCAGAAACAGAAAGCAAAAGCGAAATCGCCACCAAATTCGCCACAAGCTCGTTACCACTTTCTCCCGTTTTGCTTTTGGTGGTGGAAAGTATCGCGGACTGCAGGTGACCGCGCGGGCAGTTCTGTGTGTGTCTTTCGTTTTGTGTCGTCCTACAGGGTTTACCAGATGGATGAAGAAGAAATTCGAATGGAAAGGAAAAAAAAATGAGTTTGACACTTTTGATTGAACAGGTGAACAGAGGGTCATCCCCAGCTTAGAAGAGACTAAGCTGCACCTTCTGCTTCTTGATGGTTTAACTTGATGGTACCAAAATACGAGCAGAACTCCTCTACGACCTCAAGATCGTCACCGTCTCAACTGATACTCTGCGTCCGAGTTGGGCTCTATCCCGGTCACTACCTCCGGTAAGCACGTATTCTATCTTGGTCGCATTGATCCTTAATTCAATTCTTTTGGTTTCGGGTCTCAGTTGGGTTGTACGTCCGATGATGTCAATGTTGTTAGCACAGTCCAACCTGTCGCCCTTTTTGAACACCGGCTGTATGACACCCAGTTTCCAAATTCTAACAATCAACCAATGCATGACGGCGGCAAGCCTCTCCCCGGACCCATCTTGAACAGTTCGGCCACGA
This sequence comes from Anopheles maculipalpis, assembly GCF_943734695.1. Taxonomy (NCBI): domain Eukaryota; kingdom Metazoa; phylum Arthropoda; class Insecta; order Diptera; family Culicidae; genus Anopheles; species Anopheles maculipalpis. The sequence goes on along the minus strand of NC_064870.1, from coordinate 8,957,666 downwards.
GCCAATAAAAATCAACAAACAGTTACAAAAATTTTGAATAATGCTCAAACCTAAATCAGAAATCTAGAAGATCTGCATCTGAATATGACATTTTGTGCTATTAAAGGGAACCACCCGTAATGTGTTTTGCTTCCCGAACATTACCCCCCAACCCCCCCCCCCCCCCCCCCCCTCTATCGTTTTTATCCGTCCCAACACAGTTGCATATTTAACCCTGTAAACCCCTGTTACATGCTGGTGTGTTTTATCGCTTCATTCGCATTGCGTCGCTGCCTGCTTCCGTTCCGATTCCGTTCGAGCGCCGTATCGGGACGGACGTTCACTATCGCTCGTGCTGCAAGGAAGTGCATCTTGAAACCACCACCATCACCGCATTCGGTCGAAAGTTTGCGCTCTCCACAACCACACAAAAGGAAGTGAATGCACCGGACGGGTCGCGCACTCGAGCGATAACAATCGCATTGGTTGACCCGTCGGGTATATGGGAGCGTACGAGTCATTTCTCTCTGGTCGATCATGCACGCCTGCAAAGTGGAAAGAATGCGTCTTACTTCACTGGTTTACCTCATCCGCGCGAAAGATGCACATGACCTTTCCCAAGGTGACAAGGTTCGTGTGGGTTTGCTGGTTCCCGGTTTTACGAACAAAAAAAAAGCCCTTTTATGTAACTAAACCGGGTCAAAGGTAAACGTTGGGCGCTAGAAGCTACACATGGAGAAACAGAAGCACAAAAAAACCTTGGTTCGTTCGTTTGCACCACCAGAAGTGGCTCTTGCTCAAGGTCTCGCCCGTAAGAAGACAAACCCCAAGGGAGCGTGTGAAGAAGATGCTTTTGTTCTAGCTTCCACCGAGTTGCCAGTTGAGCTAATCCGTTTTTTTTTTACATTCTTCCACTTTTTGGACGCTAATTAACATACCTTGACGTACAACCTCCCCCCACCCTACACCATCTCGGATGGCTCGCGAGAACAGCTCTTCGAACGAAGGCGCTCTAATTACAGCTCGCCACCCTCTTCGCTTGTGCGTTCCGTGATGCAGCCAACATACCGCCAGATGAACTAGTTCCCTTCTCAGCTTCCCCATCACTAGATCTCACACGTATGCCCCCGTCGTACACACGCAGCAACGTGCGAACTTTCTGTGCGGAAGTTTAAATCCGCATTAAATCGAAAAGGGAAAATTGAGAGACGGAGAGAGAAACAAAATGGGAAGAAAATCCGCCAACACTCAGTCACGCAAGCATATTCTGGTGACGCGATCATACGCGATCGGACGGGCACGACACGCATCTTCGGTGCTGTTACAATGTTACGTGCGTTCAACTGCTGTACCGGATTCAGTCAGTCACCAACGTCGGTTTTTTTTTTGTTGTTGCGCCCATCCTCCCATCAACCCATCTCACAATCTTCTCTGGTTGTCACTGGTTATTTCATCGCCATTCGCCAGAAGGTTCGTCGCTCGTACGTGTACCAAGTCTTTCGATTTTGAGCGTCGCGACGGTGCACGTGTGTGTGTGTGTGTGTTTGAAGCATAAGTTAAAAGGGTTTCGTAGCGACAGTACAGTACTTGGCACATTTTCTACATCACGCAGAGCCCTCTCCCCTCTTCTACCGCTCCACCCTCCCCCCTCAACAACCTTCTTTTCCCGCGCCTTAAACGGTAAATGGATTCGGTGAAAGAAATAAAAGTAACACACATGTGAGCAGCGCACACGCATTAGATATGGGTGCTTTTGGTGTGTGTTCCTGGTTAGCACCAACGAATGCACAGAATAGGTGGCTTTGGATTGGCATTGCGTTTAACAAAAGCATCAATTGGGCCCTCGTGCCCAATCCGTGCCTTCCCTTCCCCATTGAAAAACGTTCACCTCCCCGCCAAAATAATGACCAAGCGGATGCGTTGGTTCAATATGGCTGTGACTGCAATTTCTTCCACCGGACCATTTGCACTTCAACCACTCTCGAACGCTTAAAATTTCGTACCCGTTAGGGCGCTCGCTAATATTTCGATAACACTCAGCCCGATAAACACGGCGTCAGCAGTGCAGCGTACCTAATCCAGTTGAAGTGTTCCCCCCATGCTCATCCGTAGCAACAACAGGCAGTCTGAGGGGAGAGAAGCATCTTGCCGGCCTTAGCCCGATGATGATCGTTATGCTGAAGCATTCGAAATGCCCTTCATCATACGAACGATCCGAAACGGTGCGAAGCGCGATCGAATGTGTGAATTAAATCGTTTGCTTTTTGGAAACCCGGTTGTCTCGTACCACTCGTGCCGCTGTGTAAATGTGTGAGATTTATAGTTTTCAGATGAAGTCGGGTTGGGAACGTTACCCTACAAATCTCCCAAATCGAGACACGAGAGGAAGAAAAAATCACAAAAGGGGTTCGCGTCGTTTGCCACGATGAAGTCTTTTGTTTTTACGGAGGTTGCTGTTTTATCAGTATAATATGAAAACAGCTTTTTCTTTTGAGAAAAGTTTTTAAAATAACGAAGAAACGCTTGCGGTGTCTGTCTGTGTGTTCAATAATTACTCCAAGGTTTAGTTCTTAAGAACAAGAACAAAATTTAAATTAAAAGAAATGCTGAGAATTTAAAAAATAACCAATGGTTCGTCGCCAAGACGGTTGAAGTCTTTTGTTTTTGTGCAACTGTCGAAATCGTTTAAAAACAATACATTGTATTTGATTCATGAATTGATTGATTGGGTTAATCGAACCCAATATTGGTGAAAAAAAACGAGGATAATAGCCAATATCAAGGAACAAGAGAATGGCAAGCGATGAACCCTGTGTGGATTTTTAATAGAGCATAAGACCCATGTCAACCTCAATGAACACAGTTAGTACGAGAGAACAAGAATTTGAGTTAGCAAAAAAAAATCGAAAATGTTCGTCGCTTTTCAGGTGAAGTCGTTTTTTTTCCCAACTGTTTTTTGAGCTCAAAAGCGAATGCATTTAAATTAACGATTGAGTTGATTGATCACATTGATTGGTCAATAAAGAGACGAGGATAATAATGGCAAGCTTAATTAAGTGAAGAAATTCGAAAGGTTCGTCGCTTACCAGTTTGTGTCTTTTGTTTTTCTAACCGTTTTATAAGAGCTAAAACAATATTTTTGGCGAGTGCACAAACGAAAGCACGCAACTGATTTGTATCCGCTAACTGTAGCTAAATAAAATATCAACAACAAAACTATTCAACTCAATCTAGCCGCTTGCAAGGTCGCCTCACTGTGTTGTGGTGCACTGCCTAGGCAATGCAAGCAAGCACTAAAACGGGATTGCAACAGATTGTCTTCGTACTCCAGCCAGGGTGCAATTCCAACCCCCACCAACATCCACCACCGAGCAAATATCAAGATGAAACCGAGAGAAACCCATCATCTTTGCAGGCTCCAGACGAGCAAGCAGGCAGACGACCGTGCTGGTAGCGAGGCGGGCGAAGGAAACGCTGCTCGAAGGAAGGGGTGCAAACCTGCAAACCACCACGAAGCGCGCACCCCTTACTAACCTTCAGCCGGCACTAAGCCACAGAGTGCACTCCCTCCCAGCTCCCCTTCCGTGTGCGCTGTGTGTATACGCGACGAACGCTGCGCGCTTTTCTCTCTTTGCGAAGGGGGGGGGGGGGGGGGGGGAGGCAAACCAACACAACATCGTGCGCCCGGTTTTGTGAGGTGGCCCGGAAAAAAACGGACCGAGCGCGGTATTAGTTTCCAGCAAGCCGCGCTACGAAACGGTCGCAGGCAGTTTTGGGTCGCCCGAAAGAAACGCAAACGAAACCGTGCGTGGTTTCGCCTGCAAAGGAAAACAAACAAGTGTTGTGTTGCCAGTTTTGGATGCTTTCGATCGATTGTTGCCGAAGGTGAGGAGCGTTTTTTTTTCTTCTTTCCCATACGAGTGAGATGCGATTTTCGATTCGTGCATCAACTGTTCGGCTTGACAGGCGCACCCGGAAGTGCATCGTTTGGTGTTGGTAAGGGCTCCTGGATCTGGGTTTTGCGCATCATTTTAGAAAATGTGTTTCCTCTCACGAGTGTACAATTCAGACGTCCGTGTGTATGAGTGTTTTGACGATCTCGTGTGTGTGTTTTTTGAGCTTGATCCTTCTTATTTGTCGATCTCCCTGCCGTGTGTATGAATTTAGCCTAAGGCTATGCGCGAAAGCGAAAGGGAACGGGAACGACTTGTGTGTGTGTGGGATTGTGTGCGTGTATGTGATTTCAGTATTAGCGACGAACTGCGAAATAACAATCTTCGAATCAAGCGAAGCAAGTGCGTGTTTAGTGGAGTGTTGTTTTTTTTTTAATTCGCGGAATTGAAAAACAAATAATCAAACGTGCGCGCGTGTGTGCTTTTGGGAAAAATAAATCCGAAAAAAGCATCCAATATTGGAGTATTAGATTCGAGCAGAAACACCTGCTAATGTGCAAAGTTTCTCCCATTCTTTTTTTTATTCCCTTCCTTTGACATGGGATCGTAGAGATTTCAAAAGATTTAGATAACCGCCAAAGCGACGAACCCTTGAATCTCTTGACCGTCGCAAAAGGTCACAGGAAGCGCATAATTTATTGGACCTATTGTTTTCGGTGTTATTTTGTGTGCCACCCCACCCCTCCCCTCTCTCACCCATTGACGTCTCCTCATCAATCCCCTAACCTGCCTGGGAAAGGGAAGGCGCTCACACTTCCGCAAAGGAAAGCTCGTTAATACTCGTTTTTTTTTTTTTTTGGCGGAACCTTCGTGTTTTTTGGAAAACTCCAATAAAACCTGATCAAACCTCCCTCGAGAAGGGGGAGGCCTTGTTGAATTTCTCCCGCTGATTGGAGCAACTGTTTATTACCATAGTTTCTCTTTCAAAGATCATCTCCTTCTCGCTCTCTCTCTCTCTCTCTCTCTCTCTCTCTCTCTCACACACACATCCGAGTTTTCCACCTCAAAACCCTTCGCCGTCATACTGTGATCGTTAATTTTCCGAGGGTAGCGCGCCTGTCGGACGGCTTCCGGTAAATGGCGTCCAATTTTTGGACGCAACAACCCCTTTCCAGCATCCCAGACTGCAATTGCAATTTGTGCCTTTCCTCGCCATGAATGCTCGAAATTTTATGGCATTTTCCGTTCCGTCATTTTCCAGGGGTTGTGGGGGGGGCTGTTCGGTGACGAAGAGGGGAAGGTGGTGGTGGATCAGTGAGAGTATGCGAAAATTTGCGGTACCGAAATATTGGGCGCCGATAATAATGACATCTCCATAAAAAACCACCTTCCATCAAACTGGCATCGTATTCAGCAAACAAACATAACCGGACATCATTGTCTACCAATCAAAATCAAAATACCACGCATCTCAACCTGAAATGCATGCAATTGGAGCTTCAAAGTGCAGCGGAGAAAACCAAACTTCAGCAGTGATTGAATTTCGTTTTCTTTTCCGTCTTTTTTTTTCTCAACAACGCAGCACAATATCGACATTCAGGCCAGATTCAGGCGATTAAATAAAAAATAAATTTCATAAAGTTGGAGTTTTTTTAACGGTAAGTACTTTTAAATATACATTAATATCAAAAGTAAAAATCAGAATGAACTAGTGATTAAAATGGATGAACCAGGATTGAATTTATGTTTGTCACAAGACAAGTGTCTGCATGTTTAAAAGAAATGCGCTGTTCGAGATAACAACGTTTTAGACAATTTTGTCGAAGTCTTTGACAATTATCTCGAAAATTGTTTTAAACAAGTGGACGCTTGTTGTTGTGTCCTGAACAACGTTGGCGTCTCAATCTTTTGAGTATATATTTTATTGCTGCTAAACTTTCTGCTTATTTAAGCTAGTTTAATAGTATTACTGACCGGTCCTGTGTGCAGGGAAAAGGCTTTTCCTACTTGCACGCCGTTTTGTGCAATTCGATCGATTGGTTTTCGCTTTCGTTTCGATTACGAACGAACGAAAAAAAAAAACAACAAGAGACTGGGAGGACAACCGGACGAAGAAAGAAGAACCGAAAAGAAGCAAAAAGAAGTCAAAACAAACCGCATAAAATAAATACAACTTTCGCCCGTTCGTTATTTGCTATCACATACACACTTCACCTTTTTTTTATTTATTTCCTTCAATCTCTTACTTGCTTTATCGTTCTCTCTCTCTCGCTCTCTTTTACCATCCTGTTCCATTACTTATCTATCGATCGTTCGCATCTTTTTTTTCTTCCTCCGGTGCAGAAGCGTCTTAAATTGAAAGCGATTCGAAGAAAGTTGTGGTCCACCTCGGCCGCCGAATCGTAAATCTTCTCAATATCTCCCCCTCAAAACCTCCATCCTCTCCTGCTCCCTTGACACATCTGTTTGGTCCAGTGGCCACTATATTGTCACTCCACAAATTCCAGCACTTCTATCTCTCTCTCTCGTTCCCTCTCGCCGCACGTCTTTAATATCGATCGTTATCCCCGATCGATCGTTGGGGTTCGTCGTCTGCTTCATTTTGTTGCAAAAATTCATTTCCCGCGCAAGGTGACTTGAACCGTCGATAAACGTCCGATTAAGAATGGAATTGCGTTTAGGATATCGCCATAAAACCTCCCCCAAAACAATACCTCTTAAGGTTGATCAGTTTTTAACAAAAAAAAATGTTACACTCTCAGCGATGGTGTGTGGTAACACCGCTATCTACATTCGTTGAAAATGAAAGTGAGCTTTTTTTTGTGTTCATTATTGTAAAACGTGTGTGTATGTGGATTTTTGGCGTTCATTCTCCTTTGCCTTTTTACATAAAATCGTACCGCAACTCCCTTTTTCCCGGGTGGGCCCAACCCTCCCCATTGGAGAGGTCACACTTGCTTGAATGTTTGGGTCGCCAGGCCCACACCGCAGTGAGGGTATGTAGGGTGGATAAAAGCAATTCGTGAACCGACGAAAAAGCAACAACGGCCAACAAGCGTGAACCGGTTATCGCAATCGTGCTGCGGTCAACCGTCACCGACGGCCGACGTCTTTTACGTAAAATAGCAATCGCGGCGTGTGGCTTTGTAATAAAATGGAAAGGAATTAAATAATAATACCGCCAGCACGCACTCAACCGGTGGGGAGCGGCCCGGCTATGGGAAGGCAAGCCCAATTTGACTGTACCGTGGTATGGATTTTTTGGTTTTGGGCGGTATGGGATCGTTCGCGCTAGCCGAGTGTCCATGGTTCTCTGACTTCGACCCGGAGCAGGTGTAATCTGACAAGCGATACGCTTGGTAGCAGGTTCGATTGGAGACCACTAGAACGAAATATATTCCAACTTTATCGTAATGGTTGCAAACTAGGCGCTGGGCTAATGCTAAAATAGGAGAATCGATCCAAAATGTCCGATCGACTGAAGTCATAGTTTTCGTTGGAAAGCTTTAAATTAGTGATGATAGTAAAAGCTTCATCCTAGAGCTCTCCGAATTCAGCAGTCCTGCCGGGTCGAAGACAACCGCCGCTATCAGCTTTCTTACAGGACTGTCCTGGATCTTCAATAATGAGAGTCCTTAGGTTCTCTAGTACTAAAGTTTTTCAACATTGAAACATTTCAAAACTAATATTCGCTAGAATTAAGGTCTCCCGTACTGAGGTTCTCTCATGCTGAGGTTTTCCAACACTGAGCTTCTAATAAAATGAGAATATTCAGCACTGAGCGCAATACAAAACTGAAATCTGGAATTCCGCAATTTATAGTGGAGTCTGGCCGTTTTTCAGTGAATAAAAAATAAGGAATCTAGTTCATCATATCTAAAACGACACTAAAAATGAGGATATTAAACACTTCAAGGTTCTCCAGTTGTGATGATCTCCAGATTGAGGATTTCCATTACTGAATGAAAACTGAATGTCCCCAGAGCTCCAAAAAATTAAGCATAACTAAAAATTACGCTATTCAGAATTTGGGATCTCCAGAATTTTTCAACATTGAGCTTCTCTCACTTAAAATGGCGATCTCCATTGAGGTTCGCTAAAACTTAGGGTTTCCAACACGAAGGTCCTCTAAAAAAATGACGATCTTCAGTACTAAGGCTCTCCAAAACCGCGGCGCCGTTCTTCAAACGGCAGGCCAAGAAGAAGAAACCATCACTAAAAATGAGGACATTTAACTCTTAACATGTACAGCACTGATGTTCTCCAACCTGTGGATTTCCGTTGCTCCAAATTTCCGATACTCCAAATCTAAGGTTCCCCAGAACCTTCCAGAAGTATGTCAACATTTAAATGCTGCAAACAATTCAACTTCACCTTTGGATTCCTTTACATCCCACAGAGCTTGTCCAAAACCCTACTTCAATCATGCTAAGTTCGCGTAGGTCGGTTTCAACCTGCTCCTATTAACACTTTCAGTGCAAGTGGAAACTATTGGCAAACCATTTGGGAGCTAGATTGTTGCGTAGACCTAGGCACGCACACTGTACCGCGATTTCACACAAGCTCGGTTGCCCAAGCTAGTAGACCTAGCATAACGCGATCGTAGGATAAGGGCTTATAGGCGGCTAAATAAAAACAAGACGAGGGAGACCGAGACAGCAAAAAATAAATATATCTCTATGGAACTAATTGAACTTGGCGGGTTGAAAAGACGAATAGGGGGAGAGGTTCAACAAAAAAAAAGCTTTAACTCAACACTTACCAGTGTGTGTGTGTGTTTGGCACATTCCTGGGTGAAACTAATCACGGCACGTGTGGCAATTAATCGGACTCTAACAATCAGACCCCACCGCCGCCATTGGTAGCCCTCCATCTTGGTACCCTTCAAATCTTGACCAACATTCTGGGGCAAACGGGGCAACGCTCCAAATCGATTTCTCTCTCTCTCTTTCTCCTTCACGCTTTCCTAGTGTTTCTCCATGTGCCGCATTCTTGGCGCAACTCTTACCAAGTGCCCTGCAAGTGGTGCGCGTTGGCGTACTACTACTAGAAGTGAAAACCTTGGATTGCATATGCAATGCAGAGGCTTATCCGCGTGCGGATTTACTAATCTTTACCAAAACCGACGGTTTACATTACCTCGCTTTTCCAACACTTTCCCAGCCAGAAAAGAAGGGCCATACTCTCCACATCCGATCGGTGTGGGGTGCCGTAGCAAAAGCGCGTAATGTCAAATCGACCAGAACGCAAGCTGTCGGAATGCACCGAATGCACCGCGCAGCAGGTCACGATCGGCGTCTGAAGGGGTCTCTTCACGACTTTCACGTAGGACAATGAATTGTTGCCCCACAAAAACCAACAAAAGGGCCACCCACCGAAAAGCTGAAGGGAAAACAGACACACACACACACGCACGCACCAAAACGCAACCGTAATGGGAACTGGAGAAGAATGACACGCGCCATCAAAACGCGCAAATTGACACCACTGCTCAGCGACTCTTGGACCGATGAGGGTTGACGGTGACGTGTTTTAAGGGGGTTCCATTTTTCTTTCGATTTCCACTTTCCACAGCGGCACAAGCTGGACGTTTTTGGGTGATGCTTCGCGAGCAGAAAGGGGGCCGTTGTGAAGTGATTTGTTTTTCGCCCCTTTCCCTTTTGTTTGTGCGGGCGTCCCAGTTCCGGTGCGCACGGGAAACATCAGCAAAAGCGCAGGGCGCCCTCTGCCCAGTAGGAGAAGAAATTTAAAAAAATAACACACACACACACACACACAGCTACCAAATAAACGTAAACGAAAATCGTAGCTTTCCCAACTTTCCTTTACATTGGTGCGTTAATTTTTGGATATTTATACTTCAACTTTTGCGCCCTCATCTTTCTTCATACACCTTCGGGTACATCACCAGTATCGGCACCATTGGAGGACCAATCATAATATCGAGAGACTCGTGGCCGAGATCATCAACAAGAAGACACCGAGAGGCGAAGAAAACTCTCAACTCACCACAGCGGCCACACGGAAGTAGAAATCAACGGTCAAACGGTGTGAGCAATGGATGGGCATCTTCGATTTTTTTTTTGTGTGGAACCTGTACGAAATCTTCCGAAACGTATCTCCAGCATTGGACGCATCTCGCTCGATTGATAATAGACGAGAGACGAGCGTTACGCAATCGTGCGTTGTGTGTTACCGTTACACCGGTTCCGTGACGGATTTTTTTTTTCTTTCTCGGGGAGAAAATCACATAACGCGTGAAGCGGATTCGATTCGATCCATTTGTGCCTAGGCTAGTGGACGGATAGGGAAATCGATGCAGTTACGGGATTACTACCATCGGCGGGAAAACGAAAATCGAAGCCCTTTTTTTTTGCTGCCCATCCACAGTAAGATGGCGGCTGCAATGTTTTGGAACCGATTTCTTCGAAAAGATGGTTGCCACCCCTTTTTTTTCGACCTGCTGAACAGATATAAGGTACCGTTTACACGAAGTTTTGGTGAGCGAATTGAGCGTAGACAGTCCATTTATCATCGTCGCTTTCCACTCGAGTTTCAACGCAATAAACATTTCTCGCGTTGATTTGTTTCGGTTTCGGTACGATTATTCGATGAGAAATCATAATGTTCCCATCGAGATGGGGTTGTGCGAGATTATTTAGGGGGCCACCCCCGTCAGATATATAGCGGCTATATCTGACAGATTTCGTGCTCAGGTTACAGAGCATGCTAAATGTAGGATTATTGGATGCATTCATGTCTTCAATGCTTCAGCAGTAATCATAATCGGCGTTAATTTCTTATTTTGGATCGATTGCCTGATTCTCATTTAGCACACAGCTAGACGAGAAGATCTTGCTGTGAGATGAGCTTCGTTATTGCAAGCAGATGATGCTTGAACAACTTGAAGACATCTCTTTCACTGTCTCTGCTGCCGTAGTAGATGATTCAATTGTAACAGCTTGACCGATGGCTACAAGTAATGTAATTTTGGATATATTCCAAAATCTTGGTTATGAAGATGAAGGCATCAATGACATCTATCCGTTTTAACTAGGGCCTACCAGGCTTCTTCTGGATCGTGCACCCCGATCATCAAGTCAGGGTCTAATTTGCTGTCGAGTAGTAGGACCGCCTATCGAGTTTGTTTGTCTGAAGCAAAACTCTAGTTTTATCCTTCCAGACATATGGGGCCAAGCTTTTGGACAGAGTCCATGTTTCACAGGCTTGCGGAGTATTGGCACTCCTCAGTAAGACATCCTCAGTAAGAATGGAACGATGCCATTCCCGTGATATGACTAGCCCACCGGAGCCTGGACTCGCGCTCTGACTTGCTATAAAGTAGTTAGACAGCTCATTGTTTTTTGGCTTTTAATCACAACAATTTTGTCCTTCCAAACATACATGTACGGAAAGAAGCTCTGGATCATAGCAAAGATGAATTCTTCAGTTTTGGACAGAGTCCATGTCTCACAGACTTTTGAAGTATTGGGATTATAAATGATCGCTCTGCTCCAACTTAACTTGGCCCTACCAAACATCCTTTGTTAGTGCGGAACGAAGTCATTCTCAAAACATGGAGCCTGGGCTATAAGTCCTATTTGCTGTAGAGTAGTTGTCCTTCCAGCCATGTGAGGCTAACTTTTTTTTCTCTCTTGATCTTGGCCTTCTGCAGATGAATCCTGCTCTTTTGGACAGAGTCCATGTCTCAGAGGCATATAGGAGTATTTAGATTATGCCGAGGTTTTGCACAGTTTGACCGATAGTTAGGTAAAGTTCTGCTACAAAGGAGAGTCCCAAATCGATTATGTATATGCAAACAACGTATCCTCGGATGGCTCTCTCAAGCGCCACATCGAAGAGAAAATATGCAGAACCATCTTATTTACGCAGGCTCTTGGTGATATGGTGAAAAAGCCTTGAGAGTTTTCATCCTACCTTTACCTGATATGTGATGCTGATTTTCCCTTTCATATGCTCCCTCTATCTCTCTCTCTCTCTCTCTCTCTCTCTCTCTCTCTCTATCTCCCCTCCCCCCCCATCCCTCTCTAAACTGATCTTCAAACTGTCTGACTAGTATAACATTTTTCTATTCTGCTTATTCCAGCTCACAATCAACACAAGCAAAGGTGCAGAAGGGAACACCACCATCCCGACTAAACTGAAACTTCCGGACCAAACTGGATCGCGGTGCAGTATGGAGCAGTTAGAGCGAGAGATTCGCAAGGAGATAGACGAGATGAACACTAGCGTGTCGCTGGTGGATCGGCTCGAGGCAGGCGACACCATGGACGACGATCGGCGTGACGAGCTACTATCCTCCACACGGGCCGTCTTCGAGAACGTTAACCCGAACAACGTGAAGAACAGTCTCACCGACTCACAGATATCGATCATCTCCAAACACGACGGGTATCCGGATTCGGGCCATTTTTACAGTACTCCGTTGGCCGGTGGTAAAGATTCGACAGCGACTGCTGGTGCCGATCAGTCGTTAAAGGCGTCCGAAACATCACCACCAACGAACGGTACGAATCAAACTGAGCTGGGCAAGGTTGGAAGTGATGGTAATGCGAAGTCACAACCGGAAGTGACTGGACGTACCGGTGGACGTGCCGGTAGCAAACTGGACAAGCAAACCAAATGCAGACAGAGCCAGCGAGAGCACAAAGACGCCAATCTGTCACAGCTGGACGCATCTACCAAAAATCCACCCCAACCCAGTGCCTCCCTGGCAAATCTGCTCTACTCACCTGGGTGCGGTGTACCAAAGCGCAAACGGCTTCCGTCGACGGTGATTCTGGGGCTGATACAGCTGCTACTGAGCGTTACGTTGGCAGCGCTCGGTGGGCTCGTCATTGCCCGGAATGCTTCGCTAGCGATGGCCGGTACGGGTTTGTGGTGCGGTGCTATTGCAGGCATTGCCGGTTCGCTTGGTTTGATGAACGTGAAGATGGCGAAAACAGGCTTTCTGGCGGTGAACCTGATCTGCGTTGCGTCTAGCACACTCGGACTAGCACTTACCGGTATTGGGGCAGTTCGGGACGCAAATCTGGCCCAACAGGATGAGGTAAGCTTCGCGATAGTATTCAGTGTGATCAGTGCCAAGGTAGCGCTACATAGCGGTATGTACTGCCCTCTTGGTATTCTCACGATTTCTTTGAAATCTTTTCGACTGACTGTATACTGATACTGATGCCAACCTGGTGGGTTTACTGAAATTAGAATTGGTGAGGTACTTAGTAGAAGCGATTCTTCCGGATCTCCCTGATGAAGTTGTTATCCGAAGTAGTCATCCGATCTCTTATCGTCGAGAATTCTAAGGACTTCACATTGAAATGAAGTACGCGCAAGTCGATTTCTCATTGGCGAGATGAAACCGGGACATAACGTTAAATATCCGAGAGCTAAAATGTTCTGGTGATATCTCATCTGAAACATATGATACTTGCGTTGTGCAGCTAATACATGCCACCAAAAAATCATCAGATTAAACTGTTTTTTTTTTTTTTTTGTCAAAAGAGATCTCTTTTTAGTTTAGGAAAAGTGAGCGAATACAATATGATAACTTTGTTCTATGGTCTTTCTATTTCTTTTCCCTCTCTACTTCATTCTGTTTCGCCCTCTCGTCAACCAACGCACACAAACGACCTCCTCGATCTACTTATCTGGGAATGCTGCAGCTTATCTGGGGTGCAGTCACAGCCGGAACAGGGCTGCTGGTGGCGCTAGCGGTACACTTCCTAATCAGCGTCTTTTCCGTGTACTACTCGGCGCTCAAACTCTGCTCAAGGTAGGTAAAAACGTTTCATACCAACAAATCACGCGCACACGCGCATTATGGAAAGGGAACCACGAAGTAAGCTCCACCAAACGCGTGTGCACTCTATGTGTTGTTCCCGATTCTTGATGCTCTAAACGAGGGTGTCCTCCAAGTGTTTGCAGCTTGCTTTGCCGCAGCACACCCCTACCACTACAGCCTAGATGTGCCTGTTTTTTGCGTGTTAAGAGCGTAAGATAATTAATATTGTTTTCTTGGATAAATCGTACCATTCCTAGCGAGTTTCCTAGTAAGGGACGTTTTTCTAGCCCGCACATCTTACCGCTTACGTATCAATACTTTAGAGTTTAGTTATGCCTTTAAATATTTATATATATATGCTACACAATTCACGCTCGCAAATGGCGGCTTCCGGCGTGCAACTGTCTGATACAGTCGTTGCCGCTAAATGTTGTTTCGAAGTAAGGAATTATGCTCATCCATTTTTGGCTCGAAGGCAACAATTTTATGATGAGAATTTCGTTTCGAACCTATTAGGTTTGTTCCTTAAAGTCAGGGGTTATCCCATCCGGGAGCGTTCTCCCGTAGTTGAGGACTGATTATTCAACTAACTACGTGGTATCAGCCAGTCTATGGTCCGCGTGACCTAGTTGAGAATTAGAAGCCAAGAAATAGAAATCGGGTGAAACAATAATTTTTGTGATCCTCTCTAAGGAAGGATCCACGATATTGTGGCGTAGACGAGAAAACTAGACTGACAACCCCAGCCATATGCAGACACTGAGACGCTTTTAAAAATTTTTGGTCAAGAGCAGGTTCAAAGAACCTACCAGGTTCATTCTGTTCCATTCGGAAAATAAACCAATTTCGTTCCGTTCCGAGAAAAGAATGAAGCTTTCCCATCACTACCTGATGGACAAAAATTGATGCGTTCTGACAAAAATGAATGCCAAAAGTTCCTGACTTAGAACCAAAATTTGACGGCAACTCTCTGATAAGATAAGGTCTGTCTGCTAGCTTCTAGCATTTAGTGGAATATACCTTTTCTTTGTGTGTTAAATTTATTATTGTATTTGTTTGAGCGCACTCTTCTTGCTCTCTCTCTCTCTCTCTCTCTCTCTATTCTTCCCCCTATTATAGCCCTCTCTTCTCTGGGTGCGTTTAAAACCAAAAATACATCAGCAAAGCGCGGAAAAGAGACCTGATATCACTAGAACATAAATTGCAATGCTCCCACAAATACAGACAGTAATCATTCCACCTCCAGCTTTTACTTAGCCGGAAGCGCATCCGCCAACCCCATCGGTACCGTTTTCCCGGTACCACCAGCCGGCTGTAGATTAATTGTGTTGAGATTATTTTCCGCCTCCTGGCCTTCCTCGGGCGGTTCGGACGATTCTGACGACGAGCTGAGCTCGGTGGTAGTGGTCGATCGCGCCACATCCGGCGTTACCTCCGCAACCGGTACTACCACCATCTCACTCGCAGCACTCCTCATCTGATTGCGAGCCGCCACGGTTTGTGTCCATTCGCGATACTCGCGGTAGTATTGAAAAACCGGTATAACGATCACGGAGATATCGTCTACCGTTGCGGCGGCACGCGAATCCGAAAGCCGCCAGTGGCCCGATTCATTTGCCCGGCCACGAGATCTTGCTACCAGTTCCTGTGCCACCATCGTGTACCGATGGCGTTCGGCTGGGAAGCGTTTCAGGGTGCCAAACACGGTATTGGCCACCTGTTGTGATTCACTCACGTCCCACAGGCCATCGGTTGCCATTACGAGAATGCCATACGCACCGTCCGCAACGTTAGCGTCTATGTCAGGTTCTTCGCTCCTGTGCACCTGGCACAGATCGAAACACACCACATCCGGGTGCGCGCTGAGGAATGGTTTGATCGGCAAGTTGCTACCGAGCGCCTTCAGATCGTGATCGCCGAATCCGCGCGTTACACCAATCGTACCGAGCAGCCGGCTACGCTTGCCGACTCCCGTAATGAGCGGTACCTTCAGATCGGACGCGGTAAGCGTCTTGTACGTCCAGCCCTTCATTGCACCCTGCCGGTAGAGAATCCTCGCCCCAAGATCCTTCGTCGTCGGTTTTTTCGCGTACTCCATCGCGATGTATTCACCCCCGAGTAGTGCCGGGTTGTGTTTGCCAACGGTCAGTAGCCGGGGTCGCTCCGTGTCCGGTGTGTGATCGAACGAGCATGGTTCCGCCACCACCTCATACTCGTCCTCCCCCTCCTTCTCCTTGTATGCCTCCGCCACGCCATTGCATTCTGGTCCGTGTGGTGTTGCCACCCTCCGGCGCTTTACCCGCTTACACAGTACACCCCGCGAATCGCCCGCATTAGCGACAAACAGCTTGCCGAGTATGAACAGCGCTACCAGCGCGGTACACCCACCCGCATTTCGATACTTGTCCCGATCTTCCGCCAGTACCGCATCCATATCGGCAAAGGCCGCCTCGAGCGCACCCACGATCAGCTCCTCCTTCGTCACCTGCTTGTGGAACAGGCTCGGATGGGGGAGTGGCGCCTGATGCTGCATCGCCAATCCATTCTCGCTCTCCACCCGCGGCATTAGCAAATCAATCACATCCACTAGCTTCTCGTGCAAGATGTAGTGGAACTGGTTGGCGGCGGCCAGTGCCGCCCCATACCCGGCATGCCCATCGTATATCCCGAAGTACGTGTACGGCAGATCGTGATACTGTTTGGACGGGTGTGACAGTACCTGCCGGTGGAATGCGGCCTGGTCCTCGTTCCATTTCGATTTGCCCGAATTCACACACTCCGCGTAGCCCGTACTCCACGGCAGCAGTGAGATGTCGCGCGGTACTATGATGGGGCGTACGTTGTGGTCAGCACTTGCCTTCAGCTCGTCGTACGTGAGCAGCTGCAGAAAAGGGGGCCGGGCGTATTGGAACTTTTTCGGCAAACGTTTACCACCGGCATCGTAGTCTTTGCTGGTGTTTCGGCCGGAACTAGGACCACCACCGTACGCCGGATGGCCCGGACCGGATGGTAGAGCCGGTTGGTCAAGGGCCACTGCCGTGAGCACCTTGTTCTTGAAACGATTAAACATCTCCAGCGCGACTAGCTTTTTTTAACCAAGTGTTTACCAAGAGAAACTCCTTCCCGGAAGTCAAGCTTTATGCGGGACTCTTTCTTGCGTCACACTTGGGTATCTGGAGGGAGGGAGGGAGGGAGGGGGGAAGCAAGAATAGGAAGGAAAAATGACAGATTAACGTTTTGCGGCAGGAAGCCTACGATAGTAGGAAAATGCACCAAAACACACACTCACACACTCACACACACGAGAGAACCACCTACCGCAGCAGCTTCCAAGCAGTGATCGAAGCAACCATAAGGAAACACAGGAATCGATCGCAATTGCCGTGTTCGCTTTGCTTCTTAGAGCGTAAAACGAAACGGCGAACGGAGAGAAGAAAAAATAAAGCTCTGAGGTCTGCCGAACACCTTTTTTAATCCGAATGCATCGTCTCTGCCATCGTGTGTATTGCGGCGTCCGCCTCCCGTGCAGTGATTGTTGTGCTCTACACGACTGATCTCACTGAACTTATAATTGAATATTTATGGTTACTTTTTTAAACAGAATTACACACAAATTACAGACAGCTCATGTTTTTGTTCGGCTGTGTGTGTTTTTTTTTCTTTTCCACCGTCACCACCGTCTGCCTGTCCTTTGCGCAATGTTGTCCTATATCTGATATCATCTGTGCTCGGCTGTCAAAGCGTACGGTGAGACTGTTTCACGCACACTGCTCACTATAGTGAGCAGCTTGTACAAGTGAGCAAGCGATGACGTGAAACTCGCTCACGGTAGTGAGCAGAGCGCTTGTGACATTCTCACTGGCACATCTCACTATAGTGAGGAGTAAGATTTTGATTGCTTGGTCACTTTTAGGTATTTAATTTATTGAGCGTGTATCGGTGTGTGGGTTCGTTTAGCATTTGTTGCTTGCGTTTTAAGGTGAATCTTCTCGATTGATTATAATTTTGGAGCAGGAAAGCAATTTCTTCAGCCACCGTATGAATCTGTAGCATGTTTTGTACAATGTTCACTCAGCACAGAAAGCACAAATCTGCTGTCAGGTAGAGGGAACTGTCAGCGCCATCTGTTGGTGGTGTTATATAAGCTTGGTTTGAATTTTTGAACTACTCGGTATACGGCACATGAAGCGAAAACACAAAAAAGTTGTCGTTAAGTTGCTGTAATAGGTTTGCATACTGTTGTTACTTCTTTTTACAAAGTCTTATAATCAATTTATACAGACAATAAAAAATCATGCAAAGAAGTAGTGAATTTCTTTCCGAACCTATTAGGTACGTTCCGTTCCTTCAATGGAATAATAAAATCGCAAAGTAGGTTTTTTGCACTTACATTTTTCTGCTTATTATAATGTTATAACATAGTTTCTAATCTTTTTTCCCCGTATAAAGCTTGTTTATTAGAAGTTATGCAAAAGATGGGACTGTCTAGATGGGATTTCAATCTCGGTCTTTCAGTATAAAGACCGGCGTCTGGCGTATAAAGTGAAGTAGGCGTCGGCCTACTTCACTCTGGCGTATCACTGGGCCACCTCGGTCATATCCTATATTCCACTATATTACACAACAAAAGCCTTACACAAGATTTCTACGGCTGATTCAAACAAAATAAATAAGTTTTACAACAGAAAGATAGCCTTATCATAAATGCAAGGAGATTATAGCTTTGGAGGTGAAAAATAAAAATAAGAATTTAACAAATTCTCATCTAAATGTAATTATCAAATCGACAGCAAATAGTCTCTTCTCTTTCTTGAAAATTTCATGCGAATACGACGAGCAGATCAAAAGATAGAAGCTTTATAGTGCGACAAAATACAAACACCCATACAAAATATATTATCTACCCGAGTAGGTGGTTATGTAAAACAGGATTTTAAATTGGAAATTCAATTATAGAATTTTTTTCAAAAAATAATTAATTCTGATTTTCTTGTTATATAATAGAAAAAAATATTTTCTTATCCATTTCAAAAGTTTCAAACTGAAAACTCCATTATATTAAATGTTATTGAATAATGAAAATGCTAAACATAAGCGGGTTGTTAGGTTTACGCTGCGTTTACGGTGGGTGATATGACCGTTAAATTTCTCATCTTTTCAATTCCCGTTTTCTATTCCACACATCCGCATTAGACCGACGCAAAAGCTACAGATGATCGATAATGTGATGCATAGCAACTCGCAAGCGTTCATGACGCAGCAGAAGGTGGAAGATTACATCAACTCGCTGCACGTGGAACCAGGAGTTAAGGATATGATGTATCAGACCATGATGAAGCGCAGCTACGGATCGATGTACGGCGAGAAGCATCGTGGAGATAACTACAGCACTGGCACCTCACAGCGCGTAATGCTTGTACCGGCGGGAGCAGGCAATGGGGTAAAACAGAAAACGCAGCCACTCCTTCCGCCCGCTAGCACGACTAATCTGTTAACTAATTCGCATCCCATTCACGGTTTTCTTTTAGCTCCCTCCAATGATGCCGATGTACCCGCCGGTTCAAACATCACCGGGTAACTCGCCCATGATGTACCCACCGAACCTGATGCCACCCGGTGTGCCGCAACAGTACCAACCGTACCCGGAGAGTGCCCTGATGGAGGCCCAAATTAGTCGCGCCAACCGCAAACGGTCAACGATGCGCATGAACAACGAACGGAACAGTGCGGAGATGGAGCGACCCCGGCGAAAGTCGGACTCCGATCTGGAGAAAACGTTCACCTACACCGGGCTGGACCGGGACATTGCGGACAGCTATCTGGCAAAGGAGGAGGAAAAGCTAACCGGCAGTATCGTCAGCAACAGTGGGATGCAGGTGACGCCACCCCACACGTACCATCACGATCTGATGCTGATCGATCATCGTACACATTTCGAGCGATACAACGATATTCACATGTGAGTGCGGCGAGGCCCACCGGAACGCGGCACACAAAACCTATTTCATTTGCTACCAATCCCACACCGGGGGAAGGCACAATATCCCTCACCATGCTCAAGAAGAATTTAGTCGTTAGGGAAAACGTTTGTTATACATTGTAAATGTGTTGTTTTTGTATAGTATTTGTATAAACTATGTTTTACTATGTTTTCAGTGCATGTTTGATGTAAGCGATAACGAAAGATTGAGGGGAGGTTTGAAAAATGCGAAAATGCAATAAAATAAAATGAAAAACGCCAAATTACTCCCAGAGATCTTTAGAAGTCCTCATCGCTAAGGTCCACTTTCGCTCCTCGATTGATGGTGGAACTTTCTCGTGGCATTTTTGCGAGACTTTCATCTTCATCGTCATCGGTACGTAGACTGCCATCGATCACTGAGGACAAAAGAAAAAAGATCATTTCGATCAAGAGTACTCTACCTAAGGGCCCTATGGTGCATTTGCCAGCTAGGTCAACTTACATCGATTGCCTCCCATTTCGAGCTCACTTTCCGACTCTTCCGAGCTCATCGAGCTGTCCAACGGTCCCAGCTCATCCTCGATGCTTCCAATCATCTTCGACCGTTCCTTACCGCTCGGCGATGCTCCATCGATGCGCGATCGAAATCTGGTAGAGCCACGATCACGATTTAGCAGCTCGCTGCGCAGGATACGCCGGTCCGTCTTGAGCTTCACATCATCTCGCTCATCAAAATCATCATCCTCGTCGTTTTCGTCCTCCGACTCGATTAGCCCTTCCGGCAGTATCGTCATGCTGCTGTCGGTAATTCTGGCGACCGGTGAGGTCGGTGTTGGTGTACGATTTTTGCTGATCAACTGCGAGCGCAGCGCATCCACACACCTGATCCGTACGATGTACTGCTCGTACAAGCCCTTCAGCTCAAGTTCCAACTTTTCAAACTCCTCCAGGTAAGCGGGTCGCACCTTTTGCAGTGCTTGCAACCGCTGCCGGGAACGTTCGAGCTCGGATGCTTTGCGGGCAATTTTCGACGCCAAGTTAGCATTGTCCGCCTTCAACCCTTCCAGAACCGTCTTCGAGTTGGAAAGCTTCGACTGAAGCGAGGCAATAGCGTTTTTGATAATTTTCTCCGTTGTCACCAGTTCCAGCGAGCGGGTCGATTGGACGTTGCGTATTTCGCGATTAATCAGTTCCTTCTTCAGCAGATCATACAGTGCCGCCCCGCGGTTGGTAAGCTCGGACGACAGGCCACGCACCTTCTTCAAATCGTCAATTTTATCCGACAGATCAATTTCGACGTGCGATTTGATCAGCTCTTCCTCGTGCCCCGTTACTTTGGGCGAGGAGATTAGTAGTGTCGTAACTTTGAGCAGTTCTTTCGAGGCCGCCACCGAGCTAGCGTACAGCTTGCGGGGATTGATTTTGATGCTAGATTTCGTTACCAAAAACTCGGTCGCCGACCGAACGAACTGGATCCGTTCCTGTTCGGTACGGGTACCGCCACTCAGCACCAAATTCGGCTCCAACCGGTTGATGAGCCATTGCAGAATGTCCGAGTAGGCTTTGAAGCTTTCCGGGCCACCGTACGGTGTGTTCAGCACCGAGATGGGTATGTTATTTGGATAGCCAAGCAACTTTAATTGCTCAGCAAGGTCTAGAAAAGAAAAGTAATCGGAGCAGAATTTAGTATTTATTCGAATTCTTGATACAGCTCGGAACACCACTTACCTCGCACATCCCTGAACGCCATTATTGATTATGGTGTACGTGCGGCATTTTATTTTGTGTACTGCTGCATGTTACCATGGTGATTTCGAGCGGCCGCTCGGTATGCCGCTACTGCGTAGATAATTTTTGTCATCAACTTTTGCACCGGAAATCTGCATATAAGCTGCATAAAAGAAGATAAGAAATATTTCCTAGGTAAAAAATTATACAAACAATTTCAAACAAAGGTAATGCAACGAGCTACAAGAATAAATTTAATTTGATCTACCGGTTACTGCAGTTCTTGCATGTCGTTCATTGCATACATCAACTGTGAAATTTAAAATTTGAAGGTTGCAGACAGAAAAAAAGTCCTATAAACAAGAGCATACTTAAAATAATACTTATTTTTGCTTCAGTATAAATTAAAATGTACACAAAATTCATTTCATATCAAAATATACATTAAAAAATCGATAGAAAAACACCTTAAATCGAAACTCACACTGAGCTGTCAAGATTCCGTTGACGTACCCTGCTGTCAAAGCATGTACGCACCCGTTCCCCATTCTCACATCGGATGTCGCTAAAGCAAAGCAGCTTGGCATTTCGGTCGAAGTTTTTTTGTTGTTTTCTTTTCCCTCCACATCGGTGCATTAAACAACACATAGTTTATCAGCAATCAACGCAACAAAGTCGAAGTGCAGCTTGTGTGTAAAACCCACCTAAAAAGCAAAGGTAATGTTTGTGGTAGCAGTGCAATGAGTACGCTAGCAGCATAATGTGCACAGGTGCATACATGCAGAAGGTAGAGCAAGCAAAAAAGGGTAACCAGCAGCAAATGCAGCTGGAACGATCGAAGAAGGTAAAAGTGTAGAAGGAAACACGTTCATCGGCTGCACAGAGTTCGCCTACACATGCAGGAAGCAAAAGCTGTGTGGCTTGGTTCGTACGTATGTGTGCATGTGTGTGTGTGCTTGCATTGAGTGAAATCCCTTTGGGAAAAACTTTTCTTGATAAATAACTTGTTCCATGCAATAGCAAATGAAATAGCTGATACTGTGGGAACATTTTCCCTGTTGCAAAGAGTGTGAACCAATATTGCGAAAAGGTTGCATTATCGATGCAACACTATTGGACGGCTGTGTTTTGCCGATTCCAGGCAGCAAAACAGATCGATACAAACTAACGAAACATTAATTTGCTTCTTGCATGTTTGTTGGGGTATGCGGTTCCCGCTAGTTCCGGGAGGTTCCGGAACTTTGAACGTTCTGGAATAAGTTGGTTTTTGTTTGTCTTAGTACAAGTCGTAATCCAATTCCCCATCCAGCCCATTTTAAAGCTATATTTTTAGGTATTATCGTTCTGCCACCAGTCCGGATATGCAGGAAAAATGTAACACTCAGTTATTTGTCGCTAAATATAACTAAACTACCAGAGACAGTAAGGTCACGAAACGGTCCGCGTCACGTCACGAGCCAGCTCGAGTCCAGGTTGACGCGTGCTTGTACAGAATTAGGAGATCTATTCTCCTGGGAAACCGGCCACTTTCCCGTACATCGCATTCCTTATGGTGGGAGGGGTTGGTAGAAGGTGTAATATTACGTACGCCAGCTAGCTTTAATATTCTCGATTCCCGTGTCCAGTGGCCTATTGGACCAAGGCCAACGAACGGTAAAACCAACGGTGCGGCTTAAAGCATTGCTGTGCTTGTGTGTATGCGTGCGCAATTCATGCTTACTTACTTCCGGTGCGGTATGGAAGGGGGGAGGGGGTTGGTGTTGGTTATAGGAGAAGGGTAGGTTCTGCTGTTAGTACCAATAACTAACAGGCGCTGAAACGACGCTGGTTCATGGCCGTTGTACATGGTACGCACAAGCTGGAGTACCTAACCTCTGACTCATAGATAATCAGACTTTGTTGACTGACTTGGAAGGTGCATTCAAATTGATTGCGTGCATTACGCTACTAGTGTTGGATCAAGCAGCTCTTTTGCCTGAGCGAAGCGACTGAAATTTCAGCGCACACTAGTAATGAGAGTGGCAACTCTTTTCAAGGAATCACTGCCTACTGGGATTAAATTCTTTTAACAACTCTTCTGGGAGTCATAACAAGACAGATGGCGGCCCCTCACTCACAACTAACAATTTGTTGCCCCAAAACAGTTTTCAAAACTAGGAAGAACTTGAAAACTCTTTGCGATTCGAATCCCAAAAGAGTTTGACTATTGGGAGTTTGGCGAAGCAATTGGGGTAGCTTCTTCGCTCACGACCCAACTCTATAAGCTACATTCACTGCAGATATTTGTCTTGCAACTCGTTTTATTTATGCAACTCGCCTTGTTAAAAATGGTCCTTTTCTAATAAACTTTTTTGTTTGTTCTTCCAGTTGACACGCTTTACTAGCGCTACTCGCCAGTTAACCGTCCAGAACGCGATTCAATGCAACGATCGAAGTGAACAGACGAAAACAGAACGTACTTTGTCTCGACAGTCTATCATCATTAGCATCGCAAGGGATTTTTTTTGTTTGTTACGGCAAATAAGCAATAAACAGTACGCGTCCAAGATGCCGGAAAGTGGACCAGTGTATCAGCCGACGACGGTATCGTTCGAGGCACGCCCGAGTGCCGGCGGTTTGCTGGCACAAACTACAGCCGCCTCGTCGATGAAGATGCTCCGCAAACCGGCCATACAGGTGTCCATACTGGTGTTCGGTTTGATCATGTTCGCAACAGGTATATGCGTTTTGTTACATCCACCGAGAAGCAAACATTTAACCCAGAGCTTGTATGTTTGTCTCGCCTGACAGGAATAGCACTGGTTGCGAGCGGTTCAGCAGACTATTCCGATGCCGAGCAGCATCCGGAAATTAATCCGGAGGGCAAGGTGCAGGAAGAGCAAATCGATGTGGGATTGATCGTAACCGGTGCGATCATTACACTGTTCGGGATCATTTTCCTAGGTAAGGAGGCTGTCTGCTGTTGCGCTTTTAGAAGGTTTAACAGCCGGATAACAATCGGCAAATGTTGCAATTGTTTTGTTTTGCAGGACTGTACGTGAAGGTAGCTGATTGGCGCCGCAGCTGCGTGTGTCCGTGCGTGCTGTCGAAAAAGCAGGGCCTAGCGCGGCAACTGCAAGGGAACGGTGGTGGTCAAATTTTGGCCTTAAATCCGAGCACCGATCCGCTGGTATCGCACACGCAGTATGCACCAGTGTCCGAAATTCCGACCCGCCAGGAGGACGAGGAACGGCGGAACCTGATGCCGGACAGCAAGGATTCGTGTATGAGCAGTGCGGAAGAATCGGACCGGATGCTCGATACGGATCCGCGGATCGTGCTCCGGCCGATTGGGAGCACCTTGGAAGATGCTTAAATGTATGTACACAAACACCCAAAACCCATACACACACACACACAAACACACACACCGATGATAGAAAACAAGTGTAGGCGATCATTGTGGTGTATGCCACAGAGAGAAAGAGAGGGACGAACAAAAATTTAATAGAAGAATCGGAATGAAGGAAAACGGTGTTGTTATCATTTTAAAGCGCAGGTGTGTCCTCCAATTTCGTTCGTTCATTCCTACCAGAGACAAATTAACGTATTTTCTTTGAAGTATTTGAATTGACTGTTTGCTTTTGTATTACTTTTGACATAATATTATGCGGGAAAAATTATAACAATTAACACACAAAAACACACCGAAACAGAGCATCACAGTATCGTGAAACGAAAGGGCAGCATTCTTTATCGTGCATTTTTTTCTGTGAGGGTTTTAAGCAACCGATGCGAGGAGAGCAAAGAGCATTCATTTTGTCAACGGTGTAGTGCGCTATGGTGGGGAAGTTTCTAGGGCTAGTTTCTTTTTTTTTTTGAGATATTATTATTTATACCTGAGATACAAATAATGTGCTTAAATACTAGAAATTTTTTGTTTGTTTGTTACATTAAGAAAAGTGCTTGTTTTACACTTAATCTCACGAAAGGTTGACAAGAGTACAGGTTTGGGTTTTTGACAGGCGAAACAGTCTGTTCGATTTCAAACGTTTAAAGCAAACGAAACAATTTATTAGTAAGCTCGCTAAGGGGAACCTATTTTGATCTTTTCTTTTCGTTTTCTCATGTTGCTTTTTGAAACTATGATTTTAGCTAACCTAGCTATAGGTGTGATTGAGGCGAACGGAAGATAGCGAAAGCTATATGCAAACTAAGACTTAGAGACAAAAAACAAAAATGTACCTTTTTTATACATCTTTATTACACTCTTACTCCATTCATACTTAATTTTTACTCTACGGATGTGCTAGAGCTAGGGAAGAATAAGTTTGATTTATTGATCACTTTATTTTAGTTATCTCACTCCAACTCTCTCTCTTTCTCGCTAAATTGTAGCGTTCAAAATTTAAGTAAGAAAATTCGAATTTCTGAAGAAGTAGAGAACCGTCCAAGTGCATCCGAATTAGAAGAAAAGGCTTCATTTTTTTCTCGCACGCCAGTAACACATGCAAGACTTTAGGTTGAATTAAACCGAACGAAAAGATGGAGGAGTAGGGCAAAGAATTTTTGTTTGCGTTTGGTAGAATTAGGTCGGTGCTTTCTTTCCTTTTCTCTTTGTTTTCCCCCGCAAATCAACAAATCTGTTAAAAGAGAGCCAATATCGTGAACAAAGATGGCCTAAAAACGTACGAAAAAAAAACTAGGATAAACTCTTTCTCTTTTTCGCTTCCTCTTTTGGGTTGTGCGTAATAGTTGTGCCACAGGGATTAACAGATTACAAGGATTCAGTATTCAGAATAGGAAGAACAGCAAAAACACAGACATTTATTGCTATTTTGATCTTTTGGTTTTGTATTATGCATGGAAAGTGAAAGGAAAAAGTAACACATTCAGTTGAAACAACAACAAAAAAGTTGAAGCAAAGCAAAGGGTTTATAAACTAATTCCAGAGCCACACGAACAGGAAAAGAACGACGATCGCAGTACACATTTTTAAAATAAATCTCTTAATAGTAGGTTAGTTTACGGAGATGATGTTGGTGTGGGTACTTTCTTATAGATTGATAGAGCCTGTATTTAGTGAAATGTAAATGATGACGCGTGATAACACGAAACAAACTGTATTGGTGGTAAGATTCATCAGTAGGTTTCGAAGTCTGCTGCAAAAGTCCTCGATGCAGGTCACGATCTCAGCGACATAGGCTCTACTGTTATCCTGGGATTTCCGGTGGACGGATGTGTATCTCCTGTGGTGTCCGGAGAGGCTTGTACGCGCTAGTCATTGTAAGAACTCTACCATCCATTCCGTTCCGGATCGATACAGTCCTGACAGTACGTAAGCCATTAGATGTTAGACATAACTTGGGATGTCCTTAAGACCACAAGTAGCTCAGGGGCGCAAAGACCTCGTTAAAGAATTCTCAAATCGTCGTGTTCCTCTTAATTTTCAAAAGTAGCTTTTCAACAATTCGGTTCCCTCTAACTCTAAAAGCTGCGTTTAGTTGCACACTGTTGCAATCGATGCGCAACTGTCAAAAAATCTCTAAATTGCTATGGTGAAGCGAACCAAATGTCTCAAACACTCCTGAGAACCTGATTTTTTTTATTTAACATCTCTCGTGGCCCGCGGCCTTAACGTAGTCATAGTTTTTGCAACTTGCAAACAGCTTTCTCAAACACCCAAATCCACCCTATCGTACCGCCCGTCGTCCGTGTCTGTTATGTCTTAAGGAAAGTGAAAAGTTAACACGACTTATTGAAATTCCTGTTCGAATGCGCTGATCGAACACCGCGCCGCGCCCCGTCTTGTATCTGATCTGTATCATTCGAAGCGCTTCACCAGCATCGATTCATCAGCGCACAGCAAAAAGCACCGAACAGAAATGCCTAAACCTCTCCTATTAAGCATTCAGTACGAACTCAAGCAGCGCAGCTTTATATTTATGCAAAAATGCCACGTCCGTTGTTGGCCAGGTTTGTTGGAAAAGGAAAACGACAACGACTTGTGCTGTCTTTTAAGAACGCTTACCGCATGATTTAACCTTTTTTCGTTTTCGTTGCTGTTGGTTTAGTGGGAGTTACAACTACCACGCAGCCGGAACTACAGCGACAGAGAGGCACATCATTCTAGCTACCCGCGAAACCTTACCGTGATCTTCGCCAAGAAGCGCGCCTCGTAACGCATCCGGTGCAACTGGTTTCATCAGAGCTTTAGGAGAATTTCTCTAGGCAACGTGTAATGCTCAATTATTGTTTTTTTTTATCCTACAACCCATTGTTGTGTAGCCGAGGGGGCCTTCCCTATCTTATGCCCTCCAGACGCGGTGTTGTTTTGTGTACCATCCCTTTCCACAGACAGATATGCTTCGCGTCCCTCATGCAATGCGGATCGGCGCCTCGCACGCACCCCCCTCCCGTTGAAGGTTCCTCGTCGGAAGACGGCCTGGGCTCCGGATTAAACGATTCCGACTTTCCCGAGGACACACAACAACCCGATAGCTAAGGGTAGCCCCCACAGCTGACTACACACTCTCCCCTTCCCTGCCCATTCGCGGTAGAAAGTCGTACGGGGGAGCATCATCTGGAGCCCCTGGGCGATGGGCGTGCGGACGCGGGTGCGCTGGTCGTGTGTGCTGGGAGAACTAACCACGCTAGTCGAGTGGGGGTAGGTAGATGGCGTATCTCTGTTTGTAAGCCCACAAGAGCACAACGGGAGGGTGTGCGTTCGTCATCGTTGCCAGCCATCGGTACGCGGGTTTTTGTGTTGTATGCTGCTCTCTCCCTTCAGTGCCAACTAAATGCTTGCTCGCGACGGTCGTCAGCTTTCGGTTGGTGTTATTAGTGCGCGGCTCACGGGAACATCGCACGAGGGTTTTAAGGGTGGCTTCGGAGAGTGAGAGCGAGAGAGAGAGAGAGAGAGAGATAGTGAGAGTGAGATCGAGCAGTTTACAAAGAACAACAGAAAACGGAACGAAACAAAATATAGAAGCGGAAAGTCAACTCCACTGTATCCACATGTAGGTATCGCCGGATACCCTACTCTAGTCCAGGCGTCACTCAATTCTTGTTTCCCTGTGCCTTGTTTCTGACCCTGGTGGATGCAGGCGCGTGTGTATGTGGATCTGTGAGCCTCGTTTATGGTCGGTAGAATACAGGGGGCGACATCACAAATCACATCAATCAACGATATACAAGTGCTGAAGTTGCGAGTTGTCCAAGGGTATGCGAGTGCTTTGTGATCATACGCTACACTAAGCGGAAGTGGCAATATTACGCTGTGTTTTACGATTACACCTGCCGAGAGCATAAACACAAAGTTTTTTGGTGCCTATTTTAATGTCCAAAGTGATGTGCAGTGTTTTGCGAGGTGTTGTGGTTACGTCTTCTAGCCAGAATCAACCATCAACAGCCCCTATCTGTCTGTAGCGGGCAACTTCACCACCAACAAGCATTCAACCTTCCACCGAGCAAACGAACCCCCCCGGGACACGACCCAGGAACAGCGAAACAGAAATGGAAAGTGACGAAAAGAAGGATCAGGTGAAAGAACCGGCACCGTTCCCCTACATGCGGGTAAGTGTGTGAGGGATCCCCTCATCAGCATGACGTCAGCTAGAACACGATGTCCCTCTCTCGCTCTCTCTCTCTCTTTCCCTCCCTCTCTCTCTTTCCCTCCCTCTCTCTCTCTCGGCGCCACTTAAAGAAGCGATTCATAAATACCATTATGGTGAGGTGCACGATCAACAACCTTACCGACAGGTTGTTGCAGGTTGTGTACATGCAGCACAGGGCTCTAGAACTTACAGCATTACTGTCCAAGATAAGCGGGCCTGGGACCATGGAACCAGGGTTGAGCAGTAAAAAAAAACACACACACACACACACATAACAAACCTAGCCCCCACAACAAGGGCTTTTGCGTTTTTGGATATCAGGTGGAACGCTTGTATGTGACTCAGCACAGCACACCAACCGAGTGCGTACGTGTCTAGCTTTATCGTCCGAGCCTGTGTGAAGACCGTATTCGGTAGAATTACGGTACGGGCGTTTCGGTATCCGACAGGTTGTCGCAGGTTCGCAACTACCAAACAGCCCTAAAGCACCGCTCGATGCGTGGCATGCAATCACGTGGCACGGACCAGTCTTGCCTTCCTGCTAGCCTTGTCGCGTACCTGGCTGCGCGCCACAATGTTCCAAATTTGTTTATCTCCCTTTACGAAGCGATTCCTTATGTGTGCAGGGGTTGGGGCCGACAAGATTTATAATTAACGCCCGGGGTCTTGCCAAATTCCGATATCCTTCGATATCCGAAACTAGCATTTTTGTTTGTTTGTTGGTGGTTATCTTATCTCGAATTACCTCCCGGTATGGTATTGTTGAGGGTGGCCTGGTAGAGATGTTCTAGCACCTTCGTCTAGCCTCGAAGTCTCTGAATCATTTACCTTCCTTCCGAGATGTTTTAAACGTATACGTTTGCTGGGTCATAAATGAGATATTAAGTACTACGACGTAAATGATTGCTCATCGTGAGTCCTACCGCTCCGGGACACGTGTAGGGTGGGGTGTATATGATCTCACTATCTGGTATGTTGCAAGATTTACGTCTCAAGATTCTGGAAATTCAAGGTATGATTTATCTTACCCCTATTATAGTTTGAGATGTGTCGTTTCCGGGTATCAGAGATGAGTCAATGCGGAATCGATTGATTCATTGTGATGAAGGAATTTTTCTGCCGAAATGAATTTTGACTAATGAGGATCTTACAAAGCACACACTTGCTGACGTATTTAATGGCCAGCTTTGATGGAGCATTTTGTTTTTTAAAAACCAAAAAAAACCTTTCCATTCTAAACTGCGCGTCTCAAAACAGTCCACAAATCCACTGGAGAAGCCGCCAAAACACGACCAGCTCCCGTATTCCGGCTGTTGGCGTTTAAGCGAAAGCAAAACAGAGACGCAGAATAAGCCGATATGTAAATTAATCAGACACACAGTCGGGAGTTGGTGGACTTCCCTCGGGAGGTTATAGCAGAGCAGTGCACAACAATTCATCTTGCGCCTCTTGCCTCGTGATTAGCTACCGCGCGCAAGCGCTTGCGCGCCTTCCATTCGCCGGCTCTATCCCGCAAGCCGAGCAAGCTAAAGCGTAGGGCAATATACTCACACCGCGGGCGGTGTTGAGACAATTATCTCTCGGAAAAGTAGCTAATTGCCGCCGTTGCGGACGTTGCTCCTTCGCCTGAAGATGAGAGGGCCCGTGCGCGTGAACCCTTCCCGGTGCCAAGATCTTTTTCTTTTCCTGCGGGAAACCATCACCGATCGCTTGCCTTGCCCCGGAAACGGTACCGTAGCAAACTGCAGAGATTGTGAGGTGAAGTATCTGTGCTGTAATCATTGTTATTAATAATCGATTAATGATGTCTTCGTCTCAATGGGAAGGCTCTCCTGGGGGTGTTTTGCAAGAATGGAGATACGATATCATTAAAATAGATGGAACCTTAGAGAATCGACTGTGGCTGAGTGCTATCGAACAGTGGCACGGTTTGGTTCGTATCTCAGAAAATGTGTTTGCCAGTGGTCACAAGAGTTTAGTTCCTACGGGTATTGGGTTGGGATTGCGATGTTATCTTTTAAGATTTGTTTCCGCATATTATCTCCACTCCACATGTCGGATCTTCGCGTCAAGTCTCAAGTAGCTGCTCAAATTCCTACATAAATTCTTGAAGACTTTACAGTCTTTTTGGAATCTTAGAATTTGTATACTTTCTCCAAAAAGACTTCGTGTTTTTAACAGCAAATTAATTCCACACACTGCGGTTTTATATTACGATTTTTGGAATGTTTTTTTCAACAAAAGTTACTAAAAAGTCTTCTACGATCAAAGATCACAAGTACAAAAATATGAAAATCTAAAGTCTTACGATTACTGCTGTAAGGAAACGTATAAGTCATGCCATAAATCGTCTTTAATCGGTCGTACAAAGGTCTTATATCACGTTTTGGCTTTTGTAGACTTAAATCGTGTTCAGACTGGCTACAATAACCCTCCCGCTCGATCTTGGCTCGGAGTGGAAGCTAGCGTAGTATTTAAACCACGAACTGTATCTTCCTCCGATGGGGGGGGCTCGGGATTTATTTCGTTTTTCTTTAAAGAGCGAAACAAACTTAAAACACACTCATTGTTACGTCCCTAGACCCCGGGTGCGGCACACGCGCTCCCGCACAACAATGGACCTGACAATCGACAACACAAAAAATTGGTTGGCAGTTTTTCTGCTCGAACACACACCCCACGCGTCCGCAAAACGCAAAACGGTTTGCTGCGTTTACTGGCGTTCACACATTCGGTTCGCTGCCACCAGAATGGTTAAGGGCCACCTTACCGAGCACACGCTGTACCACCAAATGAGATGGAAATAAATTAGTTTAAACAAAACAACGCGAAAAAAAAAACATGAAACAAGGGTATGAAATAAGCATCTTCTCTTAAAAAAGCTAAGCGGAAAGCAGGTCCCAAAATGGCGGACAGCAGTGCGGATAACAATTGTAAATAGTATTGCGATGAGGGGGAGGGAGTGTGTGTGTGTGGAATGGGAAAATGGGAAACGGGTGTGGGAATTTTATCACAAAAGTAAAGAAACAGAGAGCACGTTTGGGCAGAGACCGGGCGTTATTGTGGTACGACTCCCCCATTATCTCTCCACACATGAATCAAGAGGTTTTCGACATTATTGGACAGAGACGCCATGTTTCGTCAGGGTGTAGTATGCGAGTACCTGGACTATAAATTTTCTGTGCGGTCCTTGCTTAAGACAGATGAACTGAGGCTATCATAAGGCTGTAGCATGCCTGGTAGACACTCAGTCGACTTTTGACCCTAAATAGATGAGATTATAGGCGACGCTTACCAAATAGTTTCGTCTACAAAGAGATAACTATATCTGGAGCCCTCATCCATCGCGACAGATAGTATGACGCTTACCAAGAAGTCTCGTCTGCATAGAGACCTAGTTATCTGGAGACCTCGTCGTCCAATTGTGCCTTGTGCTCTAGTGGCTTATAAAGTCAAATATAGACTACAGATAAGTGTCTTTAGCGTATGTCAGCACTCGGAATTAGCTTATACAAGGAGACGGTGGCGTAGACCGGCAGAATACGATGGCTAGGGCATGTTATGAGGATGCCAGACTCATGCCCCGCCAAGAAGGTATTCGTCAGCGACCCTCAGTTCGGTACGAGGCATCGGGGAGCATAGCGAGTTCGTTGGCTGGATCAGATGAAGGGAGATCTGTCGGAGATCGGGAGCCAACATGGAGCCAGGGAACTAGTAAACTCGATCCTATTCGAAGATCTATTATTGACCGGGTCATGTCAAGACGACGTGCTCTTTAAAAGAGCAGGCCATTATGATGATGATGATGATAAGATGACCCCCAAGGATTCTACTTCCGCAACTCTCTAGACAAAGAGAAGACAGAATTGATAGTAGCTTGTGACTTGACACGAAAAAATCATTCCAAGCAAGTGTATGCGACGGCAAAACAATTTCTGATGTTTCCGCTGCCAAGTGTTTAACTGTTGTTGTGATGCTAGTTGTAAAAGAAAAAAAAATCACACATCATTCTTGCTCTTAGCAACCAGATGTCAGTCGGAAACAAAAAAACTTCACAAAAGCACATTCCACCATCGGAAGTTTTCCGTACATCCAGCTGCACAGGCTCTGAAGACTGAATGGTGTTTTTGCATTTGTTTTTTTTTCCACGCCTATGGCGATCCACATGTAGATTTCCTTCGAAAGCGAACACAGCAAGATATGAGAGACCGGTAAAGGGCGGCTGCCATACATTGGAGAGGGAAAAGCCAGCCACCGACAGGGGTAAAGTAAACGGGAACATGGGAGATGGAAATTGTTGAATGTTGTCCCGTTAGATCATATGATGTGCATTGTTCAATTTTAGTATCGCTGTTTCTGTTTTTTTTTACAAAGGCCAACAAACCAACAAACGATTCCTTGGTAGGTGAGCGTGCAAGTTGCGGTTAGCCCAACCATTGGCCCAGAGGCCCCAGAGTGTTCCAGCGGCAACCGATACGGCTGGGAAAAGTTGCAGATGCGAGATGGTCGTTACTAGGCAGCAAGAACTGTTTCGGCACAGATTTTCTTCGCGCCCGTTATCCCGGCTGCTTTGGAGTGGGGAGTTACGCCAAGGAAGTATGGTGATGGCGAAGGGATTTTGGTTGGTATCTTCTAGAATTAGTTATTCTATCATTATCTAGATCCAGAGATCCAAATTCTCTACCCAAATTTGGTTATCTGGATAGAAGATCCGCAATGAATTCTTTGGGCATTCGAGCTAGATGGTAGGTACGTGATCACACACCGACACCATTAGGGCGGGGGGGAGGTAGGGTAAGAGATCTCCAAACGTTAATCGTGCTTCTCTCCCAGGGGTTTTGAGCATTCAGCATCAGCATTTGAAATTGCAAACCATTTTCATAATCAGCACGAGTCGAGGATCTCCAAAACAATGAAAAACATTTTCTTTAGGTTGGTTTTCTCACGAAACCACCCCACGGCAGGCCTGATCTGGCAAGAAATTCTGTTGCTAATCGCTCGGAGTAAGTTGCCCAACCAAAAGTTCACCAACGCCGTGTTGCACATTAAACAACAAGTGGGCTTTGCGTATTCTACGCGATCTAGAAGTGAGCCAATGTTCCCACGCTTGTTTTCAGATTCAGTTTAA
This sequence comes from Anopheles maculipalpis, assembly GCF_943734695.1. Taxonomy (NCBI): domain Eukaryota; kingdom Metazoa; phylum Arthropoda; class Insecta; order Diptera; family Culicidae; genus Anopheles; species Anopheles maculipalpis. The sequence goes on along the minus strand of NC_064870.1, from coordinate 8,923,579 downwards.
AGCGTTTTCTCAACTTCTCATATAAGTTGGAGAAATCTGACGGAGTCCACTAGACAGATATGTGCGATTCTACCACAAACTTGCAACCCTGTTCGTTGGTGACCTTGAGATACACCTTTCGGGTTGATGTCTGATTTAATTCCCATTTTCACAACCACAACTGATGTGACTCAACTTCTGCCTCTAATGCACTACTATACCTAGGGAATCTCTGTAGCGTGCCAGAAAGTGCATGACCTTTCCATCAACCGTACAGGTGTGTGCAGGTGCTGGTGGCGTAACACAGGAACAGAGCGGCACCCTCGCAAAGCATCTTCGATACAAATGTGGAGTCGAGCCCTTCCCAGCTAGGGTTGGGTGCATAATTATTTGCTTTATATCTCTCTCTCTCTCTCCATCCTCCTTTTTCTCCGGCGTCAGCGTATCAAAACCCTCCAATGCATCACGACGAGTCTTGTAACCGTTACAATGCCCGCAGTAGCTCATCACGCGGTTTTTTTCCTCCCTTTATCGTCATGTGCAAACCCGAGGGAAGCACCCATCCAAAGCACTTTTGCACCGCAAAGGGAATCGCACGGCGTAGGGGAAGGTGCTTTGGAAGGGCGTGCGCGCATTGAAGCGGAACCGTGGAAATGTTGTGATGGTGGATGGAAAACGAATGGAGCGACGCAACGCGATCGGCTTCCGATTGTTTATGATGGGGAGCTTGATGTACCAGAGCGAAGCAAGCTGTATGTGGTGTGGAAAATTGTGAGAGCAATAGATCCAGTAAATTGCTTCCCATCAGAACGCTACGCGCATGCAAACGCAGAACGTCCGAGTGAATGAATGATCAAGATTAGATAATTGTAACCAACGCAAACCACACCACAAACACACAAAAAACAAGCCGTCTTCTTAAAATGTAAATTTAAGGAACGTGTTGCTGGCCCGTACCCGGCTGGAACCTGTCAAGGCCATGTGCGAGATGTGGAGGGTTGAAGGTTGTGGATGGGATGGGGCGGGCAGGGCATAAAGGTCGGCAACATGCCGATGATGATGGGGCGAAGGTACTACCAGACTGGTGCGATAAAACATCTGACAGCAGGTGAGGTGCTGTTATCGAATGTTCAAGAAACCTGCACGCTGATAATGATCAAGATATCGAATATTAAACATGTAATGGGAAACAGAGTGGGCGTCAGTGGAGGACGCAATTTCATCACACAACACATTACAACCATACTGGGACACACGCCGTCAAATTATGGTGCTCGGAACACATTTGAGGCACACGTGGGGAATCTTCAGGAACATTCTAACGGGGTCTTAAGGTTACGTAGGTGTAGTTTTCTGAACTATCTAGCCTATTCGTTTCTGAAGTGGTGTTTGGACTATCATGGATTCTCAAACTCAGATAGTGGGTGACATATGTTACTCAACGGTACAAGGCGGATAGCGTAAAATAATTGGATAGTTAAACCTCCAGCTACACACAATGAAGCGGTGATTAATTAAATGTCAGAGCACTTTTGATATTTAAAGAGGTATGCAACCCAACAGACAGAGATAGGAAGTAGTGATGGGTAAATCCTCATTTTCCCGAAGTCGGATTCATCCGAGTTTCGTATAAATCCGGAGTAATTACTACGGAGTTTACTACGCAGTAATTCGTAGTGATTGCTCCGGAGGAGTCCGGAGTAATCTCCGATATTAATTGCAAAATGAAATCCGGAGTGCACTGCAGAATCAATTGCAGGTTACTCCAGATTACTGTGAAGTCAACTGCTGATTTTACTTCGGATTCAAAACCGAAGTAATTGCTCCAGTTTTATCCGGATTTAACTCCAAATTACTGCGGATTTCTCTGGACTAATTAGAAGAAATCTTATGATTTTTTCCGGATTATTATTATTACATAGGTACATAGAAGTGGATTGAGAATAGGAAAGCAGGAGAATCTAGTAGATCGAGAAGAAGGGAAGCGATCAAAGAGGATTGAGCAAGAAAGCGGTGATCTTGCAGAGAGCGTAAGCCTAGAAGTTGACATCTGGATTCGTAGGAAGGAAAAACAGAGGCCGAATCACCCAATAATTTACGAGCAGCAAATCTGGTGAAAGACCTCTGAACTCGCGCAATACTTATGCTTATATATAAATACTCATACTCAATATTCGATCGATGTTAACTCTAGCAGAGGGGGTCCAGACAACTGACCTGACTCCAGCAATGACCTGACCTACGAGCATAACTGAACCTTGAGACACAGAGCACAGAGCTCCAAGCACTGCCCAAAACAGCCTCGATATGGTACGTAAAACTAAGACCAGAGTCAATCCAACCACCTAGGTCCTTGATGACCGAAACTCGATTTACACTGACGCCACTGAGAACATAAGGGAACAAAATAGGAGTTCGCGAACGGTTAAATGAAATGGAGTTACATTTCGCAGAACACAGTGTAAGGGAATTTCGAGAACACCAGGACGATCAAAGATATCCTGAAGGATAGAACAGTCGGCCAGGGAGGAGATAGGGTGAAATATTTTGGATTTTTACTTTGTACGTCGGAGTTGGAGTGGATTCATGAATCTAATTAAATGGCTTACTAGGCCTAATGATGCGGATACACAATCCGGATGGCATTTGAACCCCGGTCCTATGAAGATCGGTGCCGCTGTCATCTCTAGATTCTAGAGATGATTCTGACTTATACTTAGACTATGTTCTCTAGAAGGTCTCTTCTGTGTTCACTCTGAAGTTTCTGTTCGAAAATTCGTATTATTGGCCTAATGACGTACTAGGTCATGCCAGCCCTCGAGTAGATTACTAGATTTACTGATAACCACGAAGTGTGATAGTCAGACCTCACTACCGGAGAGCGATCCGTATGAGTCTTGAAGCAAGGTTTGCTGTCCGAGAGATGAAGTTCCTAAACATCGTATATGACCTCTTACGGAGCTACTACAAGAATCATCTTTATATTACCAGGTTTTCAAATATTCTTCACTCTACCTCTTCGACACATTACCCACTAGCCCCAAAAAGTCATACACAAATGCCAATGCCAAGAGTACCAGCGTATCTTCGACCCACTAACCCCGTCCATCACCAGAGCAGCCCGATGCAAATGCCAGCATCTAATGGTGAACAGCAAAGCAAGCAGCAACAGTTCCAACACTCGACAGCTCGAAACAACAACAGCAACAAAGCTCCATAGCACAAAGAAGTGCAGTTTTGTGAGCGTAAAGCAACGGAAATGGCATGGAATCAATTGGACGGGAAATTGGGAACAATGTTATGGATTGTACGGATTGTCTTGTTTTTTTTTGTTTTTGTTTGCCGGCTTCTTATTCGAATGATGATCACTGCTGGTTGCTCCTATTACTAACTCACTGCTTCTACTACAACTGCCACTACTACGCATCGCCGGAAATGCGGAAAAGATTGAAGTGACCTTCTTTTCGCTTTGCTCGTTTGCTTGCCCGAAAGGGTGTGTGTTTTGAAGGGGGGAGGGAGAGGGTTGAAATGTTTCTTACTAGCCGCACACACTTGCTTGGCCACTGACCGCCTGTTCCACACCATTCCATCCTCCACATTGGCATACATTAAGCGTCAGAAATTGGCGTTTAATAGAGAATACAACAAAATAAGAAACATTCACTTCACTTCAACTTCATTGCTGCTTGACTTTGACTTTGGAGAGTGTCAAGTATGGGTGCGTATGTGTGTGTTTGTGATTGAACATCACCCAGTCTTCATCACGCTACAGCTCCTCTGCCAGCAAACGGTAACAGTGATTGACTGTACCGAGGCGCACTTTATTGTTATTAGTAAACGATCTTCCAGTGTGTTTTCGTCTTCAGATGGGTACTTGGCAACTTTCTCCTACACACACTCTGTCCACATTTTATATTATGATTGACCGTTTTGCCCGGTAGGTGAAGAAAACGAATGGTGGAGCCCAACTCTCGTCTCTAGAGCACGCATATCTCTGCTAAGTTATGTTCGGTTTTACAGTTGACTAGCTCCCTCCCCTAGGGTGATGGAATGCAATCTAAATAATTTCATCCTTTAGCTTCGGAATGCAGGGTTTACCATACAAAAAGAAAATTGGAGCTGGTGTGATGCATGAATCTCTGTCGATTATCTCCAAGCTTCTAAGTAATGGATGATCTCTCATAGTCTCTCTAACATATTTTTCTTCTATTTCTTGGCTTCACAAGCGGCCGAAGAGCTAGACTCACTTTGACACGCAGGCCTTTTCATGACCTTCTAGACTTCACTTACTAGACTAGACTTACAAGTCTACTATAGTACTCACTATGGATGAATCCTGGTCCTGCCAGATGAATACCGCCCTCTACTGTAGTCTTCTATGGGAATATTTACTTAAAGCCCTCCAAAGAGAGCCCAACAAAAATTATTATTTGGAAGACATAATGACTTTACGTTCTACTAGGACACGCCGGCCATCCAAAAACCATATTACATTGTGGTAGATAGTAGGAATTGGCACATCAAAGCGTGTTTAACAGAAGTTACCGAGGCTCGGAAAAAATAATTGGTCCAGCCCAAAGTAGTTTCTGTCAAGAACGAGAATTCGGCTTTCAAAGCTTAAAATCGAAGGTAAAGATACAAGAAAGTTATTTTAAAACGGTGGCTAAGTTGTGCAGACTCACTAATGAATTGTTGTATGTATTGTTGTATTGTCGGTCATGTCGCGTGAAGATGGGAGTCGCTATCGTCTCGGCTACCGGTTAAGGAATCGCAGCTGCTTGGATTATTGCACTTTGTTTTATGTTTTTAAAACTTGCAGAAAATCGTACTAATAACAATAACTGGAAGCATAAGCTTTTCATCTGAACGATGACATGTTTTCTAGGGGTAAACCCCTGTAAAAATAAAATAAATGATGTACCTATCATCTTTGGTACGTGGAATAACGCTAAAAGCCCTAACAATCGTATCAGTCCGAAGAAAGTCCTCGTCCCTATCGTTATTAATTAATTAAATCAACCATTTTGTTTTCGAGCTTGATCCGATATCAACTCCGATCGGATACCGTCCAGAGAAGCTTCCAATCCCCAAAATCCCTCCCGCCTCCCCCGTAGAGAAGGTTGCGGCTATGCGTTACAAACTCTGGGAGCGCCGCGCATTGTGATCTACTTTGCGCCCGAAGATCGTAACCGCAGCCGTGGTCCGGCCGTATGGTGCTTTCTTTCGCTCTCTTCGCTATATCGTCCGCCTATTTCTTGGGCATCCCGGGACCCAGGTTGCAGAGCGTGACTCTCTCGCGCGCGCGGTCACACACACACGCCCAAGCACGCGAAAGCATTATGTTGCAGGGCTAACCGATTCGCCTTCTCCGGGTTTTTGTGGAACGTCCGCTTTGGTTGCAGCCGTCCGTCGACACCGGGCTCCACACATTTCTTCGCGCGACGTTATGCAAGACGGTTCAGTTTTGTGGGTTCCGTACCGAAGGTCTCACATTCATCCGTCGGTTCGTAAATTTTTTTTTTTCTGTGTGTGGTACGAGTGCGAGTGCATTGTGTTTGTTGGGTGGGCGGGTGAGCGTTCGTACTTTGCCGTTTCGGAGAGGATCTGCTCCAAAGCCAACGCCGTCGGTTCCACTTCTTCACATTGACTTTGAAATTTTCAAAGGCCAAAAAAGAGGCGATGCAATCTTGCCCCGCTGATGTTTACGCTTGATGTACGTGTGATCCATGCGGGGGACTGTGTGTGTGTGTGTGTGTGATTTGTGCTTGAGTGTCTAGAAAGGAAATTGGATTTTTTGGTGGAAAAAATGTAAAAAATCTAAATTACAGACACATCAGACAGGCTAAGAAATCCTACCCTATAACGTCAGAAATCGTCACAATCAACCTCTGGAACGAAGACTTCCAGAAATTCACTAACTCCTGTTCTGTGACATTAGTTCTAGTGATACAAAAAAGAAGCTTTAGAAACGCTTCCACAAGACAACTGTCTCAAAGTGCTATAAAACTGTATTATGGCTCCTTCGTCAGTGCTACCAACCACTCGTCCGTTGCTCAACATCGCCGACTATCGGAATAAAGTGTCGATCATCCATCCGACACCGGAAACGGTCTTTTGTCTTCTTTCCTTTAATCGCGTTCGTTCGCTTCGCCTGATCGTTTAGGTGCTGATGGCCGTCCCGGGTACCGTTGGAGTTTGTAACCGATCATCATGCTCACCGTCCCATGGAGACGTGTTAGGTGTTGTCAGGCTAGCAGAGGCAGAGGGATCCCTCGGGGGGATTCACTGTCGCGCTGTCTCCATTCCCTCTCACTTCAGAAGAACTTTTAATAATACTCTTCTATTCCTTCCTCTGCTTCTTCAATCATTACCTTAAGAATGTGAGCTAAGGGTGGTTGAAGAACTCTTGCTGAAACGCACCACAAATGATTAATTAAAAGCACAGACTGTTGCGACTGTCAACACAGTGCGGGGGAAAGCATTCAATTGTTTCGTCGCTAATTTGATGTCACACAGTTTCTCGCTTGGGAACGTTCGGTTTTGCTACAAAAGTCGGATACCAAAAACAAAACCGTGTGCCCGTATTGACCTCAAACCAGTCGCTTGTCAACGAGGTGTGATGTCTATTCTGCAACTATCAACCATATTGCGTACACCTATTTAAGCGCTGGACATCGTAGTACAATCAACCGTGCGAAAGGCGCGAATCCGATTGCAACAGTTCGATTTTCCAAAATGTTGACACTCACTTCATTGTGAATTAGTGCATTACAACTTCAAGAATGGTAGAACGAGTAGCAGATGAAGGTGACAGTTGTCCGGTTACTTTCAGGAAGGGAGAAGTCACATTCAAACAAGGCAAGCAAGTTGGAGGAAGCCTGTCAGAAAAGTAGCTGTGAAGGTTTATGAGATTGCATTAGAAAAGCTTGGAACCACTCTCAAACGAACGTTTATCGAAGGTGAAAACAAACTGCTAAAATGGAGAGTGCCAGAGTATACATTAATACGGAATACTAATATCCTGTGCTGCTTGTGTTGTGTGTCTTGTTTTTCCGTATTAAAAGTAAAATAGCTGTAGGCTTCAACCGTGGCAAGCTGGCGCATCTCGTTTAGTGCAATTTCCATTTTCTTCCATAGCTGTAATCGTTCGTCCGTATCGTCTATTCCGGAAATTAGTTTTTCAGCGTGCAAGAGATAGATAATGCTAGAGAATTCCAAGTTCCGTTTGAATGGGTAGGAAATTGAGTACATAGAAAGAAACCCAGAAAGAATAGGCAAGATCTTGAATGTTTGAGGGAAGATTTTTTTTTTCGGGATCTTAAAACCGTTGACAAGTGTACGTGTCAGCTTCGATTGCTAGCAGAATTCCACCTGAGCATTCCAAATTGTTGATGTACTTTGCTGCTCAGGTTTGCCATTGTTCTTTTGTTTTTTTGGAGTGCTACTTTTATGGAACATTCCAAAACTGAACTAACCTCCAAGTTCAGTTCAACTTCCAAGTCCGTTTGTTTTAAAAGTATGTTTACTTTTATAATTCTTCCATCGGTTACCTTACCATAACCGTCACTCCTAACCGTTACTGCGTCGAAGTTCCACCGTGCAGGCCACGCGGTAGAAGCCACGAAAGCCACGAGCACGACTAGCGGAAGAGCGAAAACAAAAATCCTCCGTTACGGGAACCGTTGGGCAACCGTTTGTGTTACTGAGGAAAAAAATGCTTTTAAAGCCCTTAAAACATTCCCGGACGTGCACGTCGATTTAGCTGCACCCGAGAGCTGCTAAAAAATTGGTGGGGGAACGCTCCATAGGGCGTGAAGGGCCTTGCGAGACCATTGGCAGACGGAACTATCACACCCTTCAGGCGGCACTCGGTAGCCATATTGATGAGGTGCATGCTAGGAGCGGTGTGTTACTACATAACACAACAATTCGGTGCCCTCACCCCGGTGGGAAAGTGTTTCCTGAAATAAAATATATCAAATTAACCTACCTCGCGTAGTTGCTTCCTGTTGGTTTCGGGAGAGCGCGCAAGAAAATAAAAATGGCTCAACAAAAGAATTGTGCTTAGTGTAATTTCGAAGATGCATCGCGAGTAAATGTTGCCGAATGTTGAAGTATTAGACATTATGTTGCGTATACTAAACCTAACCTCTTTGACACGTAGCTTCATCGTGTGAAAATCCAAAAACATTACATTAGTGAATTTAGTGTGCAAATAGTACTAGATTCTAGTGGCTGATACTGGAGGTTCAGAGTGTTTTGCAGGTGTGTGATCGTACTGCACGAGCCGGTCGGCCATTATGGGCTTTTTGCAGGATTTGCAACTAAAGGTAGTGTATGACGTAGCAGTCCTCGGTGTGCCATTTTCCAGTTTCCTTTTCAAAACAGTGTTCTTCTCATCTATTTGCTCCAAAATTCTACCCAGCTATTAATACTTGACACAGTTTTTTGTTTAGTTATAAGTGATACTCCAAGGGTTTTGAGGTTACAAAAGGAACTGACCTTGATTAGGATCCTCTCTGTTCGCATACGTACCGCGCGTACCAAACGTCTGTCCGCGCATCGTCTGTTGGCCTCGTTTACTGACCCAGCTCGATTCTCTTACGTGGGCGTAGGCCAAGGTCCCTCCTCAGAAACCGTAATTGACGTAATGGATACACCGATGATTCGGTTTCCTCGATACAACGGCAAAAAGCGTTGGAAAGGTATCGAGAGCTGGGATTTCACTGTCAAGATGGGGAGAAGGGGCTCAGTTGGTTGGGGCTCTGAGTGTCCAAAATCTCGAGATGGATGACAATCAAGATTTAATGTCATCCTGCTCCTCCTAACTCCTTTCTCACTCATTGCACTGCTTCGCGTTACCAACAAATGCTTCAAGTTGGTATATTCTTCCATTTAGTTACATATTTTGCGCCTTAATTTCCAATGTCGATGAACCTGAGGAGTGTCTTTAACCATGCACCTTAAGCCTAGCTTTAAGTTTGCTTGTTTTGATGCAAATCTATAATTACTCAACCGTTGCAAAACGCCTTCGTCGCGCCTTTGGGTTTCTTTGCGTCGTCAAAGGCGTTAATATGAGATGGCTCTCCCTGCTGGCCCAAGGTTATCATTATCACGGTTCGGGTCTCCCTCTAAGCGAGTTGCGATCTCCGTTGTAAGTTGTATCTCGGAGGGGTTATAGCCTCTTGGTTTTTTTTTTTTGTTAGTGGTATCCGCCAATGCCAAACTTTCATTTCATTTCGAGAGAAACTCTCGTTTGTGCGCAAGGGAAGTCTAATTGATGGGGTTTTTCGCCTGTTGCGTGCGAGTGTACACGTCTGTAGTTTGTGGTTGGTGCGAAGGGTGGCGCACACAGCTGTGATGTTTTGCGAACGCAACGTGCCTCAGTTCCTTCTAGTCCATTTCGTACCTGTTGGACCGTAAATCATTATCATCAAACCAGGACCCCCGAAGCAATGGTGGAGGCACCGCGTGTGCAATAATGCGCAATGTAGTGTGATGGTATGAAAGTAAACAGTGCGTACTTTTACTCTATTTTCACTTGTGTGTATAGTGAGTGTGTTTGTGTGTGTATTTTCCCCCTATGCGTCTAGGTGTACTTATTGGAAAGCTCATATTTGCTACAATATTAAACGATACGAAATGCGCATGTAAAAACTGCATCGTTATCGTCATCCTTGTTGCGAATCGGCCATCGTTCCGCCATCTTTGTTGGAAATACTTGGCGAAGGTACTTATTGGAGATGATTGATAGGACGCAACATGTGGTTAAACCGCAGCAAGTGATGTTGTTGAAGTCCAGAGCAATGGATGTCCTCAAATCAAAGATCCCAATCAAATATTACTTCGAATTGCTGTATAACTCCTTATGTCAGCCGGTGATATAAGCGACATAATAGAAAATCAAATGTCATTTGTGATGCATCTCAGCTAAGACGTCTCCTACACAAACAAATTTCTCACTTAACGTATTTCCTCACCTCACAAGCAGATTCGCACTGGTCACTCTTTGTTTCACCTGCTCCGAATATCGATACCACAACACACTTGACACAGTTTTACCCACCCGGTAATAGATCGTAATTGAGAGTTGCCCGGTTACCTGATTATCGCAACTCCAACAGCCTCCACATCCCAACAGAACGGAACACAGAAACTTCCATGTCCGAAGGCGCCAAGCAGGAAGGTGCCAGGGGTCGGGAGTGATGTGTTTACACACTGCGAAAATCAGGCTAATGTGGCTGCGAGCGCGCAAATTGAAGGCAAAGAGTCCGAAGCCACACGGCGAACAAGCAAACAAAGATTTTCTGCTTGCAAAGAATAGAAACAACAGTGGAAAAGAGAAAGCGAAACGATGCCAAGCGGCAGATGAAGATTGCGTGCACCCGTGTCCCCTGGTACACCTCTATCGCCTACTCTGCCAGAGAAGCTCAGAAGTGAATGGAAAACCAGTTAGACGCTCCAGAAAAGCGGGATGCAAGACGGCTGAAGGCACTCGGTGTATCGCACTTCGTGGTCTTGTGGTTTTGAAGCGCCAGGAATTGGGTCAAGAAATGATTGTGCAGGATTTTGATATACCCATTCCGTGTGTTGGTCCCATTCTTGTAAGCAGCTTAGAGATGTCAAGCCTAGTAGGGCCTCGTGAGGATGTCCACCTTGCACGTTACAAACCTGGGTAACTGGGAATGGTAATAGGGAATGTCCGAATATGTCTAGCAAAGTTCAGCAGGCCATCATCCTCTCTACACCGTCATTATCTTTCATCACCGTTTTCATCGTACTTGCAGCTTCCCGGGTCCCCCCCCCCCCCCTCGCAGCTTATTACGCAGTAACGACTCGGCACGGTAAAGATGCCTTAAGACGCTCTTGCCATTACACACTCAACTCACACACAACAGCGACGTAATGGCGAGCATATCCGACCGCAATTATTCTCGGTGGCGTCCAAAGTGTGCCAATGTTCCCGTTTTTGGTGTGTGTGCCCGGCCGAGGAATCGTTTGCCGCACGGGGAGAAGAGATGTCGAGCCTAGTGACCCATTTATTCGGTCCACTTCCAGGAACTCTGCAGCCTCCAGTGTTTTGGGAGCCTTCCTATACCATCAGTCCGGCTTCCGCTAACGGTTATTTTGCCTACCTACGGCCACCTGCGGCGGCAGATCTGCGCCAAGCGTGTCTATTACGAAATAGGACGCTTGTAAGATGGCGTAACTATGCCATCAGACCAAAATCGGGGAATGGGTGAGGTCACACATCGGTACCACCGTATCTAATCGTTAGACAATATCGTCGCTTATTCCCGTTCATTATCTCCAGTCGATGATCTCCAGTTAGATCACGGGCTGCAGGGTGCAGGGTAAACTTCATCTCCTGTGCTGTAGCTACTTTATATGCGAAGAAGCGATCCGCATTAAACCTGGGAGACATTCCATGCATCCGGAATGCGCAATCTTCTCGTATGTTGAAGCGATGGTTAGGTGATGGTTGGGCAACGAAGATCTCCCAAAACGCAACAACACAATAAACCACAGCACAGGACGCAACATGGGTGTTTCCTCCTTATGTCTTGATGTGCGGTTGCTTTCTCTACTCGCTACTTCCAAATTAAATGGAAGACAGAAAAAAAATGCCACCAGAACCGGTAGGATTGTGTGCCGGCCCAATCCGTGCGGTGTGGACATTATGTTTCAAGCTTTTCCTGCGTACGTTTCTCAACGCTCGTTGTGGCGTTTAGTGCTGCCTGGGAAACGTAGCATTACGGGGTGGGGGATTTTAGTATCATTGTTGTTTCTTCCTCCGATTGCGTTGGTCTCTCGGGGGAGCAGATAGTTATATTTCGGGTAGGTGTGTTTGTGGATAAGGGAATGTTGTTTTATTTTCCCCGCTTTCTGAGCTTTTTGATGGCATTCGCGATCCAACATATACCGGTCGGTGTGCTATTTAAGCGAAGCGGTGCGTCACACCAGTACAAAACCTGCCGACATTTTTGTTGTTGTCTTCACGTAAGACAAAGCCCAGTACCCACGACAGATCTTGGTCCTCAGATAACGCCCGCCGATGCACAGGGTCTTGCGTAACGACCCCATTTCCCGGTGTGGTGTTGTGATAGTGTGATATTGTGTGCATGGAAGATGGCACCTTATCTTGACATTTCACCATGTTTGCTAGTATAGCAACTCTCTAATATGGCGAGTCTTAAACCGCAACAACAACAACAAAAAAACTAAATTACTTCTAGTAACGTATGCAGACGGTGAAAGACTGAAACTAATTTGATTAGCAAATCAGCACCCAAAAATGTCCAAAATACGCTTATTACGTAATGTGCCATAGACTTTCACATCTAAACATGGCTTCTGGAACTGCTGGATACTCGTATTGAATTACAAATAAATCAATGTCAACGACGGCCACGCGGCAACGCGGGTTTCCTGGTCTTCCTCTAGCTGACACATTATCAATTCCACTTATTACGATCAATATGTACAATATTCCATTCTCTTTTGCTGACGTTGCAGGGTTCGGACCCAAGGGTGGCTACTTGCCGTGGTAAGCTGCAGAGCAAACGATGCAAGCTAAACCAGGAAATCAACAAAGAGCTACGGCTGCGGGCAGGTGCCGAAAACCTTTACAAGGCCACCACCAACAAGAAGCTCAAGGACACGGTAGCATTAGAGCTGAGCTTCGTCAACTCTAACCTGCAGCTGCTAAAGGAACAACTGTCCGAGCTGAACTCCTCCGTCGAGATCTATCAGAGTGAAGGGTAAGGAGCACAATTCGAAAAAAAAAAAATTGGTGTAATAAAATGTTTATAACCCCCCCTGTACTACTTTCAGTCTCGACTACGTTATACCGATGATACCGCTTGGGCTGAAGGAAACGAAGGAGGTCAACTTTATGGAACCGTTCTCGGACTTTATCCTGGAGCACTACAGCGAACCGTCACACATCTACGAGGATGCGATTGCCGATATTACCGACACGAGACAGGTACGCAGCGCCACTCTCGATACGATTGAGCGATCAGCCAAGACATGATGCTAACTTTCGAATTCACAATTTTCGCTTTGCTTAGGCCGCAAAAACGCCCACCCGTGATGCGCAAGGTGTATCGCTACTGTTTCGCTACTACAACCTGCTGTACTACGTGGAGCGACGCTTCTTCCCGCCGGATCGTAGCCTGGGCGTGTACTTCGAATGGTACGATTCACTGACAGGTAAGTTATGCGATGGGGTGTCTGTGTGTACTGTCGGTTCCGGAAGAATGAGAACGGAACTAGTCAATTGATGGGTGGTAACACCGACGGTCTGTTACAGGTGTACCTTCGTGCCAGCGGACGGTCGCGTTTGAGAAGGCCTGCATATTGTTCAATCTGGCCGCGATCTACACGCAGATCGGGGCCAGACAGGATCGATCGTCGGAGAAGGGTTTGGATGCGGCGGTAGACAATTTTCTGCGCGCTGCCGGTGTATTCCGCCATATTTTCGATACGTTCACGAACGCACCTTCGATGGACTTGAAGCCACAGGTATGTGCCAAGTGTGCCATAGAGGGTGAGGTATTTTGCATGGGTTTTTGGAACATGTAGATGTAATGCTGATGCTTTCTCTTAGGTGTTGGAGGTGCTAGTGGCACTTATGCTCGCTCAAGCACGTGAGTGTCTGTTTGAGAAATTACTACTACAGGTGGAAAATCTTCCTGCCGGTAGAGACTGTGTGCAGGTAAGCAAGAATGGGTTGGTATTGCACCACCGACGCGAATTAATACACCAACTCTCTTCCAATCCAATCTAGAATCATCGTGATCTTTCCGGCGAAGCGACGCAACTAGCTCTCGAGTATAGAGAGATTCATCAGATAATACATAGCAATGATGCACATACGTATCTTCCAGAATGTTGGGCAGGATTGGTTCCGCTCAAGTCCGAATACTATAAAGGTTAGTAGTTGTTCACCGGGGATTGCTATTAACTGGTCGGCGTGACCTTTGAAGGCCGTTATGCCTAGAAGAAGAATATGTTCATTAGGACAAGGATAGGGGAGATTGTTCATTAGGATACATCTACATAACAAATTTTCCCCATTTTTTCCATTACCAGCACTGGCCCACTATCACGCTGCAAAGACGAAAGTCACATCCAACAACTCAAACGACGAAAGTTCACTGATCAGCAACACCGACAGCAGCAATCGCTGCAAGCAACAACAGCAGCAACAACGTTACGGCCGAGGACTCGAACCGAAGGACACATTCATCTTCGACGAAACATCCTTCGAATCCGATCTCGACCCAACCGCGTTCCGGCGGGCGCACCTGCGTGAATCACTTTCTAGTCACGAGGAGGCACAACGGCTCCAGCGTATGTGCCGCGAGCTGAAGAACAAGATTGCCCTCTCAAAGGTGCTAAATTACGCCCACGAGCGTACCAGCGAGGAACTGGAAGAGCTCGAGCTCGACCGTACCTGCACCGTCAGCTCGAACCTGTCGTCCGCGCTGGACGAAACCGACCTGGACGTGCTGGACGTAACGCTGAACGCAACGTCCAAGTTTACGATCTCGCTAACCGGGCCCGACTTTACGATGCACAAAATAGAGGACCCGTTCCGGAAGTTGGGTCCGATTGCGATCTTCTCCGCCCGGCGCCACTGGACGGCTCCGCGCAGTGTGCGGCTGCAGAAGGGTGGTACATCGTTTATGCTTGGAGGTGGTACGCTTGACCGTCGACAGCCGTACCGGGATGGGGCTAGTGTGGGGAATAGTAGCAGTAGCCGAAGCAGCAGCAATCAGCAGCAGCATAACCAATCGAGCCGGTGCTGTGGCGAGTGTGCCAACAAGACAAACTACTACAACGATAGCCGGGCGTGTGAGGTTTGTCTGAAGGATGTGTGCAACGTGTCGGAGCGAGAGTTCCGGGAGTTGAAGTTACAGGACGGTGGTGAGCAGCAGACGGTCGGAAGCGAGGGCGAGGATGGTAGGGATATTAGCAGCTTCGGGTTTAATGTACGGGGTGATGCACCTGTTATGATATCGACGGTGGAAATTAATTCCCTAGCAGATGTGAGTATTTGGTTGTGTTGCCTTGCGTATCAGATGTTCTTACTATTCTTTTACCTGCCATTTGCACCTACAGCTGGGTGGCATTAAGGAAGGTGACTTCATCGTGGAGCTGTGCGGTGTCGACGTCAAGTGGTACACACTCCAGCAGGTACTGAAGCTCATTCGCAACTGTGAAAACAGTCTCGAACTGAAGGTCATTACACCGATGGATCGGAACTATCTAAAGGTACACTTGCCTAAAGGCTCACCTGCCTAGTATCTCCTGTATCCTAACCCATTTCCTGTAACTATCCGCAGCCAATGGCGATGAGTCACAGCAGCAAGGGTTCCATCTCGACACTGTCCGGCAGCTCGTCCGGCATCTCGTCCGGTGCACCGTCCCCGACCGGTACCACCACCAAATCGATCAAGACACGCTCCAAGCTGGGCAAAACGCGCCTCAGCAGCTTCACCTCGGGCAACTGGAACCCGTTCCGGCGCACGCAAAGCTTGGGCAAGATATTCTAATCACGTTTGCACTTTGTTTTGCTAACAATTTTAAGAACGGTCACATTTACATCACCACGCATTGAATGTGTCTTCCCTGCCATTTCAGTAAGAAAAAAATAACAGTGTATAGTTTTAGTAACATATAGGAGAGGGCGCATGCGAGATCCAGCAGTTTATGCTAGTAAAATAGTAAAAATATAGAGATTACTTTTAGGTTAGTGCAAATGAGGGCGACGCCAGACGTGAAATAAAACCGCTGGAACAAAGTATAAATGAAAATGAAGCAGAAAGCATAACGAAATTTGTACTGTAGAGTTTTTATAGGTTCCAAGACAATAAAATTTTACACATAATAAATCATATAATCTTATGAAGTAATAACCAAAAATTTCTAGTTTTAATCAAACCCATCCGTTATTACTATGATGGAGCTAATATGTTAACCAGGTTCTGATCTCGATTTCCGGTTCCTAAATCCCAGAGCTCGGATCCCTAAATTCGGGGTGAGGATCTCTGCATCATTACTCTCAGCTCTCTAGATTGCTGCTTACAGATCCCGGATCCATGCTTTCAGATTCTGCATCTCCTACGCGATTCCTGCTTTCAGATTCCAGCTCGAAACCTCGATCCCTGGGCTCCCCGGCGGTGGTACATTACTCTATTGGTAAAATCTACCTTTTAAGGCATTATTGAAGTTATTTAGTACTTTTAAAATGCCTTAAAATTGGTTATTAAGGCAATTTTGTCAAAAGGGGAGCAGGTTATAGGCGAATCTTCTGTATAGGCGCAACCGAACAATTTTAGATGTGTAGTATTTTATGACCCGAACGATAGGTGGCGCTAGATTCGACAAAAAGGTGTTAAACGGTCGGATGGCAAACAGCACTAAAAAAGGATGATGTATCAAAAAACTATAATTTGCATTTTATTTTACGTTCCTACCAGCTTTTAGCTGACCTAAAAGCTGGTACGATCTAGCAGCTCTATTCTTTAGCGGAGGATGCTTAAGGCTATTAACTACATATAGTTTACAGTTTACAATTGATAGGGAGACCTCCGGCCTGCTCTATATGTATATACAATAAAAATATTAAAATATAACCCATGCTGACCGCACCCCAATTTAGCCCCATGATAGTAACATATATATACAATGCTAACGTCCCAACAAACAGCAACCACCTAAAACGGAGCATCCCATAGCAATAGTGCCTGCTAAAAATTAATTCAAAATTATTCTATCTCTTTATTGCATCTGTTATCACCTCACTCTGCTAGAAACAATTAAATGCTCTTAAAACAAACGCTTCGACAGCACGTAGATCACGCTCGACAGGAACAGTAGCAACCCAAACACGGCCAATATTTTATCGGTACAGTCACGCCGGCTATACTTCTGGAGCAGTTTGCCTGACTGATGGATCTTACCTGCCGTACTAAGCAGCTCGTCCCGCGTGCTCTCCACCGTAGCACTGGTCGCCACAAGCATATCAAGGGTGGCGGCCGACTTTTGCGTCGTATCGTGCAGCTGCTTCGAGATGGAAATCATCCGTTCCGTTACACTTTCCTGCTGCAGTAGCAGCGCCGAGCTGCGGTACGTTTTCGACGTGCTGCCGGGAATGCCGCTCCCTAGCTTGCGCTTCCGCACCTCGCTCGCTTCCGGCTGCAACGCAAACAGTTCCTCCTTGTTGGACTTTTCGATCTCCAGCATTGTCGCTATATTCGCTTTCCGGAAGGCTTGCAGTGTTCTGGGAAATAAGGGAAAACAGCAATGGTTAGTTGTGGTGCGGCACAGCAACATGTGGTGTCCGGGCAAACGTACTTCGCATACTGTTCGCGGTTCTTTTCCACCTCCTCGGCAAGCTTCGTGTCCGTTTCGTCCCGTGCCAGCACATCCATCCGGTCGATACATTTGCGCAAAACGGCCAACTTATCCCTGCCGGCTTCGTTCAGTGTTTCTAGTTCGAGCAGTGTCCCGCGAAAGTTTGTGATGTCCTGTGCGAAAAAGCAAAACGCGAATAAATACAAAAAAAGGCTAACATTTCTCTGCTTATTTTAATGCTAGGGCGTGCCTACCATAATAATTGCCTTGGCACGCAAATTATTATCCATAATCTCTTGCCGGATTGCGGAAATGTCCGTGTAGTTGGAAAGCATCATTTTGAGATCTGATCCAAACAATACTCGGTCGTTGATGGGAATGTATATTAGCTATTTCCAATCTAAAAACGAGTAAATCTTTGATTACTTTTCGTTCAACGGACTACAGTTTTCTTTTAAGGTGGTTCTTACTGTCTGTGCCTTCTTTGATCCGACCAATCCCAGCTTACCCAATACTTCAGCAACTAGCCACACGTAAAAGCAAACCAAATTTCAGCCAGGAACTGGTTGATTGTGCACAAAAAGTGTTAATATTGCTTAATTTCTTTCGCCATACGTGTGGAAAACCTGCAACTCTGGCCCTTTGCTCCACGGGAATACAGTTCGACAATGTTGTTTGGATGTAAATAAACCAGCCACGACGGCTGACAGCACTGAACCCGACAATATAGACGGCGAGGTTGGATCACGCACAGCTTCTGGCACCTTTCCGACACAGGGTTGAAGGATATAACGAACAAGTTCGCTGAGTAAATTGATTTGTTCAGGTATTTTATTGATTCAATTTGTGGGATATGTTGTGATTGAATAGGATTTTCTTTAGAATATAGCACCACAATTGGATCACGTGTAAAAAAAAGTTATATGCCTCCAAATATTATGACTACCCTCGTAGCTCGACTACCTGTAGTGTGGCTATGAAAAAATATGAAAAAAAGATTTAATCAATTGATAAAAAAAAATTTTGATAAAGATAGCTAGCTCATATAGAACAAATTTAATGTCCAGTCCAGGATTCCTTGAAATTCCAGAGAAGAAAACAATTAAAATCGATTTGGCTACCTGAGTAGCTGTTTGCCTGGAATAGTGTTAATTATGTAAACAATGTTTTAGTGTTTTATTTACTGCAAAAATAATAAATTAAAATTATGAAGTTATCTATTAAATAAAAATAATAAATAAGTTAATTTTTTATTATCAGAATGATTTATAATCTTCATGCTCAACTGTTATTTCAAACGTCTGTTTGAATTGAAAGATTGTAAACATGCCGATCTGTCATTCTTCTTTGTGGTTATGTTTAGCAAATCCCCAAATGGATTTATTTACAAATTTTTAGCAAAACAAAAAAAGTATCGTAAATGTGATTCTTGCCCTCTACTTTACACTTTATCATTATAACATCACCGGTAAATCAGCACACAGACCAGACCAAACACTGCCACGATATCAGAGTTTGTGCAGCATACGTATCTAGTCAAACCATCCCGTATCATCGCCCCCCAAGCCACCCACCACCTCTTCTAGGACTGGTGCAAGAAACGGGCGGGGATGCGAAAGGGCTGCACAAGCAAGGAGCGGGGTGATGCGGGATTGAGTTAGGTCCAACAGCAACAATACCCCACCCCAATCGCGCGACCGTCCACGTTTGTTTGCCGCTTTGGATCCGCCTGTACACGCGGCCTTTCGCTGCCGTAGCACCCCAAAACACGTTCAGACTATATTGCTATGCGATGCTACATACCGGACGCATTCAATGGCGGGATCGCACGCCAATCGCACGGGCCGCAGCACGATTCGGACAAGTCACTCCAGATTTTTGTCTCGTTACTAGAAACCGCGAAAGGTGTGTGGATAGGGTAGTGAGTAAAGGCAAAAGCAGGCGGAAAAAAGGCTTTTTAGTAAACAAACACGGCAATTAAAGAAAAATCGCGTGCTGTGAGAGGGTGTGTATTTGGCGTGTGAAAGCACCTGCGATTTGACCAGTTGGCAAGGCATCAAACAGGCGTGCTGCACCGGGAAAATTGTGTACAAACTATCAGACCAATGATCGTTCTTGATGTCTAACACCCCCAGCCTGTTGTTAACGCAAAGCGAAATAAGGAGATAGAGAGTTACAGTTGCAAAAAAAATCCGTTTACTTCCAAGGTGATCCAGAAAACGAATCCAATTCCGCATTGTTCGGCGAACGGCTGCTCCAATCAACACCGCCACACGGACGACGTTCCGCCACACTAGCCGCAGCAGGGTGGGGTGGGTGGGTTTGGTTTGGTGGATGATCTGGTTTCGCTGCTGAAGGGAAAGTGCACCTTTTGCAAGCAGAAGGCCGTCCAGCAGGGTCGACGTGCTCAAACAACGAAAAAGTTGCTGGTTGGTGGTGTGGAAGTTCTCTTTCCATTCGCCGTTCGTGTATATTGTGCCACAACGAGCTATCGACGATGTATATCGGAGGTGTTGAAGGGTAAGTAAGACTATTTCTTCCTTCTTTTTTTGACATTACAACAAGCTGTGGGAAGTCTTATGCTCCCGCAATTTCTGGTTTCCTTGATTTTTTTTATCTTGAATAGCAGAGGTCCTGTTAGATGGAAAAAAAACTCATTAGACGGTCTCCGGTGGTGATGCGACAACGGCGCCGGTTTTCACACGGCAAGGCCGGAGTTCAAATCCCATCCCGAATCGTTACCCCGTAGTTGAGGACCTACTATCCAACAATTACTCCAATCAGCAAGTCTCGTAAGCCATCAGATGGCGTGACCGTAGAAGGTTGTTAAGCCAAGAAGAAGTCCTGGATAGGAAACTCTGCAACCGGTTAGGATTAAAGATATCGAACAAGATCAACCAAACTTAAATCATTTAGCGGGATTCAAGCCCGGATCGGACATCCGGGACTGTTCCCCCGTAGTGTAAGGACTGAATATCCAACTACTCATTGAAGCAGCAACTTAAGCAACTTCGTCTTCCCAAAAATATCTCCTAACATTGTTCACCCAATTGTGTACTTCGTCAGTTCCAATTTTAGACGAAGCTTGTGCTTAATATTTTTAGAATCCTTTTTCTAACTGATGATAGAAGGCTCTGATCGCTTGGCGGAAGTGTGCCTGCAAACCCTCGAACACACGAGGAAGCGTTCAACTGTGAAGTCTTACATCTTCAACCCCGGAAGCTATTGGTCCGGATTCATCCACCCCATCTAACGCTTTTAAACCGATGATGCATTATTTCATCCAACAAATAGCAAACAGCCGAACCGAACAACATGGTTACAAGCAAGAGCAGGATAGAGAAAAAAAAATTGACCAACCACCCAAACACAGCACACTTTCATAATAAGCGACGTAATAGTTGGCGGCCCCGCAAAAGAGAGAGAGAAAAAAACCTTCGAAATCCAGCACAAAACCACGAATGTAAAGCCTAGTTTGCTTTGCTCCTCAACTACCACCAAAAAAAAAAACGGCATTCAAAAAGGAAAACAAATAGCCGAAATGAAAGTGAAAATACACTCTCATGACGGGGATCAGTGTTGATCGAAATTGCAACACACAAATATGGAGGAGACTGTGTCCGAAAGATGGTGAAGAGTTCTTAAACTTGTTCTCAGGGGGGGCATCCTCCCTTCGGAGGAAGTTTTTGAGGTCTGGCTACTATATTTTTGAACATAGTTTACACCCACGTATCAAGGGACCAGCGTTCCGGGAATTCCAGGTCCTTCATGTTTCGCAAATCGGAGTAGCTAACCACCACGCCACCGAGTCCAGGACCGATCACTTTCATGAAATCTGCACCACAATTCAAGTCAAGGCGAGTGTTGCAATTCGAAGTGCGAAGCATCGAGCAGCATTCCGTCGAGCAACTGCCCCGTTTCGTATGGGTGTGTTTGTTTTTGCATTAGACGGCGGTTTGTTTGTCGTGCAGCTTTTGTTAGCCCTTCTTAGCCCTGCTGCTTATCAGTGGATGTGACACATTAGCCCAGACCTTGCCCTACAGCTGCAGGCAGGCCAGTGTAGTTCACTGCCAAGTTGAGAGATAGCGCACGGGTTTAGATGTTCATGGTTAGATGTTCGACGAAGATTGAACACTCTTTTGGTCCTGCATTCGCGTGTCTTCTGTTTGCCATTAACCGTCATATCGAAGGGTCGGCAAATTCTGGCTCGGGACTTTACCTCCGAGAGACTGCCGGTGCTCATACATCTAACACACTACCAATTCTGTATCTCTTCCGGTTTCAGCGAACAACTAGTGCGCTGAATTGACGTGCTTGCGTCCTTGACACAATCTATCGCACACCACACCCATCGAGATGCATCGAACATCGTTCGCAAAGGTTGCAAAAAAGGGGAGATTAGGCGCAGGCTAGTTAATTCCGGTTACATATTAATTGTACCGAGCGAAGTGCATAAACACTTGTGAACCCTTCCAAAACAAAGTACTCGAGGGCAATTTAATCGTGCGTCCGATAAGGCGAAATCAATATGCTTTTCTGCTCAAGCCGTGTTTTAGGTTGATCGGGTGGGGATTTTTTGTTGTAATAATTTTTGCTCCTATTTTTTAGCGTTCCATTGTTTTATATACGTCAATATTAGCTTAGGTTTATCTCTAGCTGGTGACGACCCAGCTAAAGTAGGTTTTGCGCATTTAGAGATGTTTGTATAATCTAGCGGTAGTAATGCTTTACTGCAGGGTTCAAAATAGGTTTAAAAAAATGTTTATAGTTAGAAAAAGAAGCATAACAAAAGCAAAAGATTGCTTGTTTGCCAGTGAGCGGCACAAAATTGATGGGCTTGTGAATAATCGCACAAAACACCACATGCCATACGGAGATCCACTCCAGATAACGTGCGCGTGTTGGTGTCAGTGTGTGGTTCGATAATGCTTGTCAAATTGCTGGTTGGATGGTTTGGTTGGGAGAAATTGGTTTCGTAGATCCCCCGGTAGCGATAGCACGTCAGACCGGTCGAGCCAGCCATCATCACCATTCGTCAGGCGATATGTATGGTTGAACACATTGTTACATCAGCCCTTTTTTACGTCGACCCCTTTCTATTCTTGAACCTTGCGCTACCTCAGAGCGCTAATTGATAATTGAATTTTCGCATTCAGTTGGCACCCCCAAGCACATCCAATAAATCAACGGTTGTTCTCGAATAGATCGAGCCATATGCCCGGCAAGTATGGTGTTGGATTTTGGTCACCTCACCACAATAGCGTCCAGTGATTGACTTCAATAAGAGCACGAGCACGATACGTGATGTTGTGGCACTGTCTGCTTAATCCGGACCCGTGCTGTGAGATGATGAATGCTGCAGATTGCGATAAAGATAGAACTGGCTGTGTAGCTGGTTCAGGGTAAACAAACAAAAATCACAAAAGGCAGGAATGGTTGTGAATATTTAGACTGATGCAATCTGTCTTCATGAAGTAAAACCCAGGAGCCTATATCCAACAAGGTCCAGGAATTTCGAGGAAATATGTGTGAGACGTATATCTCGAAATGCGCATGCGAGAGACGTCTAACTGACTTCAGTTGCACCCAATATATTCGTTTGGTAAGTCCTTATACAATCATTCTGTCTCCAAGAAGGAACAGCAGCTAATCGCTCAGGCTCAGAGCAGAGTTGCAAACGCTGTAAAGCCTACCATCGCCATATTGTCATGTTACAGATGGTTAACATAAGGATAAGTCTTAGTCCTAACCACGATAAAAGGACACTCATCAAAAATGGTCAAGAGAGCATCGAGCATTTGGAGCTCCAAAACTGGTCCTCTGGAAAAAAAAATCTCGAAGGCAGAGACACAAAAAGCTGAATCCATAAACTATAATCTCTTCTTAAGGAAAAAAACCAAACATATTACTAACTTCCTAACTGATTTCCTTCCCATTCTAGCGGTGCGACACATTCCACCTTGGTGATCTGCGATGAAGCCGGCCAGATTGTGGGTCGCGCTAAGGGCCCAAGCACAAACCACTGGGCCGTCGGTATACCAGGCGTAGCGGAACGTATCGACGCAATGGCCCGCGCTGCCAAGGCGGAAGCAAATCTGCCCATCGACCAACAGCTGACCGCCGTGGGCCTATGTTTGAGCGGTGCCGAAGCGGAAGAAACGAACCGCGAGCTGGAAAACTATCTCCACACGAACTATCCGACGGTGGCGGAACGGTACGTGGTGTGTAGTGACACGGTCGGCAGTATTCAGGCCGTCTCGAATCTGGGCGGTATGGTGATCATCGCCGGTACCGGATCGAACACGCTGCTACGCAATCCGGACGGTAGTACGCATGGGTGCGGTGGATGGGGTCACATGCTTGGTGATGAGGGTGGTGGTAAGTGGACGGTTAGAGGATCCCCTTGCTGAAGCTTATGCTTTATGCCGGTGTACATTTTTTCGTTGCAGCATGGTGGATTGCAAGGAACGCCATCAAAACCGTGTTTGATCATCGGGACAATTTGAAGCGCTCGAAGCATCCGATCGAACGTGTCTGGCAGCTGATCCAGGAGCATTTCGGTGTGCGAACGTTGCACGATCTGCTCGATCACAGTTACGGTCGGTTCTGCAAGACGGCGTACGCTGGGCTGTGTGCAAAGCTGGCCCGTGCTGCCCTGGACGAGCGTGATCCACTCTGCCGCAAGCTGTTCGACGAGGCGGGCCAATCGCTGGCTCGGTCCGTCTGTGCGCTGCAGGACAAAATATCGCCGGAACTGTTGCGCCCATCGGGTACCGGTTCGCCGACGCAGCTGCTCGATATCGTGTGCGTAGGGTCGGTATGGCTTAGCTGGGATCTGCTACGGGATGGATTTGTTTCCGAGCTACGGATGCAAGGATTCCCGCACGATTTGCGCCTACTGCGGCTGACCACCACAATGGCACTGGGGGCCGCCTACCTAGCATCGGACACGTTCAAGCTGGGTATGCCACGTGACTATACCGGCAATTATGACGTATTCTACACCTTCCGGGCCGTTGCGAACGAAAACGGTAACGGAACGGAGCATAAAACGAATGGCCGAAGCTAGGAAGCGTATGTATGCGGCTGGATGCTCGAAATCGTGTACGGTCTAGTGTTGTGCTTAATGAATGTTTTTAAGCAGAATCATACATATGAATCTTAATTGAAGAGTCATGATCAAATCAAGTATCGACACCCAAAAAGGTTCGTGAAACTTTTCAGATTCATGGATCGCTTTGGAATAGAGATTCAGATTCATTCATTCAGCTGAAAGATTCATTCACAATCTCTGAATCAGATTCATCCAACACTAGAGTACGGGTCACTTCCAACATTGAGATTCGATACAGTGTGTGATACATGTGAGTGTGCCGTGAGAGAAGCAAAATTGTCTCACGCGCAGAGCGTTAGACAAGCGCACATTGTGAATGTGCGGTTAAGCAAAAAAAAAAAAAAAACAAGCCACGAGACCTGATTTAAGAGGCGTACGACACGTACCCCTTTACCGAGGCGTCATGTTTCCATTTAATTAGTGAAATTGTTTTTAAAACCGTAGACGGTCATTCTATTTCAAGTATTCCTGGGGCGCGCCGCCGTAATCGAATGTGTTTGATATATCCATCAATGTGTCTTCTAACTTTTGTTGTTACAATGCAGTAATCTGTAAGAAAAAACCCTTTGATAGGGGATATGCATTCAATATACCGATTTCAGTCTTACTGTTGTGGTGTGTGTTGTAGATCATGTGTTGTTGTTTTTTTTTAGAGCAAAATAAATAACGTCTATGTCTATATTCGAAAGCATTAAGTCTATCTAACCCATGTCTTCCTCTTCAGCAGTGTCTCAGTGAGGAGTCATTTTCCCAGGGTTCATGAACGATGTTGTCTGGGATTTAAAAGACTTCCATAATTTCCCATAAAGCAATTGTAGCACCGAATGAATTCAAAATTCGCTTCAATTATGGTTCTCTTGTATTAATAATACAGCAACATGAATTATCTACATTTAAACGATTTGTCAAACTGAAAAAACCCGTCATAATTGGCATTTTTTGGCATGACAATAAAATAAATATTCTTTCGGCAGTTTGTTCTCTCTCTCTCTCTCTCTCTCTCTCTCTGTCCCTCTCTCTATCCCTCTATCTCTCTTTCCTGTCTCTCTATGCCGTTGTGTCCTCCGGGAAGACGTGCACCGTGGTCAGCTGTTGGCCGCGATAGATCGATATTGAAAGCTTTTTGTCCTGCTCAAGCAACAGCTCGTACACATCGCTTGAGTTTTTAATCTCCTTCCCGTTAATGTGCGTTATGATATCGCCTGGTTGAAGTCCTCCACTACATTGGGCGAAAAAAAAGGGAGAAAGAAATTTTTATTTTATAATACTTTTAAAATTCTAATCTTCCATTACCTGTACGCTGGTGATCCTTGGATAACTTTCCACACCAGCACACCGCCACGCACGATCGGCGGGAACTTATGGTTGCGCTGCTGCAGTTCGCCCAAAATTTCCGGCGTAAGGGTAAGCATCGTAATACCGATGTACCGACGGTACATGGGCGCATCACCCGACGATCGGCGTTCCGTGGGTGCTTCGTTGATTTTGCGCAAAAACTCCTTCGCATGGTCGATCGGGATGGCAAAGCTGATGCCCGACGTTACCTTCATGCTGTTAATGCCGATCGCTTCACCGTCCAGGTTTACCAGCGGGCCGCCCGAATTGCCAAACGTAATGGCCGCATCCGTTTGGATGTAGTTGATGTCCTTCCCCCGCAGGCCAAGCTCTTGCGAGGGCCGCTGGGTTGTGCTTATAACGCCCGCCGTTACCGTGTTGTTGAGTGCGAGTGGACTCCCGAGCGCCACTACCCACTCACCCGTGCGAAGGTCGGACGAATGGCCCAGCTTCAGCGTTGGCAAGTTGTTGCACCGTACGCGCACCGTTGCCAAATCCGATGCCGGATCCACGTGCTCCACGTAGCCGGGGAATGTGCGACCGTCCGTTAGCTTGACCGTTACCATCGTGTGCGGTTTGCTTACGACGACATGCGCATTCGTTAGGATCAGGCCGTCCGATTCGATGATAAACCCGGAACCGGTCGAAACCGTCATTGGTTCGCGGGTGAAAAAATCCACATGCTGCCGGTCACGTATCTCCAGGTACACTACGGCCGGGGCCGATACTTCCACTGCGTCCGCGATGAAATTAAAATCTTTCCGCTGACTGCGCTTCGGTGTGGTGGGTGGAATCGTTTTCGCACACACGGTAGGCCAACGTGGCCAGCTGATGGTACTGGCTTTATGCTGGTCGTCATTGGACAGAGTCTGTTTGTAGGCAAGCAATCCAAACACACCGGTCAGTGCTACCGTAATTCCAAGTTTCCGGCGATTTCCCTGCTCGTTGCGTCCATTTTGTTGGGTGGTTTTTAGCGGCCGGGCTGGAATAGGTGGCGATAGCTGAAAGCTAACCAGCAACCGATGCTGGAAGATGGTGGGCCTTCTCAAAGCGCCGTACATACTTTTCACAGCCTAGAACTGAAGGAGGACTAGATATTACAATGTATCGTGTATGTATCGTTGGACTACCTTGCAGCTGGACTGATAAGTATGTGTACTTTGATCGTCCGTTGGGTACGAGGCGCAAACCAGGCCTATGTGGTTGCGTGCTAGGTGCTAGGTGGTGATTAGAAATCGCGACGAGCGACTATCTGTAAATAGAAATAATAAAAACAAATCAATTTATGTTTTACAGCATTTGTCAGACAGTATAAATTTGAAATATTACACTGTGAAGTACATTAACTTAGTTTTTTTTAAGGAAATATATGCAATTGTTTGTAAAAAATGCTTAACAAGAAAAAATATATATGGAAATATGTCAAAAAAATTTACGACAGGAAAAAAAATAAATGAGTACGCGTCAAAAAACCACGGGACAAGAACAAAAATATATGAAAACACGACAAACAACCATAGGAAAGTGTTAAAACCTGTAAACAACTCTAGCGATATTAAGCATTATTTCTACGCAATATGGCATACAGCTGATTTTAACCGCGACAATTGAATGAATATTGACACGACTTGCCGTAAGGACCGACACTCTACTCTACTGCACCGAAACAAGAAAAAAAGGGAATGATACTGAAAAAAAAAACAGTTCTCAGCCTTCTATCCGGATGCCGGATGGCGGGTGCAAATTCCTAGTCACGCCCACCTTTTCTACGAGACATTTAAAAAAGTACAATCCAAATTTGCCCAGCTGTTGCACCTTACCTAACAGATCTTTATGTTGAGGAAGGCTTATTTTGAAGTTTATCATTGCGTACACGTTACATAATATAGCGGACACGATTTGATGTGCTAATTGATCACTTAAGCGTAGACTTGGAAGACTGCATTTTATACGAAGATATCCTCATACAATATGTAGTTTATAGTGTATACAATATTAAATACTTCAGGGAAGCTCCTGACAACAAGAAAATACACATAGAAACATCGGGAGCATCGAATCCGGTGCGTTCCTCGGTAGCTGAGGACCTCACTATCCAACTACTTAGCATCAGCATGTCTAGTATGCATTTAAATGACCAGCAAAGAAGATTCTATTGCAAAAAATGTCTATAATTAGTCAGTTCCGAAGTATTTATAGCCACCAAGTCTTCCGTAGGACCGTTATCAGTATTTCGGGATGCCAATGCTCTAGATCCCCAGCAGCTCTACGTACCAGCAGACTTTACATATGTACAATTTTGTTTTTTTTTTCTTTTTACGAAACTGATTATCGGTAACGGGGGGCTTGGTCTTGGTTCAAGTTCATAAACATCTGCTTCTACCATGTGTTGGCCTCTCCTATGTTTGATAGATGTTTTAATTAAATATATAAAATGGCTGCGAAATTAAAATAAAACATTGAAACCATTATAACCACTGATCAGCTTCGACACTTGAATAACTTTCCACTGATGTAATGAAGTTGCATAAGAACAGGTGAGATAACTGTATACTACTTTTTCTTTTTTTTTTGTTAAATCCATCACCAACTCACATCCGATCAGTGTCAGGATGTTTGGAACACTACACCCGATACAATTGGATCGTTTCATCAACATCAGCGCCCGAAAAACAAACTGCGTGCTCGAACCATCCCCAACAAGACGCGTACACACGGTAAATTTTTACTTGTAAAGTATATAAAGGAGATAATGACAAAACAAAAAAAGTTCTCGCAGCTGCTAGTGGAGTTCTCCGAATGCGCAAAAAAGCAAACGATTTGTACACGGTGAAACCTGCGCGGCCCTCTACCATTCCAGAATCGACAACATCAACTGCTCCAGAACGAAGACGGTCGCCTTATAAGAGACGGCACCATCGCGCACTTCGCTCCATTACTAGAACAGCTGCTGACTAGCGATGGAAACCGTCTACACCAGCAAGCGAATATTTCTCAACAGTGGCAACCACTACCCGGCCGAGGTGTTCCCGGGCGGGATCGTCGTGTCAGGCATCGATGGTAAGGTGACACGTGTGCTCAGCTCCTGGGCTGCTGTCGACCATTACTTGAAGGACAATGAAGGTGATTTTGAGGTTAGTAGTTGGCAGTAGGCACCCTCCGTACACACTATCAATCAGTCAATCATCCAATCCAGGATGCCATCAGGGTATCCAGAATTGCACCGAATATGGAGCGAGGTGAGCTAGAATGTTGTAAATGGAGAGTTTAGCGTTTTGTTGTTTCGTCCAACAGCATTACGACTTTGGCGATCTGCTGCTGATGCCCGGTTTGATAGATACGCACGTCCACATCAACGAACCGGGACGTACCGAATGGGAAGGCTTCCATACGGCAACGAAGGCGGCCGCTGCCGGCGGTTTTACGACGATCTGTGACATGCCGCTCAACTCCATACCGCCGACGACGAGTGTGGCCAACCTGCGCACCAAGGTGAAGGCGGCAAGGAAGAAGATTTTTGTGGACGTTGCGTTTTGGGGCGGCTTGGTGCCGGACAATCAGTGCGAACTGCGCCGCATGATAGCGGCCGGTGTGATCGGGTTCAAATGCTTCCTTTGCCCGAGCGGTGTGGAGGAGTTTCCGCACGTAACGGAGGAGCAGGTGTGTGAGGCGGCACGCTTGATCGAGGGAACTGGTGCAGTGTTGGCGGTAAGTGTGGGGAGAATGGATCCCATATGAAAGAGATTAGACTGTTGCATGGTGTAGTAGGTGTTTGAGGTGCGAAACGAAGTCCCTTCCTTGTTCAAGCAGTCGAGAGGTCAAGAAGTCAAGTCAAGAATATACTGAGTGGCATTTTTTACTAACATAAATCCTCCTCTTGCTTAAATTCTTGTTTCAGTTTCACGCAGAAGTCGAGTGTCACCGTCCCCACACTGATACCCAGAGTAACATCAGCGATCCCTTCAAGTATCGCACCTTTCTCGAATCTCGACCAGATCGTATGGAGCAGCAGGCGATCGAGCTAGTGGCAAAAGTGGCCCAGCAGTACGACGTTCGGACTCACATCGTACACCTGTCATCCGCACAGGCACTACCAACAATCCGGCAGGCCCGCGCCCATGGTGGACGACTCACGGTCGAAACCTGCCATCACTATCTCTCACTCGCTGCCGAAGATGTACCTGACGCGCGTACCGAATTCAAGTGCTGTCCCCCGATACGAGATCGCACGAATCAGGAGCAACTTTGGCGTGCCATCCAAGCGGGAGAAATCGATCTCGTTGTGTCGGACCATTCCCCCAGTACGCCGCAGATGAAACTACTGACCGACGGCAAACAGCGTGGTAACTTCCTGGAAGCTTGGGGCGGTATCTCTTCCCTGCAGCTAGGGTTACCACTGTTCTGGACACACTGTCAACGGTACGGGCTGACGCTCGAGGATACGGTCCGTTTGCTCTGTACCGAGCCGGCCCGTTTGAGCGGGCTGGAGCAACGCAAGAGTCGTCTCGAGCCAGGTTACGATGGGGATATCTGCGTGTGGGACCCGGAGGCCACCTTTACCGTTACGGAGGACATGATCGAGTTCCAGCATAAGGCGACACCGTACCTGAAACGTACGCTGCACGGTGTCGTGCACGCGACAGTACTTCGCGGTACGATCATCTACCATCGGTCTGAGGTACCGGCATTTGGTCCACCGTTGGGCAATATTCTTCTCGCTAGCCGGGACAAGCTTGCCAGTGACAACGCGGAAGATAGCAACACTGATAGCTTCAAACGACACACGGTAAATACATCTTCGGAAGAGGAGGTTGAGCTTGAGGACGTTGTAGATTTGTAACAGGGTTCGATAGTATTTAGATGACGCAGGACTACTATAACTACTCTAGTATAAGTTCTGGAACACTTCCAGATGTGAATTCATGTGAGGACACAACTGCACGAGGACACAGTTTAGAGGTTGGATTGGATTCGTTTCGTAATTATTTGTACACTTCCAATCTGTTGACGCGAGCCACTGTTCCTACTGGCGTGGGGTCATTGAGCCAATACGTAGATTAATTGAGTGGAAAGTTTTCAACGTAGGTTTTGCGTTTAACGAGACTTGGTTGATTTTTGGTCAACAGGTCGGATCTTCCTAGATGATAAGGAATGGACGCGATCAGGTTTAACCTGGTCATATGTTCAAGGCGCCAACGGCGATTATTTGTTTAACTGCAGTACAACAATAAAGTAGAACACCTTAACCATGTGACCTTCTCACGATATACTGCTGTAACTCTTTGAAAAGCCTTCAGCTGGATGTTTCGGAATGTCTATGAGAGATCATGCCATGTCTAGAGTTTATAGAGACAATCTTCGGTGGCTGTCTCAATCGTCGACGGTGAATGATTCATGTCATTCGGACGGGCCTCCACAATGGACCTGATACCGGCTGCAGTATGATATTTTTTGTTGCCAAATACACAGCACCAACCAGGGCTAAAAGGGTATCAGACAAGTGCTTTGGCAGATTAATAAAAGATCAGTGCGGGTAAAACTGATAATCCTGGACCTCACCTCGAAGAATTTGACTTTCGCATTTAGAGTCCGGAATCCAGTTCTGGATGGATTGCCGTTTAACCATCTGGTGGCCGATTATAAAGCCTTTGGGCCTGGATTGATGTTCTGTAGAGTATAATAAACTTGATTGCTGCTTTATAGAGATAGGACCATTCTAAACCATCACTAAAACTGGTGAGTTCCTTATCCCACTACTCAGACATCTGAGGGATTTCTACGCTTGGTTTTCGCGTTTTTTTCATACCATTTTCACACGATCCCTACTATATCAAATTAACCAACCGGTGGTGCACAAACAGTAAATGCTCTGCTACACGACAAAACACGGTTGTGCCGAAAAACGTGTTTAGTTCGAACACCAGTGTGGAATTGGGAGTTCCAACCAGGCTTTGTGCTCAAACTCCCCCAATGATCTAACCAAAATGTATCTTCTACCAAACTTCTTCTCCCGCTCGGAACTCACAAAAAAAAAAACCCCAATCGGAATATCAAATGTCGAACTGTCAATAATTTTTGGACTCGCCTGGCCGCCCGCAGCCATGCTGCCACCGGGGGTTTCCTGCCATTGTCTCGTGAGTGTGTGGGAGCAAGTTTTTTTTTTAGGGGCCTCTTAATTCAAATTAACGGCTATCAAGTATCGTTGGGTGCGTGGTACATGTGTGAGTGGGAATTTTAAGTTAAAGTGAGGCTGATGCTCGACCGACTAGGTGGTTAGCGATCTCGCAACAAAAACACACAAAAATTTATATCCATCTTCTGAATGCAGCGCTTGATGCGGAGATTCACCAGCACTGACGTCATTCGTCTGGAACAAGTTTTATTTACTAAAGCTGGTGTAAAGAGATTAGTTCCTTAAACCATCACAACACGGCAAACCAACGTCAAAACAACCGTGTCTTAGTCACTGTTCAATGTAAGTCACACTTACAGGGCGACGCGATGCCTTTTTTAATTGAGCAATGTTATAGAAATGCCAGATTTACAACATCTGATAACAGCTAGCAGCATCACTAACAGTGAGATGAAATCAGATGTTCGGGAGCACTTCGCGTATGCTCGTACCAGTAGTCTTGAGAGTATGTAGCGTAAACCAATCACATGCTGGGTATAATACCAACGTTCGGAAGCTACTTCTTTGATGCTCGTCAACCTCTAGAGGACTTCTGGTTCTGTCATTGTTGGCTTACTTTGACTTAATTTACCTATACATCTGGACTGTCAGCTCCGCTTACTGGAGGACGATTTGAACGGGACACCATATCAGGTCTTGTCGCGTGTGTAGACCAGCGCCACAATCGCCTCGACCTCCTAGTCCGCTCATGAATGAATAAATCAGTTCCAGAAAACCCTCACCAAAAGGGGAAGACCGTGCAAGACTCTGTGCTACTTAACAACACACCCTCTGGATGCAAACTTTCTGTCCCTTGCAGTGTCTATCTTTCCGCTTTGTATACACCTTCCAATTTTAGGACAAACCTGGAGGAAGGAGAAATCTGTAAACTGACACTATGACATTGATGGAAAAGCGCACTAATTACGATTTGCATGCGTTTCTGATAACGATCTAGCGGGAATAACTTCGCCAATAGTGTTCCATGATCTCTGCCGTAGAAGAGAACACGCAATCAACTGCTGCTTGTTGCTCCATGTGCTTCATGTTCATTCTGATTTGGGAGCAAAATTAATTCCGCCACCGTTTGCCTAGACTTTAGCCGACTCCTCTAGGGATCTTGCGCAAAGCGATGCAAAGCTCCAACCCACGGGAAGTTTTGCGGTCGTACCACGAGACTTCGCACCGCTTCTGTCTCACTCTCGATCGGTTCCTTTACCTATACGCACCAGGACCTGTCCTCCGTTGCGTGATGCCCCCCCTCCCCCCCTTACCATCTCCCCCCCCCACCCATTCCCACAACTCCATCGTCTCCAAACTTGTACTTCTGTTTTGAACCAGCGCTATAGACGACGAAAGTCGCCAATTCTCTCGCGCAGCTCACCAACTTGTCTACATCAGTCAGACCTTTATCGCTCTCCAAACCGCGTTACGGTTCGCTCTGTCTTTCTTGCCACTGCTTTATCATGTGTTCGCTTCGCAGTGCTTCGTGCCTTCCCCTATCTTTCGCCGCGTGTACTCAACGTCCCGCACAGGATCCCTGTGCTCTAGACCACCCACCCAAACCACTACCAACCCCCACTCTCCTTATCCACCTCCTTCCCTTCCCTTTAGTAAGCGAACAAAATGTCGCCGAGGTTGGGGTCGCGGGGATATGCTGAAGGCGACGACGATGCAGTGTGCCTGGCGAATCAGATCGAGTCCGGACAGCAAGCAAACAAAAACAAACCCTCCAAGCATTAAAAAAAAAAAAGGAAGGCGCTCGCTGCTGATCACTAAACTGAACGGGTTGGCAGGGGGGGGGGGGGGGGGGGGATGTCGGTGGTAGCAAGCAAACTGGCGAGTCAACCAAGCAAGCAAAAAAAGGGAAGAAAACCTGCCGTAAAGTGACACTGCCGCAACACTCTAGGCTCTCTCCTACAACTGTTCTGCGGTAAAACATCACAACCGCAGGCGGAAGGTAGAAATACAACAACAACAAAAACGCACAGCCCCCATGTGTAAAGGTTTCCCGCGTATCGAGTATCTCCCATTCAGGCGAAACCCGCTTAGCTCATTCGACTAGTTAACGCCGGACGGAACAGAAGGCAGGCTTTTGATACCCAGAGCAGCCGCTAAAAGCCTAGACTACGCGCGCGCGCGCTCCGATTGAGCTCGGGTGGGTAGGGCCATAAACATCCGACCGAATCGCTACTACACACAAGCACACGCACAGATAAACTCGCGTTGATACACACTGATGTATAAGTGATGTCTTGTTTTGTATATTATTTTACCCCGGCCGTCTGTATTTTTGCCGATGTCCTCATGTACTAAGTGCTGCTCAAGGCGCGCTCGAGTAAAGTCTAGTCGAGGAGAGGTAGTAACCAAGCGAGAGCGAGAGAGAGAGAGAGATAGAGAGAGCGAGAGGGAGAGTGAGTGTACGATTAGTAGCAACTAGATAGTGTCTAAGTGCGATACGATTCCGTGATTCGAGCGCCATTCTGTCTGCTGCCAAGCCCTGCAAAGACATATTTCGCGTATGTCAAATAACGTACAGGTTGGTAAATTTGTGTCACAGGTTCACTACCGTTTGAAGTTTGTTTTCTGCAAAAGTCCTGACGCTTGGTTTGCGGTGAATTAGTGTCATCAGTAGTGTGTGCTCAGGCCTTCTCAGGAGGAGAATTTCTTGGCTCGTTAAGTGATTTAGGCATACTAAGTACTTAACCAGGAAACATACATTGTGTTTTAATAGTTCTACGTTGATATTGCATTCGACTTGCGGTAAACTACAGTGTCTACCGACCAGATTAGTGAAAACGGTACACAAAATCTATTCTGATCTGATCTCAGTACTCGTCTACAATCAAATTAGCCCGATCACCAATCACAAAAATTCTATTTCGTCACGTGATGAGATGTGTACCCTATTTTCCTAATGTATATTTGGGAAGAATGTGTTTTTGTTTACAGCAAATAGTCGAGCTTAAGTCACTTTGAAAGTTGGATTAACATTCCCGTTTTTTTTTTCAATCCGCATCTTTACCAAGAAATCATTATCTCAGCGATTGTCAATATAGCTGCGAAATAGAAGCCGATCCCCACAACAGCACAACTAATCCGCAGTGCAACACAGTTTGTTTTTTATTATTGCTTTCCATCCTGTGTAAACAGTACACACAAGCGAATAGTTAGTTTACAAAATCTGATGCTACTGAATGTTGGCAGTCACATACTGGTGG
This sequence comes from Anopheles maculipalpis, assembly GCF_943734695.1. Lineage (NCBI taxonomy): Eukaryota > Metazoa > Arthropoda > Insecta > Diptera > Culicidae > Anopheles > Anopheles maculipalpis. The sequence goes on along the minus strand of NC_064870.1, from coordinate 8,888,391 downwards.
CGGAATGGCGACTTAGAGCGAAGAAAAATATCGCAATAGAGTACACGGAACGGAACAAAACAGAGCAGCCCACGTTGACGATTGTCTGGTAAAGTAAAAACAAATCTTACTCCATTTATCAAACGTACTAGGGGAAGAATTTGCCTTTTGCCCTACCCTGTCACAAGGCTTGCCTTAGTGAGGTAATCAGAGACATCTAGAACGCCTAGAACTGCCGTAGAGCGGTGTGGCGGTGTCAGGTGCGGTCCCAGAGAGCATAAAGTATTGGAGCAGCAATATTGCAGCCGTGTGCTATTTCTACTTAAAACCCTCCTAACTAGCGGCTGCGAAGAGATTGAATGAAAACCAGTGGTGCTTATCATCAGACCAGAAGCAAAAACTTAATTTGCATCCAATTAACCGCACGGTAAAACGTAACCCCATCTGTGCGTTTGTGTTCGCTTTGTTGCCAACCCTATCCTTAACGTTCGACCAAGTCCGTCACCGTCTTTGATAAGTTCCTTCAGAATAGACGGTCATGATGTTTCTTCAGTTTTTGTCCAGTTGATCCACACGCGAGGACATCTCTTTCGGGACCATTGCACACAGTTGGCAGTTGGAAGGTGGAAGCAGTACGTACAGAGGATCCGGCACCCTATTAGCGCTTGGCCGGATCAGCGGCTTCGGCAATCACTGCCAGGCGAACGACAAGCTACTGCGTAAATAGTCGGTTGGCAACGGGTTGTGTACGGGTGTTTGCATACTGCAATTAGGCGTACGAGATGCATAAAACAACTTTTCCACATTCCAAAGAGCGAAGTCCCCCTCCCCGATACCACAGCCCCGCTTGATCGCTGGTTCTGTCCCACATCCCTTTACCCTTTATGTAAGCACCTAATGCCTGGTTTGAGGTAGACCAATGGAAATGGATGGACACACACACAGATGCACAGGCACGCAACAACGGCAAACATATATTTAAAAAAAACTTGTTGAACACACATACGGCAGCTACAAGTCGCTTCTAGAGTTAAAGGTGACAGGAGTCTACTTGAAGGTATAGAAGCTTTCCGCAAACCGAGCTATTGTTGGCTTCTCCACTTTCGTGCTTGGGGTCATCTAACTACAAGGTGTCAAAAACGCAAAACACTGTTTGCTTATTAATCTTTTTAGTTTGTAAATTAAGCTAGCGCATATGACATCAAACTTTCACTTGCGATTCAGAAGGTATCTTCAGAAGGATACCTTTTCATCAGTAAAGTCATACCAGCGGTACATGTCCGTAGTAACTGGAAAGTCTAGATTCTAACCAAGACATCCAACATATAAATCTCAGAGCACACTTTCACCGCCCCAGTCTCCGCGGCCCCCAATGCCGCCGCTCAGTCATTCATCTCACCTTCGCCCGGTCAACTCCACCCCATTACACTTCCTGCTCAAAACAAATCACATCTGGCAGGCACGAACCACCGTGACATTATTATTTCCTAATATCAGCAACATCAGCGAATAGCTTTATGTGGATATCGCTCTCGCTCTCGCTCGGATAAACATCTCCGGTATGAGCCGTGACTTGGGCGGCGTGCGTACGGTCCCTCAAACCCACCAAGACGAGTTTTTGTTAATGAACACCTGTCCTGCAAAATTAATCCCCCACACCTTGATGAGTCATTCGCGCAGCTTCACGACGTGGATGACTTATAGTAGAGAAGAGAGAGAGAGAGAGAAAAAGTACCTTACGAGGAAAACATCAATCATCCTGCAGCCGAGCGGTGATTTGTGTATACGCAAATCGTGTGCCTTTCTTCGACAGCAGATGATGAACAGAAAACGAAGCAAATCGTGGACAACAGCTTTGAGCAGCAGCAGCGGCAAGGGTTTTTGCATTACTCATGGGTAATTAGAAGACTTGAAGTCCAACTCGCTCAGGAGTTCGTGAAACAATGTGTATGCTAATATAAGCAGCACAATAATACGGGTAATCGATATACGTAAAAGCCTGTTCTGCTACAGACGTCCGGGAGGGGTATTGATGGATGTCAAAAAGCGTTAGGCAAATGTGTTTGCCTTTTTTTGCCAATATAACGGCACTGGCTTTTGGTGTGCGCCTTGCACATCGTGTCGCTATACAGGGTATATATACATATATAAATATACATATACATATATACATATAGGTGTATATATATATACACCTATATGCGACTAGAGGAGCTGAAGCCGGGCGTACGAAGCTCCGTGCTCTGCTGCCCGGTTTCTTACCAATATTCATGCTTAGCTTATCTGCTGCTGTCACCCCACACTCGCTAAGTTTCACAGGCCTCCTTCATTACCTTTTTTTTGTAGTTTTCACCCTCTTGCACGCTTTGTGCGCCTCCACCAAATTATTCACCCTGTCTGTCTGCCTTGTGTACTACGGAGCAGTGGGGGAGAGAAGGTGGTCGGGACTCTCCACTCCTGAGGTCGGGGGTCCTACCTTTGTGTGTCGCAAGAGCTACAGCTAGCGCGCAAAAGGAGCTACACAGAGTGAGAGAAAAAAAAAACAAAAATATGCACAGTGTTAAGATTTCCATGCCGGCAGAAAACTTGTTTGGCGAGTAGCCCGAGCATGGAATTTAGCGATAGTTTGCTGCGATGCTAAGTGGTGTGTTAGATGATCGAAGCTAGAACTAGTTTGAGCCTCGTCTGAAAACCAGCCGCACCAAACACCTATCGAACAAGAAGCAAGGGTTTGGAGGGGGGTGGGTGAAAAACACTTTTCTAATCCCAACACTACAACCCCTCCAATTCGCCACTAGATGCAACTGGAGATTGAGCATGAAGGGTACTGAAAATGAAACTAATACTTATATATCGTTTTTTTGTTGTTGTTGCACCTTTCCTCTACGCTACAGCACCACTAGACAGGTTTTGTGGAATCAGTGTTGCGACCACAGTCAAGGTAAGAGATGGCAACAATGCCGAATGTTTGGTTATCGCTGGCAACAGTGATCCTTGCCACGATGCATGGCATACCGGCAACGGCAAACCGAGAACACAAGGTAAGACCACCAAGCTGTCTGTCTATCTTAACTATGTGTAGTACAAAATGGAATCACTACTAACCATGCTGTTTTGCAACTCTCCTTCCAGGTTCACAATATAGTGCTTTACCCCAACAAGCAGTCCTGGTGTACGACGCGTAACATTAGCCAGGTTATAACGGAACCGGGCTGCAAGCAGGTGACGATCGATAATAATGTTTGTGTCGGTGCCTGCTTTAGCTACTCGATTCCCCACACGGAACCGTCCGATCCGGGCGAGATTATAGGACCGTACTGCGATTCCTGTCAACCATCGGACGTGTCGTACGTTTTCGTAAGTAGTAATTGAGCTGACGCTCTTTTCAAGGATCATCCATCAATCTAATCCGCTTCCCTTTTGGCAGGTTAAAGTAGACTGTACGGAGAATGCGAACATGAAGAACCCGTACCTGTATAAACAGGTGCAACTGATACATAACTGCACCTGTACGGCGTGCGATGATCAGTCGCCGCATCGATCCCCTCCAACCAGCACCAACAACCGGGACCTAGCGGATGGGTCACAGGAGCAGATGCTAGGTTCTGGTGAGCAGATACATCACAACCAACACCACCATCAGCCAGCGCTAGCATTAGATCGGGAGCAGAATTTGATTCCGTCCGACCATCATCACACGAAGCACTCCCCGGGGGGTGGTAGTGGTGTTGGCGTGGAAGAAACGCCAACCGACAGCGATATGATACAGGACGATATACCGGAAATTCTGGAGGTGGTACACTACAGTGAAAATGATACCGAACCGATACGCCACACACCGGTGCACGATTTACAGTCTCCGAACAGTGGCACAACGTATCTGGAGCAACAGCAGCTTAACCACTACGAACACAACAGCCACACGGACAACGTGAAGAAGCTGTTGCATCAGAAAATTGTCAAGTTACTGCGATCGATCGAGGAAACCAACTCCCAGTCGGATCGGGAGCAACTGATCGAGATGATACGACTGATCAAGGGTACGAGCGATCGGAACTGGGACGAGCTGGTGGAGAGTCTACAGTCTGAAAACTCCATCCTGGACTTTAACCGTTTGCGATCCGAGCTGGTCGAGGATGAACCGTTGCACGTACCATCGTTTCCGGAGGATCCGGCCAAGAAACAGGCCGACACACCGGAAATGGAAGATCATCAGCGGTTGATGCATCATCAGTACGATACGTTGCGCCATCGGCAGAACCATCCGAACGAACAGAACGATGCAGGCGGATCAGGTTCCAAGGAAACGGTTCCCACTGAAGCGGACCAACCGTCACAAGACGCTGTCCCGGTGAGAGCCGCACACAATCATCACGTCCATCCGCACCATCATACGGTGGGCGAACGGGTCGATGCGCATCATCATTTGGCGCGAGGACCGCACGGTGCGTTGGTCATTCAGGCGGATCGGGGCGATTTCGAGATCCACCGCAGCATCCAGAATGGGCACGAAATTAAGGAAAAGATCCACATACAGGCGCACGAGCTGAAACCGAACCATGCCGGTACGGTCGTTACGTACGATGGGCATGTCCCAGTACAGGTACCGATCACCTCCGCCAACGTTGCACCGCTACCGGTTGACGAAAGCGAGCAGCGGCAGCAACAGCAGCACCATTTCCAAACCCCTCATATGCACCCGCCTAGTCATGGTGGCCATCATAGCAATCAGCCGGCCCGGTCGCACGGTCAGCACGTGGATGGCCGACATGGACCGCATCACAACAGCAATCACGACCAGCATCCAGAGCATCATCACCAGCAGCACCAGCACGGAACACATCCACACAAATCACATCATGTGGCTGCGACCGTAACGGTTGGTGAGACGGAACATTAACCCATTTTATTGTCACGATTAATTAAAATTCCCTCTACTAATACATAGATGGGAGGGAAGTAGAACAAAATAATGGAGAAGCAATATTCTAATGTTAAATTTACTCAAGGATTGCCACGCTGGTTTACCTTACAGTTTAAATTTCTAGTCGCTAGGCGGTGGTTTTTGTGGGTGTGTGTGTTTTTGTCGATGTGACTAGCATATACAAGATAGGGGAGTTTTTCGATCAAAACCAGGTACCTAAGTCTGTTAAAGGCAAACAAACTAACAAAATTTAATTCGTTAGGCATTTTCGATTCTGTTGGGCCTGATGTTGGGGCAATAGCACAACCGCGACGTGAACCGGGCAGGACAAACGCAGGAGCTATTGGTGATACATGGTATGCACAAAATTCGAATCAGCACAGCAACACAACTAAAAATTGAAATCTCTCGCGATATGGGGAAGTATTACGATGTGCGAACATATGAAACAAATACAATTGTCTAAATTGTTTCAATTATCACCGTACCGGTATATAAACCGGGCAAAGGCAGGTCCACTTCTACAATTCTAATTGTATAAATATCCGTTTTTTTCTGGCATGTTTGTTATATAAATAAAAAAGCTAATAAAAACAATAATTTCTTCTGTTTTCTGTCTGGCTGTTAATTTAAGTTTACTAGGGCTCACCCGATTATGGGATTAACTCCACCGTAGACAACTATGCCAATAAACTTTCTAATCACATTTCTTCCGCCAAAGTAATAGCCATCCAACGAAAGACTACCGACCGACCGAACGACCGACCGAACGTCATCTTTACCGATAATGCCAGTGGTCTGACCGCACTGGAACATGACACATTCAAACATTCGGCCCCCACATCAAGCTCCTAGACTCCATACCTACATCCCCAACATTGAAATGCCACCTGACACAACCTAGACCTATGCAGCAAACTGTGCCCCATCAAAGCTAACCTCGCTTATTGGGAAAATACCGAGCCCGCTACCCCGCCTTGTATTTAAGCAACAGTTTTAACTTTTCTGACCATAATCGCAGCAGTTTTAAGCAATAGATAAGCTAGCCCCAGGGCAGTGTATTTAGTCCTTCCCTTTTCCTGCTGTTTATCAATTATGTATCCTATATCCTGCCCACTTCCGGACATTTGATGTACGCCTAATGCCGTCCAGTTAAGTCGTGCCCATATCATCCGCGACTTGGGTGTGTTTCGCGACGTCTAACTATTTTTCATTGCCGACTTTCGAAGCAACCATCTCTAGGTCATTTAAAGTTTTGGGCCTGATCCGTAGCACTTCTGACGATCCACGATAGATTTGCATCTATTATTTAGAATCCTGGCGCTACCGGCCGTAGATGCTGTAAAACTTGGTCCTGGTGCAGGTTTCAATCGTTTTTCTTTGTCTCTCTACCATCTCCGGTGACATATGATTGGCCTAGAATTGTTGCAGGCGACACGAGATCGGCTGGCCAGGCCATTTTCATTGGCGAACTGCTTCTGGGTATCACTGATGTGCTCACACTCCTTTCCCGTGTCCCAATATACGTTCCGCCTGTGGGAAAAACGGTCCCGGTTTCGACCGGGTCCAGAAATAAGTGGAACCGTTTCCGGAGCCGGTTCCAGCGTCGATGGCAGTGTTGTGGTGTGGGAGCCGGAGCCGGCTCTCATTTCTTCGACTTCCATTCCCCTATCACTAAATACCACTGAAACGCTCCTTGCTTTTTCACATCTTAGGCTAGCGCAGTAAGATTAGGAATGCTTTGTTAAACAGTATGTGCGGACCATAATAAATAATAAATAACTGATGCACGACACTTTTTCCAAAGAAGATTTTTTGCCAACGGTCCGCTTGGACCGTCCTATGGGCCTGACTACAACACAAAACACCGTTGGTTTCACCGTTGTACCAAAAAATAATAATAATAATAACTAATTAAAACCCGACCCAATCAATGGTTCCAATCAAACGAAATAAAATAGCAAAAGAAATTTACCTTCCCGTTTGCCGCTGTCGCCGGTAAAATAGATGTAAACAACGATCAGCTTTTGTCCGCAACGGCAAATGCGTCCTATAAGCCGGCCAGGCGCACAGCGATCTTGCTCGGCACGGACCTGTCAACACTGCAACACTGGATGGAAATATGCTAGGGGGGATGGGAGACCACTTGCCGGAACGCTGCTGAAATTCCTGCGACCCTGGTAGCTCGTTGTTTTTAAGGCACTTGTTCCATAAACGCTATATAGCTTTTACAGTACCGCCACTGTTGTGAGCTGTCAAACCGCGGTTTTTGACCGGCAGCCGTGCGCGTACAGGCGGTTCTTTTGTTGCTATCTTTTTATTACGCTTTTTTACCTGCAAATGCAATGCTTTTTTGAAAGAAAAATATCCAAAAAGTAGAAAAAGCAGATAAAAGTGTAGTGCATGATAGTTTCGTTCGGTTTTTGAGCGTTTTTGTTTTTGTTTTAAATTCATTTCATATAGCGCAACGCAGTGAAGCGCGTAACCCGACAGTATAAACCCAACCGCGGCACTGGAAACGATCGCGCGATGAGGCCTTCGAATACATTTCAGTTCCTTACAGAAAAAGAAAAACAACAATTTTCTTACGGCTGCTGCAGATAGTTTTGGATGTTTGGATTTTGGGCAGAAACGGAAAGATTTTTCCCTCCTTAAAGGGGAAAACTGAATACCGTATCGATTTCCACACATAGTTGATTTCTAAATGATTTGTTTGCCTGCTACGACCCGATCATATGGGCACGGGCTGTATAGATTAATGCAATATTGCCATTGCCTCATAACACAAGAAATGTGTGGTTTTTTTTTTTAGTTAGGGCGAACAGCAGTTGAACAATATTATTCCGCTCTAGGAGGAAGTACGCGTACCAGCACAGCCTGTTGCATTGTTTACGTTTTCTTGTTTTTTCTTGAAGGTCACATGTGTTCGCTGATTAACCGAAATCGAACTGGTTCAATAATGTCGGTCCGGAAAAAACGTTTCAGCAGCATTGGATAAACGAATGGGATGAATATTTATTGTCTTCATGAAACAATTCCCCTAACCAAAAGGGACGCATGCTTGTTTAGGCCCTGCCTCAAGGGCACTCTCCAACAAAACCTTGCGACGCCTGGCTGTCGGATGCAGTCCCGGTTGTAGTCGCGTTTCCAGAAGGTTCAAATACGGAGAAACACCCGGCAAGAAGGCATCGTCATGGCACACACGCACACTCATTGCCAAGAGATAATAAGCAAGTCAAGTGAGCGAAGAAAACAATGCAGGAAAAAAAGGGCACCTAAATATTGCTTACGTCGCGATGACGTAAGCGTACACACATCGTGGATGGATGACGTGATTCGGTGGTATCTGCGCTGCCCTACGACCTGCATGTATGGGTGTGCGCGTTTGTACATGTGCTCCCTGTGCGCACGTACAGTGTTGTGTTGCGCTGTCTCTTCTATTTCGGTTTGGATATCGTATGCAGTTGTGGTCATATCCCGGGGATTTTGAAAGCATCTTCGCACATGCGGATATACTACTATATGCCTCTATTTTACTATACTACACACAAAAAGTGATAATGTAGGAACAAAAAAAAAAAAACCCGAGAGCCTTTAACGTTCAAGGTGACCACCAAATACAAGCATTTCTCGCTGGAAATGTCTGGATGGTGTGTGTATGTTTATGGATGACGTCATCGCATGATTACGTATACGACCCCGTTGCGGATGACATCATCAGCGACTGGTGGAGCAAACGTCACCAGGGAAAAGATGCCGGAGGGGTGGGTGGGTGTCTACTCCTCTGTTCGGACAATTTATCTTCAGGAGGCTGTTCAGTCGAAAAAGTTTTTCAAGCTGCGTTAATTTACAGCACACCCCTCTGTCCTCTTGCTAGCCCCCCCCCCCCCCTCCCACCGCGTCACGTTTTCCCCTTTCTATTCACATGTGCAGAGGCATTTTAAAATTCCTTCAGTGGCGAGCAGCCCGAGGCGGTTATAAGGCATTGGCACGTTGCGTAGTCATCCATCGCCGTCATCGGCAGCATCTCGTAGGCAAACATGTATGTCTTCTACCCTAGTCGTCGTCGTATGAATTGTATGGAGAACCAAATTGTACAAAGTAAAAGCAAATAGAATTACGTATTACAAGTCTTCCTGTTCGAGAATTTATTTTACAAATGTTTGTAAATATACACTCCTAAGCCAAGCAACCCCCTAACAGGACCCAAACGCACGTAGGGCTCCGAAATTACGATTGTTGAGCAGTCAGAGGGAGTAAAAAAAAGTCCCCCCCCATACAGCATGCTGGTGACGTTTATCTGAATATTGTGATATAATGGGAAAAAGCGAGAGATAGAGGGAGAAGGAGAGAGAGAGGTTATTCCAGAGTGCTATTGGTTTTCATTATACGCGTATGGCTCAGCGCTGTATGTGTGTAGCTGGCGCAACAAAACGCTTCTAAGAGTAAAAGAGACAGCAAACAGAAGTTTGCCAGTGGGACCGAACCCTCCACACGAGAGGGAGAACGAGAGAGAGAACGCCGTTTGCCCTTGCACGATGACGGCGACGGCCAGTGGTCTCGCTCGCGCACCCGGGCCCCCCCGCTCTACGATCGTCCGGTCTCGCTCGTGGTGCCGCATACACGACGGTCGTGCCGTAGTGCCACAGGCTCGGCCGCGCGATGACGTTCGCGTTAGCTGTCAAAAACAACGCCACAATAGTTCCGTTTCGGTGTTCGCAACGAATATGACGAATTGTCCGCTTGCTGGCAAGCGTGGATTGTCGTCGCCACTGCTGTCGTCGCTTACATCGCGCTGTTATTATTGTTGTTGCCTGTCTGCCGCCGCCGCCAGCAACCATTGCCGTCGTAAGCCAATTTTATCTGCTGTTTTCTGTTGTTTCCCTATACCTATACACACACACATACCTCAAGCACATCCCTTACCTAGAGTACACATACACGCACATACACACACATCTGGCCCGGTGTAAAAGAGATGATCCATCGCACCACCACCACAACAACAAATCAAGTGTCTTTAGTGGTTTTTTTTTGTTATTTGTATGGTGTGGCGGTTCGCGCGCGCGTTCGCACCAATTTCCAGGTGTAAAGGCAATATTTTCGGCTGTGCACACAACAAACACACACACAAGCATATAACACGCGCGCACATACATGCCCACACATACATGGGCGCAAGCGCGCGCGCTCCCGCACACACACACACACATACAGCAAGTGTCAGCGGTGAGAGAGCTGATCGAATAACCACTAGCAGAAGCGGCTGCCCAAGTGTGCTGTTGTTGTTGTTGCTAAATGCATAGTGTGTGTGTGTGTGCACCCTTCTTCGGACCCTGTGTCACATACATTTGGTCAACTTCAACACTCTATGGCCCACCGATGGGAAGAAAACGGGGAACGTGGAAAGGGCTTCGCTTTCTTATTCCCACTCTGTAAAACACCTCCCTTCCCACAAACCGCATGCGTTTGTATGTGTGTGTGTGTGTATCCGTGCTCAGTGTGACCGAACCCTTAAGCAGCTCCTGTATGTGTGTGTGTGTGTGCGTGCGTGCTTGTGGGGAATAATATTATTGTTGTGCACTGTGTGTGACGCGTCAGAGTGTGTGACCGCGCGAAGGCCGCGACGGACGGACGCAAGAAAAAATATCAGAGCTCTCGCCTGCTTAGTGGTGTGGCGGCCAACCGTTAAAGGAATACGCGAAAGAAGGTTTTTTTTCGGGCTGGTTGTGTTGTGTTATCTATCTTGGGGCCTATCTGTTTATTTAGTGTGTTTAACCTACGCCCCGAGGTGCCGGTGTGCTCTGCTGCTGCTTTACTCAAGGGGCGCCTCTGTATGTGTGCGTGTGTGTGTGATAAGAACACAATCATCACGGTGTAAGGGAATTTTGATTCCCCGGATTGGAACGGTGTGACACGAACGGGTCCGCTTTTGGCGGCACGGAACCCCCATGTAACCAGCGTGAAAGTGTCCTCCCCCCCCTCCCAGATACCCATGAAAGAAGCTCTCACCCTCTCGGTCTCTCTCTCTCTCTCTCTCTCTCTCTCCTCCACCGTATGTTACGCCTACGCCAGGCAACTATCGCTTTCTCTCTCTTTCTCTTTCTCTCATCCCGTTTTCTTACTAAGAATGCTGAGCTCATCGATTGCTCCGTCTCTCAGGTTCAGAGAGAAGTTGTAGGAAGGTGGACCAACCACACTGCGTTGTGACTAATATCTGAGGGAGACTTACGCGTGCGTGCCCTTCGTGCGACGGACCGTACATGTGTGTGTGCAAAACGGAAGGCACGGTACGTGTGTATGCACACGACCGTTATCACGCGTTTAGTGCGTGACCGTTTCTAAGGACATACGACAAACCTTTCCTACTGTTACAATATACCTACAATAGGAAAGGGTGGCAACATTCGCCACACACTGCAGTATTATTTACAACGGGAGACACACGCACACATACATATTCACACATCTTGGGCGCCAAAGAACGCAGCTATTGTTGTGTGTTGTTAAAAAGAAAACGAGTTCAAGCCCTTTTTGCTTTGACCCAGTGCGAAATTGTGTAAAGGGTTCCCTACAATCGAGCCCAGGTAAGAGAGCTAATGGTGCTGTGATACGTGTGTGTGTGTGCTATAGTGCGAAGCCGTTTTTTCGCTAAGATAAGATAGCCAGTGGAAGTCAGTACGCAAGATATATATCAACTGTCCATACACGGGCACGCACACACACACAACCGAAACCGACTCCCGGTGCCTGTAGTAAAAGTCTGACCGGGTGGCTTTTTGGTAGAGACGAAAGACTCCTGCGGGTGGCTTCTTGGTGGCTGAAGCTAACTTTGCTGCGCCTTCAAACACAACTACTAGCAACTGGCGTCCGCCGTGATGGTGACAAACCCCAACCCTCTACAATCAATGGTATCCCGAGCTGGTCAGCAAATCAAAAAAAAAAAAAAGAACCTTCTCGCTATCAAACTGGCTTCCTGACTTTCTTGACTTAATCCGAGCCGATAGCTTAGGAAAGCCAATAGACTACGTACCAGGACAAAAGGATTTGGCTTTCCTGCCCTGCCACGGAACAAGAGATCCTTGCTCGGTACGGCGAAGTTCAACTCTAGATACGAAGTAGCAGACTTTGGTTTTATGCTTCTTGAAGAATTCTCCATAGCGCACTTGTCTTGAAGGGGAAGAAGCCGTTTTAAATATCCTTACCGTCGTCTAACGCGATCTCTATGAATATGAAGATATTTAGATTTGAGTCCAAAATGAGTATCCGGGTATGTAAGATCGGTTGGGCGGCACTTTGGAGACACGGTTCGGATAAGGGTATTCGTAGTCTACATTTAATTTGGAGTCTACGGCTTAACCCACAATTTCGTTTATACCCTTTCTAGAAATGGCTAAAGCTGTATCGTTCGAAAAGAGTGTATCAAACAAGACTAAAGGTTCGCAAAATTCACAGAAAATAAGAAGAGTTTTTATACGACAAGACTGGGGTTTGAAACGCTATCTGGACTGGCTCCCCGTAGTGTGCCTAGCCATTCGATGACCGGTGTGACTTGGCAGGTCGTTAAGCCAAGAAGATATTGCTAAGAAATGGCAGTTCAATGGCAGAGATGGTAGCGACATCGGTCTTCGTACGGCAGGATCCGGGAAATCGAGTCCTGTCCGCAGGACCTACTAGCCAGTTACGTCAAGGAAACCCGGTAATTGCAGCTCAAAACCTATCGGGGATCTTCAGCCGAAGAAGGAGAATTCAAAGTTCTCACACTTCAAAATTGGAGACGCTAGACTTACAGTGTTGCCTTCCAACGGCGCTACGTCCTGTGAGTTTCGCTGTACATCCAGATCCGAAGATCACGACGTTGGGCTAGGGTCCACTAGATGGCGTAATAGGTAGATAAGGATAGTACAGCTATATTAGGATTAGGATAATAGGTAAGGATCTAGGTACGAAATGAAGGATGATTCATTATTTATTCCCCGAATGCACTAGAAAAAATTACTAAAGCTGGGTAGATTAATTAAACTCAACAGACACACCTCCCCAGCGCAGAGACGTATCAGAAACCTCGGAGACTGCAAGCCATTATTTCCTATTATTTTTAAACAAATTTTGCTATGAAAGCAATTGGTAACAATATATTCGAAAACGCTAGACAAAGGCTGCCTTCACAACGCGCTGTGTACAAAGTTTACATTATCACCATATCTTCCATGCTATATGCTCCATTGCACTTTGCTTTTTTGCTCCGGAAATAAACTTCCAACTGTTGCGTTCTAGCGCATTCCGCATTTTGATGAGACATCAATCTTTCGTTCTTGGCACCCTCCGCGCGCTGCCTGGCCTTGCATAGCAATCGTTTGCCATTTCTCGAGGGACAAATCACTGTTTGCCTTCGTCATAAAGCCGGTTTTTTCGGATGGTTACGACTGACGTCATCGCGTTGCGATGTCGAGCCTACACCCGGCGTAAGTGGTCACGCCTGTCGCAAAGGCAAATTGGGTTGGGGCATTGTTGCGGCTGTTCCTGTGTATGGAGGGTGTCAGCAACATCTGGAAGCCGTCATTTTGTTACGCTTACTCTTTTATGATGCTTAGCTGCTTGGACGCTTTGAATAGTCATGGTTTAGCAGCGAAAACATTTCTTCCTCTGATCCGCTGGGGATGCAAGATGCTTTAGATGTTGCTTTGCAGTACATCATAAATTCGTGATGTTTTAAGTGCATGCATCTGGTTTCTGCTGCATTGCCCGCTTGGATGACGCTACGGTATGCGTCACCATCCAGAATTCCAATGTACCCACCATCTCCAGCACATCCCATATGGACTGCCATAAATTCGGTACCACGAGATTCTACCTCCCAGGAAGAGATGGGTCGGGCAGTAACTCGCCACCCTAGCTTTGCACTGCCAAGCCTGTCCAAGGACGGCATACGGCATAGAGTTCGGTTGAAAGAATTTTCTCACCTACCGCGCACCGACACCGAAATCGCCAACATCCACAAGTCTCACGCATGTTTTGCATTGCGATTTGCTGCGCTGTTTCACCTCACCTAACTGGCCGGTGTGGTATGTACCATCTCAACCACCCCACCCTAGGACGTTAATTTTCTGTTCCAGCAGCTCGCGTACGTTGGCGAAAACCCTTGACGTCGTCAGTTCGTGTACGCTCATCCGCGAGACCTAACCCTTGACGTTGCGGCGTTGGACAAACGGTGATGGAGCAGGCCGCTCCCCAGTGCCAAGATTATCTTTCATCTCAACTGATAATCGCGTCGAACGGCGAGTCGCCCCAAACGATTTGCGGATGACGTGACGAAGCGTGTTATTTTTCGCCTTCGCCAATGTGTGAGAGCTACTCTGGCAGCAGGCAGGGCCCCGGTTAGAACGCTGTTGCTACGTCAGCGCGCTGAGTTTGCTTACGTACGGAGTTGAGAGAGGTTATGTATAAACAAACATTACCAACACAGTCGCAAAACCAAGCGCAACAGTGTCGAAAATGTTTGCTCTCAGCGTTCGATGCGTGGCCGCTAGCCTGTAGCGATTTGCTTCAAAAGTTGCTCTTGTTTGATCAATTTGAAAAATCTGTTTCCAATTTTCTATGCCTAGTGTTATGGGTCGCAAGCTGTAATGAACGGGGTACGGGTAGGATATCAAAAATCTTTCTTCATTATTGGAATGTCAGCTAATGTTTTAGGCCCACTTGGATGTGTGTTGAAAGTTCGGAGGAAAAAAGATGGGAAAACCCACCTGATTTCCCATCGATGCTTGTGTGTGTCCTTGAGATGAGCACTTACATGCCCGGAGTGATAGTACGCGTGTGCTAGAACGGGCTACTAATTCGCGCACGAATCGAGACAGATGGTAATACCGGGACGACCATCCTTGAAAACATATGGGATCAAAGACACACGGTACCCATCGACCACAATGTAACTAACTGCAGAATCGTGCTCCCCCAAGAAGATGCTCAATTTCTGACTCTCGCTAAAGTGAAATCCCACAAAGGTTTGGACCAAATCGCATTATTATTTTTCTTTCATTTTATTTTCATTATTCACCATCTCTCGTCCACAGCTGCCTGGTGGAGGTGTGTTGGCTGAGCCCGTACCGTGCTCTACTTTATTGCTGACGCGATTTTTAATGTTTTGTTTTGTATATGAGTCATGGGCGAGCAGCTTTCGGCTGACGATGGGAGGTAGCCGCATTGGAAGTGGGATTTTTCTTTCGATGTAACACAAAGGGGAAGACATCGTAATCACTTGCAGCTAGCGCGTTGTTGACTCACTGTTTTGTAGTATGGTTGAGCGAATAGAGGGAAGGACGATATGCTCGCACACACACACACACGCTCACACACGTCTAATAATAAATGTCGGTGTCTCTGGGTGTACGGCTCTGCTGGCTCTCTTTCAGGACGTTCAGAAAATTGGAAGAAAATTCTCAAACATTACAACGCATGCCGAATGATTTGTGAGCATTCAGGGAGAAGCGAAAAACCTTGGTAAAGAAGCGGACGTGGTGACCGTGAAATGATGCCAAATGATTAGCATGGCTAGTAGATGAGACCGGGCAACACACATCAGAGTCAAGATGGGAACATCAAACTGGAGCAAATGAGCCTGAATGAGATTTACTCGAAGGCTCGCTACTCGCCCTAATCAAGAAATACAATTGAAAGAGACTTGAAAAAAAAATGGCGATATACAAATCACTTGACGCGGATTTTGAGACAAATCTAGCCGATCAGGTTAAGAGCGTGGTTCGATCATTTAGCGCCATACTGCTCGCTAGGTGTAAATTGACGCAGCAGCAGTATGGCGTTGTCTGCCACTCGTATCCGCGACGTATCGCAACATTTGTTGGACACGGTCCAGAAAATGCAAAGCTAAGTGAAACCACACATCGCATGGACAAAATTTATTTTTAATCTTTCAGCTCAACCGATACAATGGAATGTTTTGTGGTTGCTTCCTGGTTGCTGAGGTAGGTAGCACGTGATGATTCCACATGTGGTTGCAATACCAAAACTGCCAACTTGGGTCTAGTCTACCGACTGGATGCAACCAGAAGTCTTTAGGATCTAAACGCTTTTAGGTGTAAAGATATTAGAAAAAATCTGCATCCATTTCATGGACATCTTTTCTTTATCTATATTTTGTGTGTTTTGAAGCACAATAACATAAAATGGCTACCCTGTCTAGTAGTCGAATGGTGGAGCCCGAAGTTCCCTTACGGTTTGAAGTAATGCTAACGACTATTACAAATATATATTTGGTTGCCTTCCATTTATATGCTACGGCGATGGCATTTGTCACGCAATATTCCATTATAGCAGCTAGGCACGGAGCACATTTCTTTTCGCCTACCTACGCTTTTGTGAGTGCTCAAGATAATGTAATGCCGTGACCTTTTCATTACATTACATTCTAGCAACCTTTCCAGTGCAAAACAAATGTGCTACCCCTTGCGGAAATTGTTTCTGTACGATGGGCTTTAGAAAAGCGAATCGTTTTGGACAAAATATGAACACTACTGATAATCAACGCCACCCGCTGACTTGTTGCGGCGTTTTTCGTCTTTTTTTGTGGGTGAATTTTTTTCTTCCATCTTTAGTCTAATTATGTGGCATACCACGTGCTTTGCCTCAGTTCCGAGCCATACTATTTCAATAAGTAGATTAATTCATTGCTTCCGGTGTGCTATCTTCTTCTCTTACCAAGCCCCGCATTTGCACACAATCACACCTTTCTCTCTTGTCACGGTATTGTCAATCGCACAAGGTTCAAGCAACGGTTGTCTTGTGTGCTCAAGGTCACACTGGTACTAGCGACTCAGTTTCTTGTTGGCTAGCTGCCATCCGCCGTCCGTGGTGGTGTGCTATACGCAATAAGACGTTTGATATCTCGCTCGTTCGATGAGCAGTCCTTGACCTTCTCAACAATTATCCCGATATACTGTTACTATAATTCATTACTTTCAGGCGACAGGGCATGGGTATCGAATCTCGTCCGAACAGTCCATCCAAACGTGGAAATGGCTATCGAGCCCTAAGGGGAAAATTTAAGTCAAGAAAATTAGAATCAATAGACCGAGATTTCTCGGGATTTTCATGCCAAAAAGAGAAATAAGATGTTTGATGATGACTTTTAGTGTTCAGTATTAAGCTCGAATGTCCTCGGGACGCCTCACCTCCATTAAGTGAAGGCTCTGAGCGCGCTCTTCTATTTCAAAAAGGTAGCTTTTCACCCTCACGAGGTAACTCTTCGAACTATTCGGCCCCACGAGATACCTCAGCGATCGCGCAGCTACCGGGAGGTCTCAATTCTCACTGCAACAAATTTTACAATAACTATTAAATGTTTCTTGACAATATGGCGACGTGCTGTCATGCTTAATAATAAATAAAATAAAATATTAAATGTGTCTCCTTACCTATTAAACTGTTTGCTAATTCCCATTTTCGTTCATTTTCTCTCGTTGCAGCTCTTGCTAGTGCCGGAATGTTAAGACAAGTGAGGATGAAACAATTCAGGACAGTACCATCGGCAATGTAATGCAGGTGCAGCAGCAGCAACAGGTGGTCGACTGGTTACATCATCAGGACGAACGATTAACGGCGGGACATGTCTTGGTTTGTGCACGTGCGCACCGTGTAGTGTGTAGTTCCTGCAAACCAAATGTGTAGATGCGCAAACGGCGAACCGCTAAAGACTGGAGTATGTGCGTCGAATGACGGGAAGGACCGAGTGGTTTTATAAGGGAAGATACGCACGGCAGTAGTGTATAAGCAAGAGCATTCCCGGGAAGCTAGACTATTCGCAGCAGTTGGGAACCTCGCGCGTGCGTGTGTGTGTGTTGTGCTTGTCAAACACAGTTTCCGTCCCACCGGAACGGTGTACACGGTACGTGGACGGAGCCCGTTACGAATAGTTTGAATAGTGTAGGGAGTGTGACAATACGGCGTAAGCCGTCATAGTTAAAATAAATTAAAAAATTTTAGGGAGTGTTTTGAAATCCAACAACAACAAAAAACGAAAAACATGCAACATGTATCAAAGGCTAGACAGTGAACAAGAACTAAAGGAAAGCGCACTTTATTATTATAAGGTTTCATACGAGACGTACTTAATCCGGTGGTCTAGATGAATGAACCTTCTGTCTGACTGCTCTGTGAGCTGTTTCTTTTAGTTTTCCTTACCAAGAACGCAAGGACACAACACCCCACCGGTGGGAAGGAAAAAAGTGGTCCTCTGCGGTCAGAGGTGTTTCGGTTTTTTTAACAGTTTTTTTTATACGTAGCTAGATGAAAATATACTCGGACCCTACGGTACCGGTGTGTACCAGCTAGCGGTAAAAGTAAAATCTTGTTTTAATAGTGGGGAGTAACGTATCTTCGCTAGAACAAATTGGTGTACAGTTAATAGGAAAGTTTTGGGATTATTTTGTGGACTAAAAAAAAAAAACGCACACACACACAAGTTATAGAAACCTTTTTTGGAACAAACAGTAAAAACGAAGCAACCAGTGATAAGGGGCCCGGGGCACGGTGGTGACGTGAGGGCCTGGAAGAGGCGCAAGACCAGCGGGCGGATTATGGACAGTAGTATGGTCGAGGAGAACGGTTCCTCGGCGATAGGCGATCCGCTTGGTGGTGGTAGTGGTGGTAGTGGTGTTGTTGGTAGTGGTGGTACCGGCCCAAACGCAACCGGTGAGGCGGTGACAGGCGGGGGTGGTCGTGGCCCCGCGTCTGGCGTTGGAACGCAGCATCCAAACGAGCTAATCAATACCTCCAACAACGGTAGTACCGACAGCAGTACGGCTATAACGGTGGCAGCATCTACCGGTGAAGGTGGTGGTGGAGGTGGCGGTGGTGGTGGTGGTGGCGGCGGAGTTGCTGCAGGAGGAGGAGGAGGCGTTGCTGGTAAAGGAGCGGTCGTTGCTGGGAGCACCGGTGCAGCTGGTGCAGGGTTGGTGGGTGTATTAGGTACTGCCGGGACCGCCAACAGCAGCTCGGTGACGGTCGGTGGTGCCGCCGGTCCAGAAGTGACACTAGTGCCGGCAGCAGCAGCAGCAGTAACCGCCACCGGTACCAACATTGTCCAGCTTCTGTCGACATCGCAATCGCCCGGGCAGGTTAGTGCGGCACCTGTGTGCTTCCTACATTCGGTTTGAATTTTTCAAAAATCGTAACGCCGTTGTAAAGTGTCCAGATAACGTTGTAAAAACTGATGCTTAATACTAGAACGACCAATTTTACTAGAACGTGCCTGTTTTCGGCAGGCTAATGCAACCGTTCAGCAAAAAAAAAATGTTATTTTCGTTTTAAAACTGCCTGATTTTGACGTCACTTGAAAAACGCACGGAAATCAAACAAGAAGAAAAGTAAATCCCACATAAGTGAGCTTGCACTTGAAAATCGCACTTGAAGTTTATACACACGAAAGTTTAGTTGCTAATGAGCATTTTACTACAGTTTGATTAAGTTTTACGAAGTAGAAGTATGGAAATAAGCTATTTGAAAAGTGGAAATGAAAGAGGTCAATATTATTGGCGGTCACAGTACATACAAATACTTAATCTATGCTTTCACCAACACAATCTATACACTGCAATTGAAATGTTCGCATCTGCTCATATGTACATGTCTTTCTTTTAACAACTCTCGTTTACCTCATCAGGCACAATCTGTTATACAGCAGAACCAACAGTCTGTAATACAAACGGCAACGGGCAACGTCCCATTAGCGAGAAGCGTACTATTAGTGTGTAACAAACCAAACTCCGTGATCCACACAACTACGGGCAATTTGCAAACCATACACGTAAGTAAATCATCTGCGAGCGTTGACTAACCAGGCAAGAATAAGTCATAATGGTAACGATTTTCTTTTAAACTTTTGTTTTTATGTACATACCGGAAAATGCCGCCATCAAACGCAACTGCACACTTCAGATCAAACCCGAACCGCACATCGTCACCGGATCCGGTAGCATTATGACCGACACAAACAGTGACGATACACTCTCGGACGAGGAAGCGTCTCCGAAGAAGCGGAGAGACCTGCTAACCAGGCGACCATCCTATCGTAAGATATTGAGCGATCTCGGCGGAGCGGAAATCGGTACGTTTAGAGTTGTTTGAGGTGTGTGCGAATCTGGGTGTGTGTTGGGAATGGTCCTAATATCTGGACCAACTTTACGCTGCCCCGTGCGCAAATCTTCCCTTTCCATCAAACGGGTTTCGTGCGAGCTGTCCTAAACAGAAGGGAACGCGTTGAGTGGTTATGTATGCGTTTTGCTAGAATGTTTACGTGTGTACGAGGATGAATGGATAGAGTCCCTATCATGGATATTTGGATATTTTATTCACAAAAGAAACAAAACAATTGGACAGAACCTGAAAGCATACCGAAAACGAAACATCACCATCGACCACCATGTATCGCCTGTAACGCACAAAGAAATGCATTATCTAATATAAAATCGCCAATCTTTCTCCCACTAAATCACCACTACTACTACTACTACGGTAGCTTACAACACTAATCTGAATAACGTCGATCCCTTTTATCCTTTCGCCAGTTTCGCTACAGAAAAACTACTCTCTTAGCTATGAGTGTATGATCGTGCAATGCTAATTGGAAAATTGACAGCTGTCAATGTTTTGAGGCTGCTAAACGCATTGGGCTCCGTTCTGCCTTTACAGTTTGTTTTATATAAATCATGTAACAGGTTGGTGGATAAGTTGCATAGTCCTAATGTATGGATTGCGGCACAAAAACAGAATTAAAATGTTGATCAGTTTTGGCCAACCAAATAGTGTTTTGCGCGGAGCATCTTCTGATCTGGAGCAAAGCATGGATGAAAACGGATTTGGTGGGCTGATCCCATCCCTTACCCGGACTCTCCTCAATCGCCCACATACAATAAGTTACATACAATTTTTGTGAGTTTAAAAGTGTCCGTAGCGACACAGGCGATGCACCAACCTAGCCCGAGTAGGGTTGTTTCGCCAGAAAGTGTTACAAAAAATCCATAAAAAATTATTAGATAGTCATAAAAAAACATTGATGGGGATAGCCGAAGTGCTGTCGTTATCTGAGCAACTTGTGTATCGTATGATACGCGACCGTTTGGATATGTGGAAACTTTTTTTTCGCAAAATGAGTGCCACGTGAGCCTCACAATCGATCAGTAGCAACAACGGGTAGTTTGAAGCTTTGAAACTACAATTAAGATTTTTTTATCGATATGTGACTATAGACAAAACCACAGGAAACATACTAACTCCTGTTCGCAGACTAGAAAAGAATGCTGGTTGAAAAGAAATTACAACTCAATGATGAAGTAGTCCTGGTAACAGAGGCCTATTTTGAGGCCCAATGACAAACTATATTAACAAAAAAAAGGCGTCAAAAAAAAGCCGATCGCTATAAGCACTGCTTCGCTCTCGAAGCCAATTAAGTTGAGTAAACAAATTGAACTTGGCCTAAAACAAATCTCTTATCGTGGTTAGGACAAAGACTTATCTATCCACCAAGTTATATGATTGGTTTTTGTTAAATGATAATTTAGTTAGCAAATTTTACTTTCTTCCGATTAATGTAATTTTTTTGTAGCTCTCTCATGCTTGACCATTTTTGGTATGTAGTCCTAATCGAGGACTTTTTAAAAACGAAATGTATTTTTTTTTACTTGTCCGGATTAGATTTTAATCTAATTCCGAGCAAAGTCCGACTAATTTATAAATCCTTTTGGGATTTTTTTTTGTGTCGGGTACTGTTTATATAGCAAAAATTTAACAAATTGTTTTGTTTCACCACGCGAGCGAAGCGTTCCTTTAGTAGCCGTGAAAGTTTTCGTTACAATGATTTTCGTGTTTGAGTTGTCCTGTACCGAAAAACATTCCGTTTGCTTTTCTTCGTACAATATAACAATGGTATCGTTTTTAAACAAAACAACAATCAATTATTAGTCACCATATTGTTGCGCATGATTTAGTTTTTGATTTGTCTCTATTAGTCTCTATTACCTGTAGTGTTCTAGATGGGATGCGAGATTAGTTGTGTGCGTTCTGCGAATGATGTGCGAATTATTTGCAAAGCAAATTAGCAAATTTCCCGGTAGATAATATGCTTTGTTGTTTGCTAGTATCTTTATCTTTTCATAGATTTCTTTACGGGCTGTTATAGTTAGATCCCTTGTGCTTATTTCGTATGTAAACTATTGGAAGAAAACAAGATGGACAAATTAACTATTAGATTTATGCTTTAGCCTAGAGTTCGTTTTGTTTTTCTTTTCTCTATCGAATTCTAAACTAATGGATCGTTATTTACATATTTCGTAGGGGAATGCCTATTGTTATAGTAGCTTTACTTTGCAGTTGAGACATGAAGGCTCGAGTAGATTCTTCCATCGTTCCTCCATATATCTACCTACAGTTCCATGACTTTTACTGACTCGCGTACCGGCTCGAAACAGATCAATCCTTACAGAAAATAATCCCTTTTTAGGCTATTCATACTTCAGATATTGTGATCCAGCTTACACAATTTATGGACAGCTTTGTTTTTATTAGTTTTTATTTTTTCATTGGTTTTTCATAGCCCAGCTGACAATTTTCTTACATACCAATTCACGCTACTACTTGCCTTTATGGCTGAGTTACTATAATTTTGCCATGCGCTTTGGTTTTTATTATTAATTGCTAATCCGTGTACAGTTCGCGATTTCCGTACATATGCTAACACGCTCCATCACATTATAACGGAAAGTTACATTCCGGGGAAAAAGAAAATTTAAAAAAAACCTCTTTCACCATCCCCTTCACCGACCTCATCCACTCCATTATTCATTCTCAATGGTCCTTCACAGAAGAAAAAAACAAACGAACAGAATATGAAAAATCCCTTTCACTAGACGACGGTTTTTGTTTTGTTCACACACGCCCACACACGATCTGCTTTTGAATGACATATAAATGACTACAACTGTGTACAACTGCTACTACCCACTACCACAGCCAACACCCCGAGCGATGGTTCCGGCCTGCACACGATAGCGACACCTGGTGGTGTGGTGCAATATTCCCAGCCCCAGGAGGGCATTTACGTACCTCGTAAGTATGACCATGCTCCCGCTCCCAACAACGATCCATCCCGCTCCCCTTACCCTGGCTTCCCAGGAACACATACACACACACACACATCCTAGTCCCGATCCCTTACATTTGCCTAGAGAAACAAGGCTGTTCCTTCTTACATCACAACCAATCCTATACTGTCGATTGACGATTTGTCGTTTCCATGTCTGAATAGTGCAACTAGTTGTTTGGTTAACTTTTTTTTCTTATAGCAACATTTAGTAACGTTGAATTTAGGTAGTTTGTGTAGCATTTTAGTACAATTTAGATATATTTTTTTCATATCTGGATATGCGAAAGGAAAACCTTATTTCATACCCTTTACGATGAATATCTTTTTTTATAGCACACAGTAACTACTCGATATTATGGTAGTATTATAAGTATGTCAAAAATATGGCATCTAAACTACGAAATCAGACAGTTATCTAAATCGAATCCGTGAAAATGTTTAAGCTCAAGTTGATTGAGGTTACTAGAGTGGTTCTGTCCCGGCAGGAAGTCCCGGCAAAATTATCGAGACTGACGTCCAAGCGATACAAACAGAGCAGATTACATTTCAATCCAGATGAGATCCGATGTCTGCTCCTACCGGGTGAAAGATCGTCGGGAGGGGTAGCTGGAGTTTGAAATACCTACATAGTACCATCTAGGCGTCCTTGTAGGCGTTATAAGTTCTTGCCTTAGTAGTAGCTTTGATCTCTTCTTTCTCAAAAGGGAACGGCGCATGTTAAGTTTTCTCCTTAATCTCTAACTCTCTCTCTCTCTGTATCTCGTGTTACCCAGTTTGACCCCGTTTAACTGTTCCATTATTTCTTCTTCTCTAGAATCGTTCGGTATTTGTGCCGAGTTTTGTAGCAGTAGTTCGTTTGTACGTGTGGTATAATGAGTTTTCTTTTTCTTTCTTTTTCTTTCTTTTTTATTTTACTATTTTAAAATTATCTTCTAATTGCGTTGGTTTCATCTTTTCACATCCATATGCACACATTTCATCTACGTCAACAACTGGCTAATTGGATTTTATGTTCATCAAATACTACCAAAAAATAAAAAAAAATGCGTTACTACTGCGTCACATATAACACATAAAAACCCCGCTCTGCTATTCGCCGCTACTAATAAACCATCCTATTAAAAATCCCTCGTTTTTTGTCGGGAAAATGTCGAAAACCCTGTCGTTACTTCGTGTACGGAAACTGGCATTAAAACACTGTCTGATTGTTTCAATTTTCGATGTACCTCACTGTCTTAACACACACACACAAACATACTACTAATTTTTCAAATCTTCATACGGACTCCCCCTGCTCTCCTCCCTTTGGTGGTGATTTCGTTTTATCATGTCGCCTTCAACCTCGCTCGCCAACTTCGCCACATCTGCGCACATTGTGTTCTCATGCGTCGTTCATTCATAATCTGTGTGTACGGAAAAATCATTCACGCAAAATACCCTCACGGGCCCGATACCCGAACCGCTCCACCGATGAACGTGTCATTATACTATATATACTATATTTGTCATATAAATGTTCCATCATCCATTCCATCCGTCCCGGTCCCGTGACGATATCTAACCCGAATCGCTCCGATTATCGTATCCATCCCAACTACCCATCCTACCAAACAATCTCACCACTTCACGTGAACCCCATCCCAACCAACATCATCATTATCATCATCGCGGAAAACTTGAGCAGATATTTTTCCCAACACAGTCATGGGCGGTAACGTGCAACTGGAGGATCAGTCACGCAAGCGGGAGATGCGGTTGCAGAAAAACCGGGAAGCGGCCCGGGAATGTCGCCGAAAGAAGAAGGAGTACATCAAGTGCCTAGAGAACCGGGTGGCGGTGCTGGAGAACCAAAACAAGGCCCTAATCGAGGAGCTGAAGTCGCTGAAGGAGCTGTACTGTCAGCAGAAGAGTGACTGAAGTGCAGTCACCAGCCGCCGGCCACGCACGTAAGCCGGCCACGCTGTAAGCTGCAGCGTTTAGGTGTAGCGTTAGAGCAAGGCAGCAGCAGCAGCAGCAAGGCCAGCGTTAGTGTGACGTTTGACTGCCGGAACCTTCGAGACAACTTACCTGCAGAGCTAGTCGTTTAGTCTACAGTTTGCAGTTGCACGAACTCGATGGCATCCGGACCAGTTCCCCGAATCGATTCACGACGCGCTAATGGTAGTTGACAGTTTTGCGTTCTAGCTCGATGTTATTACCCTCCGTACGTATGTGTGTGTGTGTGTGTGGCCCTGTCCCAAATCCGCACACAGCAGGATGGCAGGGCGGCAAGCGCGTACCACCAGAAGCCCAGAAACCAGATTTCAAGATACTAGCTCTAATCTATACCACTTACGGCAGTACAGACACAGATAGGAGGCGGTCACGCCATCCCTTCCCCCATAGGAAATTGCACTGTTGTTGCGATGTTGAGACATCTCATTTTAATTGTTTTTTTATCACATATTGTGTGTCCCTTGTTGTTGTTTTTTTTTTTTGGTAACAATTAAGAAAGGACATTTACTATGTTTTGGAAGAGCTATTTTAAAACACGGTCCCGTCTACAGCGGCGCCGGTCTTCAAACGGCAGGACCGTGGTTCAAATCCCATCCGGACTGTCGTCCCCCCCGTAGTGAGGATTGACTATCTAACTACGTGGTATCGGCTGTCTAGTAAGCCATTTCGATGGCCGGCCTTTAGAGGTCGTTAAGCCAAGAAGAAGATTTTAAAACACCTACCTTGTTATATGGTGTAACGCTTTACCGTTACCACCCTTATTTATACCCGCTATGCGAAGGGATTGAATCGGGGCTCGCTCTAGAAAAAAAAGTGAAGTTGTTTCTTCCGCTTGCACGCACCAGGCAAACCGCTAGAAGGCACCCGCTTTCAAAGTGACTAACATTTACAGAAATGTACAGAGAAAATATTATTTTTAAATTATTTTTTAATGCGCCCGTTGTTCAGCCACCATATGATCGGCTTAATTTAGAGTTATTTGATGCTTTGTTAGAAGCAGCGAAAAAAAAAGCAGCAGTGTAGTGTACAGAACATAGGTTACGATGCGTTACTATTACCACCATACTACTTACGAGAAAAATCCCGTTGGCTCCACCCGTACCCCTCTGTCAGGGGTGATTCTGATGATATTTAGTTCGTTTTCGTTTGCCATAGGTATTTTAGCGTTTAAAGGGGTTCTTTTTTTTTGCTACTCTCACACAATTTTAGTTTTTGTTTTCAACACAGCCACACACAGGCCGATGCTTACCGAGCAAATCAAAACTAGTGCAATTCCGATGGGGCTCCCCAACATACATTTTTTTTTTTTGAAATCTTACACACACCGTGTGTAAAAAAAAAACAATGAAATCAATATAACCCCCGAAAAACTCAAAAGCAAAAAAAAAAATCACTCAAGAACAAAACGAAAACTACGAAAATGTGTATGATATAAATAATCCTGTAAGGAGCAAAATAAAGAAGCAGCGAAAGAGAAAGGAAAAAAAAAGGCTTCACAAACAGTCGTACTAGAGAATAAGAAACAAAAATAGGAAATTCAAAACACACACACACATACACGAAGAAGGAAATTGAACTACTAAACAACACGAAACGATTGTTTAAAGGAATTGAGCGAACACTTGTTGTTGTTTTACGCAAAAAAGAAAACGAAGAAAAAAAAACAGTAAACGAAACATTAGTATGTATGTGTACGTGTGTGACTGTTTTGTTGATTGTGTGTGTGTGTGTGTGTGTAGCATGCTGCAAATCAAAACTAAAAGAAAAGAAAGAAGAAAGCTCGCAAATTGTACAGAGAAAGCTAAATACGAATTCAAAGTCCAATTTATACATCTGAAAACACACAAAGAAAATATGTAGTGTAAAAGGATAGCAAAAACACCTGACCAAACATGATAAAATTGGCGAATTATTTTATTGTTGCGTGAGTGTGTGGGTGCGTGTGTAACGCACCATAACGCAATCTGCAATCAAAATACGAATAGAGGATGCTGAATGTGTGTTGTGTTATGATTTTCTTTAAAAGAAGATGTTTACTATAGCTCCCCCCCTCCCCCTCTCACCCTTCTCCCCACACACATCAGCATATACGAATTCGTAGTGTGCGTAGTAGGATTAAAGTAAAGAGTTAAGTTTTGCTCCTTGGTTTTGCGCAATTTGCATCCTTTTGTGTCGCTTGTGGGGGGAGTAAGGAAAAGGGCAAGCGGCCACACGGAAGGGCAGATGCAGTTAGAGAGGGTTAGATCTAATTCTGCAAATTTAGTTATTGGTACTCCCCTAATAGATCCTACACACCGACTAATGTTCAAAGTGTTCGTGTGAACTGGTGGTGAAATAAAGCAGACCAGCGATTATGCGCAAACAGCTATAAAAAAAGATTCATTTTTTCCTTTTACTATTTTTTTCAAAAATGGTTTGCTTGTTTGCGAAAGCGTGCTATGCGTGTGTGCGTGACTTAAAAACGAATTTCTTTTTTCGAAGCAAATGATAACACAACACACGCACACACAAACCTGATAACTACGGAAACTGTCCCCGACTCCTTTATGTTTGTGGTCATGAATGAGGGTTCTTTGTATGCAAATGTTGGTAACACACACTCACCCACATCCACCAATCAAAGTGGATCGCAATTCTTTGCTGGTGTACGTGCGTTTTTAAAAGGACGAAAACTAAGTATTGGAAAGGATTTAGCAAACAGAAGAATTTTTATTTTGTTTATATTAATTATATAAATTTGTGCCTCTCACTATCGACGACACACACGCACACATACACAAAGTAATGTAATGCTGTCGTTTATTTTTTCTTTCTTTCTGTTTGTACGGGCTCAGCTGGAAGGGATACCGATTTAAGGCTTTATGGCCGTTTGCTGTGTTGCGTCAATGCTATGGTTTACCATTAAATTGTAGTTGTAATAGTGTATAATCCAAATGGTCTTAATTTGAACCTAGTGTGTCGAACTTTAGCGGTTAGGTTTTATATTAGTTGTTGCTTTATATCGATACGTTTAACGGAAAAGCTTTGCTTAGCTCATTAAAAAAAAAAAGCAGACACACAAAACCTGTCCACATCGTTAAACCAATGACACGGTACGAGATAACAAACAGCATTTAAAGGCGGTGGAATCTGACGTGTTGTACATTTGTTTTAAACATGTGGACGCCTGGTGTCTTTGGTTGACTTATAAGGCAAGCAAAACAGACACAAAAAATGTATCTTTTTCTCCTATTTTACTCCTTGTACTGTTATGCTTTAATGTGTAAATTTTATTATTATTGTTTGAATTATATATATGTTACACGACAACCATTAAAAAAAACAAGCGAGTTATTCCTGTGCATGAGAAATGGTGGATTTTTTGTTTGTTTGAGTGCGTGTGTGTTAGATAGAATGTTCCACTCCAGACAGCCAACATACACTGCGAAACAAAGAGAGAACGAGAGAGAGAGAGAGGAAAAAAGAAGTGAAATAGAACATAAAAAAAGGAAAAGTAAGGACACACATACACAAACAGAAAAAAATATGTTTAAAAAAGGGTAGATAACAAAAAACGGATTTGTAAAAAGCATTGAAAAAGCAGCCAAATAGCAAAAAAAATTATAAGAAAATGCCTCACACATACAAACAAGTAAAAAACAAAATGTAACAACACGCATACAGTTGAGATAGTCGTTGCAAAAGCAAACGATGGTGGATGTTTGTAAGAAAAAAAGGAGTTTAACAAACAAAACCTTCGAAAAGCTGGATTTGTTTTCAAAAATGGGAAGCAAAAAAACCTAAAACACAATAATACAAAACGGTACTATTCGTCTGGCTTGTTTTGGATGTATGTTGTATCTATCTCTTGGTGGAAAGTGTTTTTAAAGAAAAAAAAAGATGTGTTTTTTTTATTAATGTTTGTATGAAAGAGAAGTTGATCTAAAAGGTTTTTGTTAAATCGCTCCAAAATATTGTTTTCTTATGTTGCTTTTGTTTTTTCTATCTTTTTTTGTTGTTGTTGCTCCTTTTCTACCTTCTTGGTGAGCGTGTAGTAGTTTGGATGTTGGACCGGTAGAGGTCGCTTAGGTAGGACCAGTAGTAAAGAGGCAATCCGTAGAGAGTGCGAACTTGTGCTAGCTTCTGGACGAACAGTATCGAACATTTGAAAAAAATATCACACACACACACACACACACATTCGCTCGTGTGTGTCTGTAAGTGTGTGCCCTATTTAGGGCTGTTCATATTTGCCTTAAATACAATTATTGTTTTTCGTTTTCTTTTCCGTTTTGGAAATACACTCAGATTTGTTCGGCACCGGGGTGGGGCAAAGAAACATTTTCTCGCTAAAGAAGCTAAAGGAACATGTAGAAAGGAGAAGATAAAACAAAATCTAGAGATGTTATTTACAAAAAAACAAACCCCCTCTAAAAAAAAAAAGCAGACGAAATTGCATACCTTACGGCGTACACGACAGGGCCATCTTGATATTTGTCTCGTTCAGTGTTGGGATCTTTCAGTGTCTCATTTCCATCCGGTTGGTGGTACACTAGTCGAGTGTTTCGGTATTGACAAGGGGGTTCGATCCATATGAAGGGGCCGCGTTAGCAACACTCGGAAGATTTTTTGGCATCGATGGCGGAGGATTATTGCAAGCTTCTTGTGGAACTTTGCAATCAGGGAAATGCAAATGATACCGTGCTGCGGGCCAACTTTAGACACTAGCGCAAGCGCTTATGAAATCCTCGACCACTGATATAGAAACGCCAAATGCATTAGTGAATCAGCAAAAATAGATACAGAATAAAAAGTATACTAGCCGGTTGGAGAGTTGAAAAATGTAAACAAGCCTTTTTACGTTAATGTTTTATAATTTTTTTTTGCAACACATAATATTCACAAAAAAAACAAATTTATTCGTTTGGTAAAACTGTACGCACTGCGCTTTCTAGGCGAACATGAACAAATTTTTGTACACGTTAACATTAATAATTGTAAATATTTTTGAACGCATTGGTATATACGCACCGGTTCAAATCTCGAATTCGAATGATGGCATGTTTTCGGGATAAACTCTTCTTTTATTCTTGTCGTTCGATGGTAAAAACCAAATACCTTGTAAATTATCACTGTAAGAATTTAATTTTCATTTGATTTTCGCGCGCAGAAACAAGGTAATTTCATAAAATATTAATGTAAAAAAGTTTGTTTACATTTTCAACTCTTCATCCGGCTAGTATACATTTTCCATATCAATCGCACCGGCTTCCGTCACTGTTTGGGATGATTTTGTATCTATTTTTGCTAATGCATTTGGGGTTTCCATATCTCAGTGGTTGAGGATTTCATAAGTGCATAGCATTATTCTAAATATGAATTGTCGCATTCTGCTTGGGGAATTTTTTTCAATTGCTTAATTTTTACAAACAGTTGTGGACTTTCTGCCGAGCGTTAGGCCCTCCCAGTTATGTATTTTATGGCAAAATTCCATTTTATGATTGCAAAGATCCACAAAAGGGGCTTGCCCCTTTGGCTTGAAAGATTCTCTTAAGTGATTTTAGTAATTCCATTCTATGGATCGACACCCTGCAGGTATGGACGTTAGTTTTGTAAATGCGGCAAAAACGTATGGAAGTAAAATTCGAAACAAACAAACAAAAAACGAAGAGATTCATGTACCTTTTACCACGAAACGCTCCGTGTCTATTAGATAGATTGCGCATGTGATACGTACGCGCGTGTGTGTGTGTATGAGAGTGTGGTAGGAGCTTTGTTGTACATGTTTTGATGTAGTGTGATATTTGTGTGTGTGTGTGTGTGTGTGTGTGTGTGTGTGTGTGTGTGTGTGTGTGTGTGTGTGTGTGTGTGTGTGTGTGTGTGTGTGTGTGTGTGTGTGTGTGCGTGCGATGGGATAAAAACAGGGCGAAAAATGAACAAAAACGTCCTACCTGTGACAGTTACATTCTGTAATTTTTAATTGATGTAATGTAATGGTGGAAGAAGTCAAAACAAAAAGTAGGAGAACAAAAACAACGATCTTTGGGCCCGTGGTTTTTTGTTTCGCAAATTCAAGGAGGCCATTTTGTTAAATTCGATTTAAGAAAGCATCACCCTTCGATGGTGATCTTCCCTCTCCACCTTGGTGTCCTTTTGTCCGGTTTGAATGTTTGTTGTTACACTCACCCACATACACACATAAGCAAAAAACAAACAAAAAATGGAAAATTTGTAATTGTAAAATCACAAACTTGTAGATCACACATTGTGTGAAGAAGCGTTTTGTAAGTGTAAGTGTAAACAGCGAACTTATCCAAAAAGCGAAAGCAGACGTATAGAGAAAAGAACAAAAATTACATGTGTAACATTGCAAAAGCAACCATTTTTCAGATGTGTTAAGAGATGGAGGAGAGTTTTTAATTTCTTATTGGTGTATGATAAAGAAAGGAGACAACATACAAACACACACACACATGCACGCGTGTGTGTAAGAAAAAAATTGTGCTCTCGTGTAAGGGAGTTTAAGTAGTAGAGAGCGAAGGAGAGAGAGAGAGAGAGAGAGAGAGAGAGAGAGAGAGAGAGAGAGAGAGAACGAGAGCAAGAGCGGGTTAAATATAAGATAATTGGATCTTTTTGTTAATATTTTAATATTATATAAATTCAAGTATATATATACACATAAAAGTACTAAATATATATACACAAACACACTCACACTCACAGAGACCGATAGCTAGGGGATGAATTTCTGTGTGGTGGGTTACAAAAACGAAACAACGTTGTGCAAAGCTGTAAATGTGTAATAAGAAAATATTTTTCAAAACAATGAACGTGAAAAAAAGTAAAAAGAAGAGAGAGAGAGAGAGAGAGAGAGAGAGAGAGAGAGAGAGAGAGAGAGAGAGAGAAAGAAAAAAGCGATATATTTGGCGAAGGGAAGAAATATTAGTTACCTTTCCTGTTTTTCTTCGTCGCCCTTTGGTCAGTGCGGATCCTCTCCATAAGTGTCTCATCTTGGGTGTATTTGTGTGGTTGAGTTTTTTCTTTGCATTGGATTACTCTTGCGATGTGGAATGTACAATTAAAAAAGAAAGGAGACAGAAAGAGCGAGGGAACCAAACACACATAAAACACATTTTCAAAACAAAAAGAAAACGATACAAGCGAGAGAAAAAACCGAGAACTTTTCAATTTGTTCCAGTGCGCTAAATAGGCTTAAATAAAAACAGCAAAAAAACCGGATAGAAACGAAAGAAAAACAAAAACAAAAAACAACAGAGTAAAACAGCGCAAAGCCAAGTAAGAAGGAAGTGAAAGAACAAAACAAAAACAAATTAGAAATTTAAGAAAAACCAGAAGATATTGTGTAATGGTGTAAGAAAAACTATTACTTTGGTAAAATATAGAAAAAGAAAAAAAAAAACCGAGCGATTAAGAAACGAGAAGAAATATGTGAAAAGAATAGAAAATTCACACAACACGATTTACATCCTTTATCTTTACTAAAGCCCCAGGAAGGTTAAAATTGTCTGGAATAAAAATGAGAAAATGTGAACAGAAAATAGAGAGATACAAGAAGCGAATGTAAGACATTGCGTTTGGATGCACAAAAACAAAAATCCGAAAAAATTCACAAATTGACCAAGCATTTTGAATTTTTTTTTTCAAACAAAATTAAAACATGAAGCACGATACCGGTTACCTCCTCGAATGGATGGATGGATGCTCTCCTGTTAATTCCAGTCGCTCCGTGTAGGACCCAACTGGCATCGTTGCACGATTTCCACCAATTTCTATGCGTTTCTATGCTTCCTCAACCCACTCGACTCCACAAGCTTGAATGTCGTTGCTATCGTTGTTTGTTTGTGTCACAGCCCATCCCTTTCTAACATTCTACTGGCTTTCTTCGCTCTCGCTCTTCTGGGACTAAGTCGTTTTCAGTTTGTGTATTTGGTGATTTTGATCAAAGGCAGCCAGCTTCATTGCAAAGTGAAAAAGTGTGAAGGTAAGTCGTACGGATATTTGTGTCCGTATTTTTCATCCACAATTACTATAAATTCCATCTTTTCAGATAAAAAAAAAAATCAATCAGAAGTCATCGGAGGACATTCAGCTAAAGATTGGGATGAAGATTTCTCGCAAAAATGGAGGTAAAGGAAGCGAAAACAGTCTATTTGGTGACGAGTGATTAACAGTGGTTCGTGTGTCTTTCACTTTCAGGAATTCTTCTACTCCAGCACTGAAATCCTAGTGCCTACTTCCGAATATTATCCTGAATGCAGAATAAGAACTTCAGAAAAAGCTGTGAAAAAAAGCAGGTGAACACCGGATGGATGGCCATTTCCTAAAAGTATCGGTAAGTGCAAAGTGCCAGTGAAAAAAGTGCAAAAAACTGCAGTGTTTAGAGCAGTGCAATAAACGTAGAACAAAAGTTTTCCCTTTGCAAATCAAGTGTGCGTAGGCCATTTCGATCCGAACCGCTGCTAAGGAGATTTGGGCTTCCATAGCAGCAAAGGTAGGGTGATGCATGAAATATCCTAAAAGTAGCATGAAACCTCACAGTGCGGCACAAAAACTAGCCCGTTATAATGCAGGCTAAAGAGTAATATAGGCCCTCAAGTTGCACGCAGCAAACTCACATGCAAGCTCCACAGTCGTTTGTGAACATGGCTGAGTAGAACATATTGCAAATATTAAAACTTTTGTTTTGTA
The DNA here is from genome assembly GCF_943734695.1 of Anopheles maculipalpis. Lineage (NCBI taxonomy): Eukaryota > Metazoa > Arthropoda > Insecta > Diptera > Culicidae > Anopheles > Anopheles maculipalpis. The sequence continues at coordinate 8,854,651 of NC_064870.1, read as the reverse complement.
AAATCAAAAAAAAAATCTTATTGTAACTAGTTTTAATAAAGTTTTAGTAATTCAATCAACTTTCTACTCAAATCATGTTTAAATATTATTTTTTCCGTATTTTGAGCCATTTAAATAAAAAAAATATGGCTCCCTATAGAATTATTTCAATAACAGTATGAACTGTCTCGTTTAAATGATGAAATAAGTACGTGAAATGTTTTTATAAATTATTCTTATACATAAGCTAGCTTTTGTGACACTTAACAATAATTTCAAATAACTTTCCTCATTTTAATAATGATTGATTTAAATAATATGTTTATGTCCTACACATAATGGTCACAATCTACCGTGATTTTTCACACAAGCTTGCATGAGATAAATCCCGTACAACTTGAGGGCCTTTATTACTCTTTAGCCAAAATGCGGGTGTTGCTTTCATACAAAGATGTTGCAACAAATACTAGCTGGGGAAATTATGACGAACTTAAGCCTTCCAATGGCTTCAGACAATTCCTGCCGGCACGTTTTCAAGTCTTTTGTGAAATCGTCGAGCCTCAAACTCACCTCGCTTGCGAAACAAGTGTTAAAAAAAATAATATTTCTTTCAGCAGCATCCGTCACTTTCTCCCCATCTTCTCTGTCGCTTTTGGGTTTCTTGTTGTTGTTTTCTTTGTTTGTGTTTTGTTTTCTTCAACCTCACCTTTATTTAGCTCAATAATGTATTTCTTTTTTTTATGGATGAGACAACCAATATATTGCGTCTTTTTTTTTTTTCATTTTTCCATTTTGCTTTTGCACTGCTTCGTGTATTGATATTTTCATTTGCTTTTGTTTTTCTTTCTGTCTCTCTCTCTCTCTCCCTCTCGCTTTTACACATCTTCTGCTGACCGCTTTTCATCACTCATATTTGTTTGGCTCTCGCTATACACTTAGCTACATCCTGTGTGCTGGTTTACTAACCTCGCCTTTCATATAGTGTATTTATCCTTTTCTCTATTTTTGATACTATTATTCGCTCTCTCTCTCTCTTTTGCTTTTGTTTCAACTTTTTTTTCTGTTCTTCTTGATTAAATGTAATTCTCATTGTTTTGTTTTTCCTTTTCTATTCACGATTTTATCGGTTAAGGGTTTTCTTTTGGTTTTTGCTTCTTTCTGTGTCGCCTTAATTTCATAAACTTTGTTCAATTTACCTAAACGAAGGATCTGAAGAGTGAAAAACGGGAAGGGGAATAGTTTGATGATGAGAGCGGGGACCGCGAGGTGCAGTTGGGAAGGTGGGGTGGGTGGCGGGGTTTGTGGGTGTGTGATGCATATTTCTTCTTACCTTTCTTCTTCTTGATAGAGTTTCATTAACCAGCTAATAAGCACAAAAATACGTTCGATACGATGCGAATGCTGGAGTAAGTGGCTGTTAAGTTTCACACCAACTTCTCTCAGTTTTCATGTACGTTTTTTTTTTGGTTTTTGTTTTTGCGCTTCTGTTTTTCTTTTTCCACTATGTATCAGACACCGATGTTTTGTTAAATGTGTGTTGTTTGCTTTCCGCTTTCTGTTTCGGGTTTTTTGTTTTTGCCTTGCTAATCTCTTTTTTTTTCTAATCTTGCTTATTTTTCCTCTGTTTTCCTTTCCTTTTATTAAGTGTTTCTTTGTTTTATTAATTGTTTTTCTCATCTTTCTTTTGTTTTTTTTTCTTCATATGTATGTTTTGAGCGTTTTTATGTTGATGTGTTGTAAAATGGCGGAAAAGGGCGGGTTTTCTGTACTTTTGATTTGTCTTTCTAAATTGTTTCCAGTTCTTTTGTTGTTTTATTTTTTTGCATGGGGAAAGAAATGAAAAAAAAATCGGCAAGCAAGATGGCGAGTAAGAAGATAGGATAGCCAAGGGTTTTGAGAGTAAGTAATCAATAGTCTTTCACCTGTGTTTTTAAGTGTATATGTGTGTATATGTGTGTGTACGTATGATTATGAGCTTTTTCTAACTCCCGGTAGGACCTGCCTGATTATGGGAGAATCTTTTTTTTTTGTTTATAAATATTTATATCCATAATTATCTTATATGATTCATTTTTGGTTTATCCACCGCTCAGCATTTGCTCTTTCCAAGCACATTTCCCATTTTTGTTTGCCTTTCACATCTCCTCTTACTACTTGAGACTCCATGTGTTTTTGTCACACTCTGTGTTTCTTCTTCTTGCTTTCTGTTTTACTAAGTTACACTGATATTGTTTTGCTTTGTGTTTTTTCCTCTTTCTATGTTAATGTTTTTTTTTGTCTTTTTTCTCTTTCATTTTTCTTTTCCTTTTTCCATGTTCATTTGTATGTGTGTGTTTTTTTTCTGTTTCTTCTATTGTTTTCCAATGCTTCTCTTTTATATGCTTAACAAATATCGCACTACTACACAGTTTCCCGAACAATCGCATCTGCGCATAGGTGTGTGTGTGTGTGCTCCACAACTCCATCCTGCGGCTAGGCAGTATGCATCGAATCAGCATCAATCCAAAACAAAGTACTAATCGTTATAGATATGCGTTTTTAAAAGCTTATCAAGCTTTATCAATTTTTCCCCCATTTTTTTTCTTCTTTGTTTAGCTTTGTCTCTTGCTTTCACTCATTTCTTTTTGCGGGTAACGTAATTTTGCTTTTACAATTTTGCAATTTACGTTTTTTTTTGTATCGGTATGGGTGTTTGGTAGTAAGTACAGACGCGAAAAAGAATCAAAAGAAAACAAAGCACAACAAACACTTAATCTTTTTCGGTGGTGCTTACGTACGTGTGTGTGATTTTGTGTGAGACAGAAAAAATACTAACAAACAATCGAAAAAAAACGCACACACGCACACATCAATTGCATCCAAAGGAAAAAAAACCCCAAAAAAGAATTGAAAAAAAAACCCAAAAAGAAAATGTGTTTGTGGTGTTTCAGTGTATTTGTGAGCGTTGCTCACTGCAAATCACCAGTAACCAACAGCTAAACGATACTTAAATGGTAACGATTGATTCTGCGTCTTTTAGTGGCGTTTTTTTTTTGCTACCCAACTGTCGCCATTTTAATCTTGCGCTGTGTGGTTTACTGCGGCCGTTGTCTGTCCGTGTGTGTGTGTGTGCTACTGCAGTACTATGCCACCAGGCGCTTGATTTCATTGACAGTGACGGACGCACACCATCTAAATGTTACGCTAAATGTATACGCTCACACACACACAGTCAACACTTAATAGTATCCTTCTGTCACGCGGGACATATTGGTTGGTGTGATAGTCTGGAAGGATTAACATTCAATTTTTTTTTCTAGAGCAGACCAAGATGTATGTGTATGTGTGTGAGTGTGTGTGTGTCTGGCTAAACGCTCCTCATTCGGCAGAAGCAAATCGTTTGTATTGTGTACTCTCATGACACTAAATACTTCTATCAAACACAAACACTCTCCTATATGTATATGTATATATGTATATATCTATATATATATATGTATGTGTATATATATCTCTGCATTTTTTTTCTACTGATTTTGTTCATTGAACCAAAACTCAGGTGTACTGTTCACTTTAAACTTCATGCTAAACCCGCTTCCTTCCTGCAGAAGATGGGTTTTTCTGTGTGTGTATGTGTGTATGTGTGTGTGTGTGTGTACATGAGATTGATGATTCTCTTCCTTTCCTAGCACTTTAGTGCACTAGCGTGTTTTTGTGTATGTGTGTGCACATCATTTGTGTTTGACGCCATTTTGTTTTACATCCTCCATCAAATACTACTACAATTGCGCGCGCGCGCGCTCCTAGATGACACCTGTTTACATCCTAGGCAGCTTAACATATTGCTGTCAAATTGATCGCATGCGGTACCGCCAGCTGATAATATCATCTTCATTTTCTATTCCCTAAACACCCACAACACATGCAATCGTTACCAACGCACGCACACACACACACACACACACACACACACACACGAACACACTTTGCGCACCATTACCAACCCCTGTTTCTCCCTGTTTCAATCCATCAACGTTCAGTCCTTTAGAAGGAGTGTGTTCTTGTCTTCTTTCCAGCAGAAGATCCTTGTGCTCCACATGTATGTATATATAGGCGCGCGCGCGTGTGTGTGTGTGTGTGTGTGTGTGTGTGTGTGTGTGTGTGTGCATGTGTGTATGCAATGTTCTCCTCAACAACCGCTCTCGGTGACGACGGAGTACTTGTGTTCCAAATCGGTTTCAACAAAGTTTAAACATAATGCAAAATTTAAATAACTAAACACCAACAATAACCAAAACAGGCGCACACGTGCGTGTACGCATTTTGTTTGTTCCGCTTTCTCCCACTATAAAATCTCTTTGCTCAACAATTAACCGGATAATAAACGCTTGTGTGTATGCGCGTGTTGTTGTTGATAGGATCAACATTTTTTCGCGTGAAAGAAAGGGAGACGGGCAGCAGCCTGTTGTTGGGCCGGCATATCAAACTCTGTATAATGGCGGCTATTAGTCCTTTCGCTTGACCGTTTGCCCGTGCCGCTCACTGTGGTTCCTCCTGTTCCGGATTAGTGTTACCGTCTTGCTCGAAATCGTCCTCTTCCTCGTCATTCTCGGCTAGTGTCATCTGAAAATGTGGTAAAAAATAAAGTAGAAATAGAATTTGCGGACACATCAAGCATGAGCTTGGTACGATATTGGGGAGATTTGAGGTACGAGTAGTGGAACGTCTGATATAAGTAAACTGAGTAATTGATAATTAATTCCAATATTTTCCAATGCACGTAATTTTTGGGAAGGTATCTTCAAGGTAACAGGGCACAATTTCAGGGCCAAGACCTGTGGAGTTTAAAGAGTAATGAATGTGTTGTAAGCTGGTTAGAACTAGCTAGTATCCTGGTCATGGCACCACTCATACGGGTAAGATGTAGTACAAGTCCAAGACTATCTGTCCAATTTATATTGTTCTTCTTCTAGGCATAAGAACTTGCTAGGTCATACCGGCCATCTAATGGTTTTCTATAGGCCTTTTATACCACCACGAGGATACTCGGTCCTCAATACGGGGGAACGGTTCGAATGTGATTTGAACTTCGCTCCTGCTGTCGCACTTTCAACCTCCGGTGGTCTATTCTTTGACAATTCTTTGACAACCTGGTATCTAGCAGATTGAAAAAATGGGCATAGAATTGATGTGTATCCTGCTCATGGCACCTACCTGAAATCGTAATCTTGCGGCCAGCGCTTGCGGATCGATGGGCATCGGTTCCTGCTGTTGTGGTTCGATTCGCTTGCCACCGTCCCCCATTTCCTGCCCACCGGATGAACCCGCCTGAGAGCTTCCGGACTGCTGCTGCTGCTGATGTTGCCGTTTCGCTTCCTCCTCCGCCTCCTCCTCCTCCTCGTCTTTCTCCTGCGAGGGCGGTGATGGTGGTGGTATCAACGCCTGATAGTACGCCCGGTTCTCCTCCAACCGGTCCAGTATATCCTGCGCATCGGGCCGCACCAGTTCCGCCCACGCTTCCCACAGCGGATGCACGATGTAGTCGATAAAGCCGACCTGCGAACTTTCGACCGTAGCCGAGCGTCTGTCGCACATCGGTGACACATCCATACCGGCGGCCCGTTCACGGTCGCCCTGCCGGAAGAACTCCTCCATCAGCCGGCGCACCCAGCGCCGGTAGAGCGGCAGCGGTTTGGTGGGATTGCTCAGATCGGCACAGTGGACCAGATTCTGCAGCACCTGAATTCGGTCGGTGTAGCTGTCGAGCAGGCGGAGCAGTACGCCGCTACCGCTGCTGCGCGATTCCGACGGGTTCTGGTTGCCGGAAATTGCTACCTTCTTCGTTTCGACCATCGTTTTCAGATCGGCCAGCAGGGTCATGTGTTTGGACATGTCGGTCGACAGTACCATGTCTATCACCATCTTCCGGAAGGTAGCGCGTTGCTTTCTGTAAATTGAGGAAGGGATGGAGTGTGAATGGGTTGGCGATGGGAAGCGTCGCAGATGCTACTCACTTGGGCAGATTGCGCAGTATGTTACAGTCATCGTTTTGCATAAGTTTGAAGGCCACCGCCAAATGATGATTCTCCAATACTGATTCGTCGTTATACATAAGCGCCAACTCAGAGCCTGCAAAGTACGTAAAGTGAGCATTTTTTTATTCTTGGATAATCAGATGTCGGTTACACTTACTAGAGTTAATAAGAAATTGATTCGTCAGACCCGGATGGTCGACGTCATGGATGCAGGCGGCGACCAGTGCCGCACACACCTCGAGCGGTGTAAAAACACCGTCCAGTGCCGGACTGTGCAGTAGTGCGTGCGTACTCTGGGTCACGTCGGCCGCATGCAGCGAATTGTGGAACGGATTGTCCGCGACGTAATGATCCTCGACCGTGCTAACGAATGCCAGCAGTACCGTCGGTGGTATGGTAAGCGTCCGTGGGATGTTACGATCCTGGTTTTGATACAGAGCAAGCGAAAGAAATATCGACAGACAGTTAGATTAAATGCTCCAGAACTCGCCGTAGATCATCAACCATACCTGGAACACGGTGTACGCAACCGCTGTCAGTGGTCGACTACCGCTGAGCGTTCCGATGCGGAAGATGTCCACACCCCACTGGTCGACCTGACCTAGCAGAGCGCCAAGTTCGGCCTCGTCGGCAGCCGTTGCCGTCGGCACACCGTACGGTGGTAGCCGTTCGGCCAGACTGTTACCGGCACCGGCACCGGCCGCACCGGAGAACGAGTTCGTGTGCTGCAACGGGCGCTTGAATCCACTGATCTCCGACATCCGGCCGGCGGCACCCGTCTGTCGACCGATCAAGGCACTACCTACTACCGGAGCGGATGGTACGTCCGGTTCTTGCTGTTTATCTACAATAAAAAATGGAAGAATCCTTGTAAATAATCCTTTGTACTAGTGGGTCCTCAGCTTGGGGTGAGGCAGACACACACACACATACCCAAGAACGTTGTGCAGATGTATTCGCTGATCTGATTGCCAGATTTGCTAGATTCACTCAAATGGGACAATTCCTTGTTCAGTAGCCGCTTAAACTGTTGAAGAAACGCACAAGTGAGGTTAGGGTGAAGCAAAACAATCGAATGGTACCCTACTCACCTTTAATGATGCCATGTCTGACACGCTGCGATGTGTTTGAACTGTTTCCAGCTGCTCCAGGCACCATTCAAGCTCATCAATCGTTTCCGTGGTAAGTTGTCGCAGGTCACCCTCCTTGTCCGGTTGACTGTCATCACCTTGACCACTGAGTAAATGAGGGAATCGCTTTTTTAGTACATCAAACTCCTCCATTCTCGCCTGCTCTCGCTGCTCCAGAACGTGTAACTTCCTTACCTTCCCGGATCGGTTTCAGCACTTTCCGCACCGGCAGAAGATCTCCGTGTAGCCAGCTCACTCTCCGCTACCGATGCCGGTATCGCTGACGACAGGGCGTACAGATTGGCGCGCACCGTGCGCAAACTAGCTAAAATCTGCGCAAACGGTGTCACGATCAGATCATCATGATGTCCTCCCGAGCCACCACCGCTCGAACCGCTCATAACCCTGCAGACAAAATGGTTGAAGAGTTTAGGCACACACACCGTACTCTGCACAAGACCTTCGGTCTTGGAGCTCACTTAGACACTTACGTCGTTCGCTCGGACGTAGACGATGTGACCACGGTTGAGGCGGCACCAACGACGGTCGTCGCACTGCTGGACGGTGACGACGCAATCGACGACAGTACGGTCGGTTCCTCCAGCGTGGTGCTTTCCTTCCAGTGGAACGCTCCATCCCGGCCGCCGGTATTGGAGGTGAGCGTGCCACCACTGCCGGTGCCGCTCGTCACGTTCGAGTTGGAGGTGCCGGTACCACTGTTGGCGTTGCATCGTGCTGCCAGCAGCGAAACGGACGACACCTTCGGCGATATCTCAAAGTCCGAATCGGACCGGTACAGGAACGATTCGCGACGCTGCGGCAGGGCGGCGGACAGCAGCGTTCCCGGTCCACCGCCACCATCACCGGACGGTAGCAGTAGCGGCGAGCGACGGCTTGTGTATCCTCCGACGACGCTCATTACACCGCTCGGCGGTCCACTGCCGGACCCTTCCGCATTGTCCATGAAGCTACGGAAAGAGATGGATGCAATTAGTGGGCAAACGAAAATGGCGTCACCGTGGTCGTTGATAAAGATTAGCGAACATCAGCCGCTGCGCGTGTATGTTGTCGATGCACCTGCTTCGCATCGATCATCTAGATCGCATCGCCGAACATCTGTTGCGAGGTTATCTGCTCCAACACCCAACAACTCGTTTGATAGGTGATTCAATTTTTTGTTGCGGCTTAATTGTGCCTCCGAAACGACCGACAAGTCATCACAAACGTGATGTCCATTGGGAAGCAGGTTGTAGAATCGAAGTGCTCAGTACAGTTTGGGACCAGCGCCAAAGCACGTCATCCACAAAGTGGCGATGACAGCTGGGTTTTTTTTGGGGCAGTTTTGTGTAACAACACTTAAACGCCTAAGCATTCCCAGCCTGTACTCTGTAGTCACTCGACAGGAACGCTTCTACTCGTCCACCATGAAAACCCGGTGGTAAAAGTGAGGAATGACGAGAAATTGTGTGATGACACAACAGCGCTACCCTGTGCAGGATAGGCAAGGGGGGGAGGGGAGGGAGGGGGTATGCAGCGTAGAGAGCAGCAGCAGCAGCATCAATCAAGACCGACCCAGGCAGTGAAGGAAGGGCGCAAAAAAAAAACGAAGAACAGCCCCACACAATGAAACAATCTGGCTGATTTCCCGAAGCTTTCCCCAACCAACCAAAGTTCCCATGTTGCCAGCCACCAGCCAACAAATACCCGCATGTACATACGTCTACGAGCTTAATGAATTGAATCAATTACGCGCGCCGTAACGTTGTACGATATACGGGCTGCCTACTGCTTGCCTCGCATACACTACCATTTCGCTGGCAGCAGCTGCTCAAGTTAAGAATCAATGTCCATTTTTGTATTGCCTAAGCGGGTATGTGTGTCTGTGTGTATGTGTTTTTTTTTTGGTACATGTGTAAGCGCGTGCCTCAAATTGTGGCAATCAATAAAACTTTCGTCCAAAAAATACTGTGTTTTTTTGGGGAGTTTCGAATTGGGGAAAAACACAAGATTCTCACAGCTTGCAGCGCTGCTGATGGAAGTTGGCGACGCCTCCCGGAACTCCCAGCAGTGTGATCGCCGGGTTCGGCCGCATCATTGACGTTGTCATCATCACGTTTCGCGACGACTTGCTGGCCGCATTGAATGGAGCGGTCGGCCACTGGTGCTGCAGCGGCTGATAGGGTTGGCCGACATTGGAGGTGATGCTAGCGCCACGCGCATTAGTTGAGGCGGACGACATTGAGGTGGATGAGTGCGATGTGGTGGAGGACGTGAAGATGACCTGCTGCTGACGGTTCTGATGTATGCGGACGGTCCGGTACTCGTACGTGGACGCGTCCTTTGATCGCAGGGCACGCTGCTGGTACGGGGCTGGCGGCACATCCGGTGTGTCTGGTTCCATGGTTAGAATTTTGGAACTCCAGCACACATCCGTCCGGACAGCTGTTTCGCAACAAGATACACAAAACACACACACACACGGACACACGGACACACTCTTGAAAAGGTACACTAGGCCCACTCTTCCGCAGCGCAGTAGAGCAGCAGTACCGCCTGGCGGCTTCTGCACACGTTTTCTGCTCGCGGACCTCACGAAACCAACTCGAAACTCCCGACCAGCGGTAGGACCCAGAGCTCACGGGATCACACGAACCGTGATTGCACACTTCCAATGAACCGCAATGAGCAACAACACACACAAAAAAAAAACCAAAATCCCGCGCGCATGTCCGCTTGTGTGTGTGTGTGTGTGTATGTATGCTCCCTTAAAGAATGCTTCACTGCCCCTGCCCCCATCTAACTAAATCCAACATTGCAGGGGTATGTGTGCGCCATATAAATACTGTGGCGTCGTAGTTGTCCATCATCGTGGTAGGGCCCTTTTGCAGCTCACTACTCAGCGATCGGTACTGATCACACCAAACATCTGATACTCTCTTGCCCTCTCTCTCTCTCTCGTTCTCTCTGTTCTAGTGTGATTGTATGTGTTCGGAGTGCGATCGTGGCAGCATCCGTGGTCAACTATATTTAGAAAAATTCGGCCACCATCTCACTCCCAGTAGTCTTCCCGACATTTTTTTTTTTTGGCGAGGTGGTCCTCCCGTCCCGGACGTGTGTTTTGCGGGTGCGCTAGTCATGGCTAGCACGCGCCAATGTTTTGCCCCCTTTCCCCATCCTGCACAACCCTTTCGCATCCCTCACCCCCCAAAAAAAAACCCTGTGTGCGTCTTCTACGGGGAGTACACATTCCAACGTCTCCTCCAATCTTTGCGCGATCCATTCTTTGACAAGGGTGTTGTCGCTGTCATACCCTGTGGGACGATCTTGTACACTGCCAGTGTTACTACCTTGCAAAACATAGCACCCGCAAACCTCCCCCCCCCCCCCCTCCCGGCATTCCCTGCCCTGGCCGGCGCCTGTACCAAACCAACCGACGCCGTGCTCTTCGAACTTGGAAGGCAATTTCCCTCGGCGGCGACCCATACGAAGCAGGGAGGCGTGGAGTCATCGGATATTATTAGGACCATTAAGAAAACACAACACAACACCGCTTATGGAGCGCCTGCTGATGACGCGGTCGCCGAGCAAAACTGTTCTTCGCTCCCACATGCGGATGCTATTTGAGGATGCTGTTTGATGATGGTGACGATTAGAATTGATTGAAGATCGATTACACCGCCATGTATCGCTCGCTGGGGTCTGTCGCTGGGATTACGGATGGAAGGGTATATGGGTTGCTTTTGTGGACGTTGGACTCCCTTGCAACGGCATTGAATGCATCTGAATTATACACTCACACATACAATCACACATACCAATGGGGTAGAGCTGTGGATCCTCTGCGTTTGTTGCCACTGCCACCGGTACCTCCACCCGTACCACCGCCACTACTGCTGAAGAAGTACTTGTTGCGAAACATGGCTACCAGCAAATAGCACGCACGAATCGTCCAGCGCAAAACTCAGGCCTTTCTTAACCTGGCTTCCACACACACACACACCTCGCACCACACTCTCTGCTACTATTTTTGGCTATTCGCCTGCATGCGACACAGGATATCTGTCACACACTGCACAGCAACACACCGTTACCGTTCGCGGACAATTTCTCCGGCACTCTGTCACGCTGGGTTTGATTTTGGACCGTTGGTAGCGATTTGGGTGCGCGGACGGCGATTTGATCGTGTGTGGGTGATGTGCTGGTTGTTGGCATACCCAGGGCCAGGATCTCTGGAACGTTGAGTCTATTTTCACTAGGAAAAGAGCGCGCGCGCGCCCACACACACACACACACGCACGAACAGTTCTAGAGCACAGGTAGACTGTACTGCACCGATGTCTCACACATGGTGTTATTTTTCTTGAAACCGAACCTTGGTACGGTAAGATCTGTTTAGAACAACACTACTTCAGAAAATGTTGGAATGCTGCCGCCACTAAAAACCACCGTCCAAGGTCTCCAGCATGGTTAGCAGCCAATAATAACAAAATCTTTCCTTTCCTCCCCCCCCCCTTCAAAAAACCAAAAAACGAATATCGCAACTGCGACGTTTTCAAACAAACAGTGTCCACCGGCGCGGGGTTCCCGGAGTGCTCTCGGGCCTCACGACGTCTCACGACTACCGAAGGGACGGACCTGCGGATCCCTTGCGAACCGGTACGATCGGGAACCCCGGGGCCATCGTGCGCATCGTGCGGGGAAGGAGGCGCCGGCGGACGGCGAACAGCGGCCCTAAATCATGTAGAACAAATACGCAATCATTGGCGAAACGCTGATTCGAGCCGCCTCACACGCACACCGGCCGATCCGGCCGGCCCATTTCGTAAGTGTTCAATTGAAGTGAAGCGAGAAAAAAAAAGAAGCCAAGCAAAAACCCCTCACTCGCGCGCCATTTTTCGATGGCGCATCGGTTGTCGAGGGTGCATCGCCGAAACGCCGAATGCAGGAAAAATGGGACCAACCCAACCGCACACAGACACGACAGCGTACGAAAACAAAAGATCGCGAAACCAATCAATAGACTTCTCTGCCGGCTTCCCGGGGCCACCCCTTTCCATCCTAAAATCCCGGACCGCAAAACGCTCAATGGTGCGGGGGGGGCCTCTGCCAGGTTGTAATCAGCGTCGATTCTAGGCTGGAACATGCGCGCTCAGCGCGCTGGATGCTGCTCTAATGATGATCATAGTATACGCGGTAGATGCGCTACACCCCTTCCCCCTGCTGTTGCGCTACATTTGCAATGAAAACACTCCGGAGTCTCCGGAACAGTTCCCACGCGACGTCACGCGCCACGTCCCACCGTTGCTTTGAATGAACCGAAGCGGCTGTTTCGGTACTTGGTGGGATTTTGTGTGGGACGCTAAGTTCTAACTGTCGAGTGATGTTCGGTTTACTTTGCGCCGTCCAATGCTGATCTGGACGAGTTATTGGGTGTCTGTCATGCATCTCAATCCGCTGAGAATTCTGCATCTGTATGGATGCAGAACTCCGGAAGTAATCGATCAAACCACGATCTGGATGGAATTCCAGCGTAGCGTAGGCTTCAGAAGCTCTCTAGTAGGCTCTAGTAGGCGAAATGGGCATTGGTTGTGGCATGATCGTTAAGCTAACGACAGGGAGAACACACTAAGTTGCAGTATCCGCTAATAATACGCTGCGACGAGCCTTTAATGACAGTTGCAATTTGTTGTGACAATGTCTCGAACCATCAACTTCCGCTCGCCTGTTTGTCACCTGCGCAGGCTAGTGCACGGTTAGCGAATCGCATCCGAGCACAACTTAAGGTAGCACCCAATAATCGATATACGTGTCTAAGGCTCCTTTGTGTTTGTTTACTACCTTCGATCGTTGTTGCATCGAGCGTAACCTGCCAATTAAATGCCAGCGGCGCAAATGAATGCCATTCTACAGCCGCTCGCACTACACTGCACACAAACCGAGGGAAGCAGCTCATTAACTATCTGGGAGGAGGGGAAATCCCTGGCAATGGGAAGGAAGGGCGGACCAGAGCACCAGTGGGGAGTCCAGAGTGCGGTGCCGCGATCAACTCATCCCATTACATCCGAGGCGAACGCTCACGCGAATCCGATTACATGAAACCGCACCAAGTGCTCACGAGCACTCGAATTAACTTGGATGCCGTTCCCCCGCGCCATGGGACAGGCAGCCAGAGCGCTTGGTGGCGGGAAGGGATGGTGTAATCGACTTTATTCGGCGATTCGGCATTATAAACAACTGGTGGGTTGGTTTGTTGGGTTGGGCGGGTCGGCGAATCTCGCACAAAAACAAATCGAAGATCCGGCCCTACGCGCACATACACACACACACGCATACACAGAGAGACATTAAATATAGCCAAGTGTAGCTATTGAGATACATCCACGTTAGAGAAATTGTTGTTACTTTCATTTCTGTTTGTTTTGGGGAGACTTTCGAGGATCTACACCCAGCGGGAGAAAGAGCTCAGTCAAGATCTTTGGATGATACTAGACAGACTCAGTCAGCGTTGCTAAAGTTCGGTGCGCAAAAACAACAGAAGCTACGGATCTACCGTACAGTGCTAGAGATTGTGGACATCTTGAACATCTGGCTGTCGCTACTTACCGCACGTTCGCTAGCGTATGGCGCCGGTTACGATGATATTTGGGATGGGGCGGTGGGAGTTGCTGCTTGCCGGCCGTACTGGCGCTGCCAGCCTGCTGGTACTTGCCCGTACCGGTTACCGTCGGTATGAGTGGAACGGCGAGGACCCGCCGCGCCGAATCGTCCTCATCCGCACTGTAGCCATCTTCGTTTGTCTCGCGGTCGTCCTCCTCCTCCTCGTCATCCGGCGGTGCCAATCGATCGTCGAGCGGCACCTTACCGAGCTCAATATCTGGCTCCTCCTCCTCGTCCTCGTCCTCCTCCATCATGGAGCCGCTGGTGTCGGCTTCGTCGTCCACCGCACCTCCGCCCTCTTTCCGGACGCTCGCATCCGAGCTACCGTTGCGCTTCCGTTCCTCGCGTATATGCGGCAGTGACTGTGGATGCTGTTGGGCGGACGTGCCCCGATGTCTACCGGTTGCCCGCTGATGGCCGCTCGGTACTGCTCTGCCAACCGTACCGCCACCCATCATGCCGAGCCCGATCGGGTGCGTGTGTGGTGGCTGGGGCGGCTGGTCCGGCCCGATCCGTCCCTTAACTGGGTCGTCCTGCTCCATCTCGTCCGTGTCCGCTTCCTCGTCGTCTTCCTCCTGTTTGGCGAGCGACGCCTGCAATACACCGCGCGCACTACTGTTTCGTGGCCGTCCATTGCCGGTTAGGTGGGTGGTGCTGGTTAGGCCACCGGTTGCTTGCTTCCCGTCGCCCGACACAACCGTTGCCATCGCCACCGGGCCCGTGCAGCTGGTGGTTCCGGCGCCGGCGTCGCCGATACCGGCGGCGCTCACCGCAGGCCCGCCCGCCGCGCTACCGTCCGTCGAGTCGGTCGCTTCACCACCCGCCGGCCCCCGTCCGCCTCTTCGTCCTCTTTCTCCTCGGTTGCCGCCGTCGTTCCGGTCTCGGCCTCGGCCGATCCCGGCCCGCTTGTCCCTGCCGTGCGCACCGGTTCGGCCCTGTGTATCAGCGTCCTTCACCGTATCGCTACACGAGGCTCGCCCGCTGCCACCGCTACTACCACCACTACTGCTACTCCGCGCACTGTCTCCCCTTCCTCCTCCTCTTCCTCCGTCGACTCCACTTCCACCTCCGCCTCCGTCGCCGCGGCACGGCAAACAGCAGCGGAACAGTCTGGCTGTCGCTTTCCGGCTGGGACTTTTACGCAGATGGCACACAGACAACCGGCCACCGGCGTTCGCTTGCGGGGCGGCGGTGGCGTCGGTGGTGGCGGTAGCGGAGGTGGCAGCGGTGCCCGTACTGTTACGCCCCAGCAACAGACGCTGCGACTCGTCGTCCTGCCCTACCTCGTCCTTCAGCCCTTCACTCTCTTCCTCCTCCTCGTCCGCGTCGCCGCCGTCGTCGGCGTCGTCTCCGTCCTCCTCTGCTTGCTTTTCTGCACCGTCCAACTTTTTGCGTCTTTTCACACAGAAAATCGCGACCGAAGTACGCAGCAAGGGTGCGCTGGATGTTGGCTTTAGCGGGCCACGGCGAGTGACACTGAAGAGGCAGCACCGGTTAAGTTACAGCACCCGCACCGAGCCACGCACACTAAACCACACGCGTCCACACGAAAGCCACAGGCAGGTTTACGCTTCTGCTCCATCCAGGAGACAGCTTACTGGGTCGCTAGGCGAGGGGCGAGCGTTGTAGCGTAATGCGGGCTGTGGAGAAGAAGGGAGTAAGAAGAACATGATTAGCGCGCAGTTGCTGTGCACTTCGAATGTAGGAATAATAGTACACTGTCATTAGGTCTATCAGGTCTGTCGTGTGTGTCTTCTATCCCGGTGGTGGTTCGGTAGCCGAAACGATAATGGCGCTGGTCCTCACAAGGCAGGACCAGGCAGGAATCGAATGGCATTCACGGAATTGAGGACTATGGCTTTTCAACTACGTGGTATCGATTCATCGTCTCTCACTCTCTCTCTCTCTCTCTCTCTCTCTCTTCTTGGCTGAAAGACCTACTAGGTCACGTCGGCCATCGAATGACTTACAAGGCTTCCCGACACCACGCAGTTGGACAGTTACAGTTCTTACTACAGGCTAACGATCCAGATAGAATTTGAACCCGAGTCCTGCCGTGTACCGAATTTCGATTGGCCATTTTATATGACCAGCGTGACCTAGCAGGTCGTTAAACCAAGAAGAAGGAAAGCATTTCTTCCATATTAGAATTTATAATGGCTACTCATTTGGAGTCCTTCAAGTAATCTGTCTCATAGAAGACTAGGCCACCGGCGTAGAGGGCAGTCCGGTGGTGTCAGTTAGTCAGTTCTCACTTCGGGGAATCCGGTCCGGATGGGATTTGAAACACGATTCTGCCGTGTGAAGATCCAGGACTCACCATCCAACTACGTAGTATCAACAAGTCTAGTAAGTCTTTCTTATGGCCTACTAGACAAGGGAGTGGGCCTGATGGGATCTGAACTTCGCGGTCCTGCTGTTCTGGAGAGCGACACCTTTATAGTCTCTAACACCGGACCGCCCAAAACAACTTTGGTTGAAAAAAGACCAAACACACAATCACACCGATAAAGCTTCCATCGACCTGGAGATCCTAGTGAGAAAAAGGATAAAACTCCAGGCGAAACGTTGTCTACAAACTCTATAAAAAGTACAACAAGCTTTCTTGATTGAGTTATTCTAAAGGGTTGTGGTTAACATTCGCTTCCCCAGCAAGTAGTCCCCCCGGGGCTACGAGGCCACACCGCAAAACAAGTTACAAGCAATAATCTGTTTGTGATTAAATCACGACAAGGACACAAACACAATTTCCAAGTGCTCGAAAGTACTCACACGAAACAAAACAACAAAAAATCAGAACCCACGAGAAGCTGCGAGGAGAGTGGATCTGTGATATAAACCTAACCATCTCCTTACGCTGACAGCAAGGGTGCTTACGTAACTTCTAGCCAGAAACGGCACACCGGGAGGACACGGTGAATAGAACACGGAACGGGTCCTCCCTCCCACCACACACACACAAACACACACACATACATTTTGAATACTTTGCTATTCTTTCCTGGCCCCGTTTTTTTTTTTCGGGGTTTGTTTCGCTGCCGCCTTTTTATAGCCTTAAACAGGACACTTACAAGCAGCAAACGATACTCTCGAGCGCACTGCATTCTCTCTCGTTCTCTCTCTCACTCTCTCGCGCTCTTCCTCTGCATCTTGATAGCATTAAGTGATGCTTTCGGTTTCGTTCTTCGCATAATGAAGCTGTAGTATGCACTATAGCTGAGGTATATAAGCGCCGCTTGCTCAGAACAGCTCAACAGTAGCATTTCCCCGGGTACGGTGTGTCCCCTTCTTTTTCTGCTTCTTCTTCGCTGCCTGCCCATGATATATACGAGTAACAACGCCAATCTGTTGCGTTGATTGTAGCGAGCTTAGACGTACTGAGCCGCTACTAGCATGGCAGACTTAGAGATGGGTAAACACGAATGCATACACTCACTACAAGAGACGGATTTATAAGTGTGCATCAATTAATGGTCGCTTTTGCCTGCCACTGCACTAGTTTTGGCACTTCCCGTGCGCCTCTCGCCTTAATACTCCCTCTGTCTTTCTCTCTCTCTCGCTCGCTCCGGTTCTTGCAAACAGACGCGAACGTACTGTTTACATTCATGTGTGAACGGTGTTATTCTACTGGGGCAATGCTGCTTGAGACAAGCTTGAGTGTCCGTGACAGATGCTGATACTATCAGAGGTTTGCGCTTACGTAATGGGATGCCCAGGCACGGACGGAGAACACTTTACCGACACACACACACACACGAACACCGGTACGGTAAGGTAAGTACTTGCCTAACAGACTAACGGGAGCCGTAATGCAGCGTCACCACTTATTGACACTCTTAATCAGCACCGAAGCATCCGTCAGGGTGCCACACTAGGCCAGCCGCAGACTGGAGGGGTGAAATAACAACGCACCGAAACAAGACAATCTCAGGCCTTGTTGATGTGTGTTATTAAGGGGATTTTTTTTTCGGGTGGTCATTAGCATCCTTACAGTACGCTCCATCGGTAACGATTTGGGGGTCAAACCTGTAGCTACCTTGTACACCGCAAAAGAGAACATGAGCATATGAAGGTGTTAGTAGTGGACAGCTAGTGGCCCCCGACAGGTAAATGTGCTCCCCTGTTTGTGCTCTTTGTTTTGCTTCTTCTTACTTTTTCTTCTTCATTGAGTGCTTCAAAGCAGAAGGAACGTCACTGTTTTTAATCCTGTGCGACCATGCCCCAACAACAACAACGCTTTGATCTATCTGCCTATCTGTGATATACATGTGTGTGTGTGTGTGTGCGTGTGAATATAGTGTGGGCTTTCAAACATAATCACGATGCGTTGCGTTTGCGCGGAAAAAGCATAACAGCTGTCTCACACGCTCGCCCTTACTCGCTCACTTTGCCTGCCACGCACCTTCTATCGATCTCACTCCCACACAGCAACAACAAACGTGCTGTATGTGTATGTATGTGTGTGTGTGTGCGCGCGCTCTTCTGTATCCTTTTTTTCCATTTCCTCCAAAAATGCTCTCTTTCGCACCGGGGAAAAGCGTCCAAGGTGGATTTTTTTTTACCCTAAAGCACAGCACAAAAGCTAGAGAGAGAGAGAGAGAGATTGTGGTCTCGTTCAATGTCACACACTCTCTTAATGTTGTTAGCCGTTCATTGTAATCGCTGATTATTTCCACGAAAAAGGAAATGTGGACAGTAGACAAGGAGCAAAACGCTTTACGGACACACGCGGCCCGTTTAAGAGAATGCCGATTAGAAATAATTAACCAAAAAAAAAAAATAGAGGGGGAGGGAGGAAGAGAGGGGGTGTAAAAACACACACATACACTCACACGCATTGAGAGATACTAATGGGGATGTAATACAGATGGACAAATAATATTAGTCCCTTTTTTTTGTCCCTTGCTTTTTATCCAAACAACAAAAAAGGATATTCGAAGGACACCTGAATTTGGGAAACTGGGCAAAAACTTGGTGTACACAGTGTGTGTGTGTGTGTGTGTGTGTGTGTGGGTTCCCCATCATCAAACGGTTTCTTAAAATGTGGCTTGCTACCGTACCGTAACCTCAACGCCATTTAACCTTCGTAGAATTTTCAGGTCAAAGGAATCGGTGTTAACCGTCGCGTGGATCAGCTCCGATTACGTCCTTGGGCAGCTTGATTACGCCTGGATCGTTATTTACTGTGACCTGCGTGCGGTACCCCAGTCTGGCCCGTAGGACGCGAAGCGCGTTATATGTAAACGTTTCGATTAGGAGCTGCTGCTGGCTTAGCAGTTGTAGCAGGCCCAGAGGCAGATTACTAGTTTAGAGCAAAAATAGAAAAAAAAGGTATCGCAAAACAGCTACTGACAGTTGAGTTTACCAGGGGAAAAAAAATTTGACACATCTTGACCTACACGCACACCCCCTCTTGGAACGTTCTATCTCCAACCAGGCGTCTCCATCAGTCAAGCAATGGCTTCTTTCACTCTCTCTCTCTCTCTCTCTCTCTCTCTCTCTCTCTCAACGATTACCCTTATTAGAACATTAGATGAAGCTAGTGAGAATCCTGCTGACAAGCGGAATGCTATATGATTGGCGGTGCGTTATCCTAACACGCCCGCGCCCGCTGGTGGCCACCATCTTGCGCTACCTGTGCGGTACCGTACAGCCATCATACCTTTTCCTTCACGATGTAGCAGCACGGCGGGCAGCACACACACGAACCATCAACCGACACCCCATAGCCTAGCCTTTAAAGCTGCGTTGTCCTTCAGCCGGAGGCAATGGTCGTAGGCAGGCAGATTCGAATGGCTTTCCTTTTTACTTTGATTTGTATCTCGTTTCGGTTTGATTGCTTGCGTTTGAGTAAACGGGTCTCTCGTTCTTTCGCTCCTTTTTTTTTTTGTTTGTTCTCACCGACACAAAGACACACACACACACACACACACACGCACGCACTACTTTAGCTGATATAATACGATGGGGGTCCTTGCAGCGGAAAAGCCCTTGGGTCTGTATTACTGAGCTCGGTTACCGGTTGAATGATGCGCTCAGGTAACGTGGACTCTGGAAGATGAGTTGATGCGAAGGCGGCAAGTACACGGTAACGCTTACGCATCAATGCTCTAAACGCACACACACACACACACACACACCCACTGGCACAACACCGCTTTGGTGAGGGCCAAACACACCGAACCTTTAACTCCAGGCGTGAGCTGTAGGGTCCTTATGCGTATTATGACATCCTGGCGTTGTTCCACTTGCAATCGAAGCAGCACTTTCTCAGATAACCACCGACCATCACACACTCACTAACCGTGCCATTTGGCGGCGCGTGTGTGCCCTTTCCCACTGCGAAGATGAATTCGGGAGGACCGCCGAAGGGAAAGTTCTTCCAGCAGTGCACAGTGCTTCGCCTGCCGTTACGTTACGTCGACTGTTGCACCGACTCTTTGCTGCCAGCGACTAGTATCGCAATCCCTGTCACACCGTCACACCGCGGTTTGTTGTGTTTCTCTACCAACCCTTGTGGAAGGTGCCCCACACCGTTTGTTGTGTCTTGCTGCCTGCCAGCCTATATCGCTCCACAACCCGATTCGCCCGTTCTGATTGATGGGCAAACACACATACGACACGGTGTGCCTGCTGCACTTCCGATTTCGATTCCGGATGATCGTGTTCGTCGCCGCCGTTTAGCGTCGTACGGAAATGGAGGGGGGATGGAGGGGTGCGGCGGGGTTCACACACATACACGCGCGCGAACCACGGATTCTGATTTTGTGGTGACGGGAGGTTTCTTTTTCGGTCGCTTACACTGTACGGGCACTGTGTGGGCTACTCTGCTCTGCCCGCGAATGGCGTATACCCGTTTTGTTGTACCTCAGCAACCAGCACAAAGTCGAGCTCGAATGGAACGGATGGAAAATTTGTTGCTTCTTCGGCTCGTGGAGAAGAGAACGTGTTTTACGGTTGCGTCTGCGCATCCGGGGGAACCCCAACTCGCCTCCCCCCCCAAAAAAAAAAAACCTCCGGCAGTGCTACTGCTATTGCTCGATTTTCTATGTTTCGTTATATTTTCCTCTCTTTCCACCACTACTCCTACACCCTCTCGCCATCTCCGATCCCGCCCCCGTCCGATTATTCCCTTCAGTTTTGTTTAGAGCTCGTCGAGTTCCCTCTTTCCCAACAAGCGCAAAAAGTGACCAAGGACAGAACGAAACGATAGCTGGAAAATGGGAAAAATAAACACACGCACACACACTAGGAGAGAGAGAGAGGGAGAGAGGGATAGAAGGCAAGCGAGTATGGCAAAATAGAGCAGGATAGAGAATGTAGAGAGACTCTGCCTTGCTAGTACTGCTCCTTGCTTTAAGGTCAGCTACATATGTGGGATGCCATTTTTCCCCCCCACTCACTTTGACGGATGCGAGAGAACGCCGCGTATGTGGGTGTGTGTAGCGCAGCGTGTAGCGGTATGTTGAGGTTAGGTTTTTGCTCGTACACGCTCACTCCTACCACTAGCGGCCTAATCCTGATCGGGCGCAATCTCTCTCGCTCTCGGTGTCTTCACACAAAAACCCCTTGCAAACGTTGTGCGGAGGAAGCTCAGCCACTGGGCCACTGGATTGGCGAGTCCACAGGCGAGCTGGGAAGCGAGGAGTAGGTGTCCCAGACACACACCGAGGACTGCCCCATTTTATAATTGATTGCACCCCGTAGGCAGCCGGTTTAGGAGGGTTCTGGTGGTGGCGGAGCGCCAAACCCCCCCCCCCCCCCGCCACCGATTTGGGTTGAGTGTGAAGCGTGTAATCGTCTCCGGTTTCGGGACGTACACATGCTATCACCGTTATGGAGAGGGTTCTAATTTCGCATCCCGCAATGATGCCCGAAACCTCTCCACTGAGTCGCCTTCCTTGCTTCGGATAGCTTCAACAACTGCTTTTGATGCTTCACCGTCCAGGTTCACAGCTTCGGCGCTTCTTCTACCTCGGGAGATGGGACGCGGGGGCCTGTCCGAGTGTACCGCGACGGTGGGCGTTGTGCAACCGATTACTTTCACTAGACCTGTTTGCTTCGGCCATGCCAGCGGCACGGTGTGGTGCCATCTACTAGGTGCTTCTGGTTAAGGTAAGTGGTTTCAATCTACGGGATTACATTCTCAAACACTATTAAGGTTGGATTAGAAACACCGGAGCGAATGGCTAGTGGTACGTGTTGAACATGCAACTGCCATTCACAGGGATGCTATGGGTAGGGAAAGCATCGTACGTGGCTAACCACAAGAACCAAATAATCACGAAACTCAATTGGCTCCTATTATTGGCCCTTAGAGACTGGGCAGGTCGGACTGGGTGATAGTTTTTAATTATGCCATTATACAGTGGGTGAAGTTGCTATCAACTGCATTCAATGTTGCATCTTGGCAGCGTCTGCAGGTCCCTCCAAGAATCTTACCTATACTTGCCCTGTACAACCTCGGCAGGATCGGGGTTCAAATCGTATCCGGACCGTTTCCCCGTAGGCTTAACTATCCAACTAAGGTAGGTCGTTAAGCCAAGAAGAGGAAACTCGGCAGTCCTTCGCCAACCATTACTGGCTTGACTTAATTATACCTGGCGCAGGAGAAGACGAGCGCCACGATCGCCTCGGTCATCAATCTGGCTTCTTGTCTCGGGTCTTGTTATCTAGTTTTGTCAATTTCATAACTCAATAACTCAATGCAACTTAAGGGTCACGTCACGTCCACATACGTCATGCTCTAGGTCATGTTTGAGATGATCTTCGGTTCTGACGCCTCGTTCATCATCTTCCATCTTTTAATTCTACCTCGGTGTGCAGGTTCCTTGGCGTCCTTTGAATCCAAGCATGGTCATACTCAGAGGCGTACTGCATTGTATCGGTGTCTGGTTGTCTCGTCTTGTCTTGTCGATATGAACTATTTTTAACTCGATTTGAACTTCACGACGAGGACTATTCTGCAAGATGCATGATAAAACAATCGGTCCAGGTGCCTTATTCTTAACTTCTTTGTTCGACGATCTGCTCTAGACCATGCTGTTAAACTGGAGACGGATACTGTAGAAATGTCCATTTCGGAGAGAGCGATAGGCTCGCCTGTCTCCTATTCAAGTTGGCGCTAGAGAGGGCCATCCATGACTCGGAGGTGGAGACTTCCGGGAATCATCTTCTATAAGTCAACCCAGATCATGGCTGACGATATAGACATCATTGTTCTGTGGCTCTCCCAGGTAGCAGAGGCCTACCAAAGGATCGAGTAGGCAGCAGAAAACCTCGGGTTGCAGATTAACGAGACAAAGAGCAAATTGATGGTGGCATTTGGTCGTCCAAAACTTCACCTATCTCGCGTCAAAAGTCAGGCACCGAAAACAGGATGCTGGCGGTCAGCCGGTCACTCTACAGCCTGAGGAAACATCTCTGGTCTGTACCGTATCTTTACAGTCCCAGTACTCACATACGCCTATGAGACATGGACCCTGTCCAAAACGCCGCGTTCGAGGGGAAGATGTTCAGAAGGATCGTTGGCCCCGTGTGTGTGGAAGGACAATGGAGGAGCCGCCACAACGACGAGCTGCATGACGACCTCACCCAGCTCAGAAAGTCCTTTTAGGTCGTCCACACGGACAGAGGAGATGTGGTAGGCCAAGACCACAAAGCGGTTGTAGCTCCTGATACGTAAGTATGTAAGCAAGTATCACAGCACAAGTAGCACAGTTATAACAGAATCAGTTCGTAACCAATTCGAACGTGGTAAAGAGCGTGCGCTACATGTCAGAGCATCAGAAATCCATAAGGAATTCGGATCGCCTTCTACAACAAAGCCAGGCAATGCGCTTACAACGATTTCGGGCACTGTATCCCATCTCGCGCCGAATGCTTTGTGTGAGATAATTCTGGAATACATGATCGTTGTGGGAAGGATGAAAGCAAACTCATATCCTTCTTCTCTTTTCTTGTGCTACACCTCCCGTTCAATCTATTAATATCATAGGGTAATATTATTCCCTATTGGTTGTTAAAATGAATATTAATTTCTGTTTCCTCTCACATCGCTTTGCTATGAGAGTCGCTCCAGATGGGCCACAAATGAGAGCTTCAATTGCGAAATAGAAAATTGAAACAAAAAAAAAAGCAATTCTATAATTTCCTTCAGTGTATAAAAAAATAAAGTAATCAATAAAAAAAAATCAGAAAAAATACTAAATATTTGAAACACACCCATACAAAGTTCGATTGTTTTTTTTTGTTTGTGTTTTGATCTTGTTTTTTTTGTTTTGTTTCATTTTTTTTTGTATATTTTATAGAATATTTATTTCTTTAGTAAAGGTTGTAGTAGTGATAGTTTTGTTAGCAGTAGCAGTAAAAAAATCATTTCATCATTTGATGCCATCAATGACCAGAGGATTGATTTTCGTTTCGATTATTGTTCACCTTCCGCTTCCTTCCGTTTTCTTCGGGTAGATATTATAAAGAATACACACATAAGCATTACTTGGTTCCGGACATCCGAGGACCTATATATCCTATCGTCCCACATATCTATCATTCTCGTTCGCTCGCTCGCTCTCTCCCTCTCTCTTTCTAGCGTTTTTTGTTTCTACATTCCAAAAAAAGCACGTTTTCCCTTCTTTTGCGATCTTCCCTTTTAAAGAAGCAGCAGGGGAAAAACCAGGAACCGGTACCAATGTTGCTTTTTCTTTCCTTCCCAACCAAACCTAAACTGCCTGTCTTGTGCCCGTCTGCTTTCACAGTACGAAACGAAAAAACCCGTGGCACGTGTTTTGCTCAAATTGTTAACTTAAATAATTGCGAAAGCACTGCACATTTGCGTATTTTGAGAAAGGGAAAATATTCAAAAAAAAAACTAAAAGGGGACAAAATAGTAAACACATTACCATGCCGCAACATCAAATAGGTCTTCTGCGCTCATCGCCAATGGTGTTTGGGTGGGAGAAAAAGGACAATAAGGAGGTGGTAAATAAATACATGCCAATACAGCACGCGTGAAATGAATGTGTCATTTTAGTGCTTTTTCTCTCTCTCTTTCTCTCTACACTTTTTTGAATTATTATTGACTGTGTGTATGTTTTTATCCCCTGCTTTTTAATACCATTTGTTTCAGACTTAGTGACAGCAAAACATGTTTTTTAGAAGCAAATAATAAACGTGTAAAAAAATAGTATACTGACAGAAAATGTAAAAAAAAAAAATACTGCAATTTGCATTCACACCAAATGATCACACGGACCTCGCCCGGCGTGTCCTATCTTCAAAAAAAAAATATATATATAAAAATACATTGAGCGATAGTAGACGAAAAAATGTGTAAAAACGCACGCAGGCAACTAAAAATGAAACGAAAAATACTGTCCAACTGAATTTCTTAGATTTGATCTTTTTCTGAGATCTCTTAGTGTTCACAAAACAACCTTTAGATGGTCGTAGGCGCAGCTTTTAGAGGGCTTTTGCGTGCGTTTTGTTGTTTGCTTGCTTTTTCCAACAAATGGTAACAGACACAGAGAGAGCCGTGGCACAACGTGCGTGTGTTGCTTGGTAAGGAGACGAACAGAGCGCTTGACGCAATAAATGCTAACTACATTCGCGGAATGTAGCGTTTGACACATGGACACGCGCTCACCGGCACTAAGAAAAAACCCGAAAATTCACGATCCTCACTTTGCCGGCCCTATTACACTGGCGTATTGAGATTAGTGTTTGAGGAGTAGCAAAAACGCAAAACGTCACAGCTCATTAAATTTCGTTTTTTTGTTCGCAAAAAAATTCGTCACTCGCGCTAATCTAAACTGCTCCGGAAGTTCGTTTGCTTGTCTGTTTTTCATCGCCACAAAATATCGTCCGCGCTAGTAGTTCGTTTAATATTCTCGTTGTTAGTTCCTGTAAATTTTCCTTTCCAAAAGTGTCCGCAGTACCAAATTTGACACCTTTCCCGTTTTTTTTTTTAGAGAGAGCGAGTCCTCGTCTTGTGCTATGAGCACGTCGTTGGTATTTCAACATCGATTTTTTTAGCGTTTTATTTGTTTGCAGCTGTGAGCTTTTCCAAGTAGGCAATAAAAGGGATTTTTGTTTTTAGAAACTGTCTCGGTAGTGAGTTGGCCTATGGCCAACCAAAACTCCCGCTTACATTGCCGCAGTTATTTGTAGATATCTTTAGTCTTGTTTCTGCTGGTAAGTAGCTGATTGGGTGGGTGTTAATTGCTAGTAGTTACAAACTTTAAGCCTGATTTTGCTTCGCTTTTTTTTTTTGAAAACATAACTACCCGCCCTATATGCTATTTTAATGTTACACCTCCGCACGTGGTGTTGTTATGGAATTCTTGTTTTTGTTTTACTTATGGGGAGCGTTGTTGTGTACCCCACATAACTAGCAGAACAGTTCTACTGTTTATTTTTGTTTATCACCTGGTTTTGTTTTCCACAGTTATCAATATATCGATGCTTTCACACAAGGAACACCCAATAGATGGTATGAGTCCCGCCTATC
This sequence comes from Anopheles maculipalpis, assembly GCF_943734695.1. Classification (NCBI taxonomy): domain Eukaryota; kingdom Metazoa; phylum Arthropoda; class Insecta; order Diptera; family Culicidae; genus Anopheles; species Anopheles maculipalpis. The sequence goes on along the minus strand of NC_064870.1, from coordinate 8,828,363 downwards.
GCAAATATAATATCTCTCTCTCTCTATCGCTTTCTCTCACTCCATCTTCAATTTGTCTTGCAGCAAATACTACTGATTAGTATCATAATTTGACAGAATACACGCGTGAGGACGCAAGTTCGAAAAAACAAAAATAAATCGGCCCTCTTACCAGCGCGCACCAACAAACACAGCAGTCTTTTTCCATTGTATATGTATGAAAAGAAATGCGTGAGAAGCGGGCTTGTACACCTCCACCCTCACCCAATTCGACATTTTCGTCTTGGGGGTTCTCCCAATATTGAGAAACTCATTTGTTTGTGTGTGTTTTTTCGTTTTTTTGTTGTTGTTCTTGTTAAATAATAATTATTATTTCTATAAGTAAATCATCGCACCGCTCATCTCCACCATCTCTACCATCAAATCGTACTACATATGGTTTTACATATCGATCTGTGTGTTTTATCATCATCATCATCATCATCTGTTTGTCTTCTTCTGTTGCTATTGCTTTTCTATTGTTTGTTTCTTTCCTGTCTAATCTACACATTTTACTGTGCTTTACTCTTGTTTTTTTTTGTTTGTTTTTCGCCGCAGGGCCTATCTCTTTTCCCTTCTTTTTTTATAAAATAGAAAAACAAATCAATTATCAACCTTTCCTTCCACCGTTTTTAAAAAAGTGGCTATTTTCCCTGATCGAATGGGACACAAAACAAAGGGTGAGAAGTTTGATTGTTTTTAAATGCGTTTTATAAATGCTTTCCCCACGCACCGGAGCGCGTTCGGACGAGGTAATATAATGAGCGACATTATCGTTTACTTGTTTGTGATGCTCTTTCACGTTTGTTTGCTGTTCTGCCACTGCTAGCTGTCGATCTTCGTTATTTGAAGGAACGTGTTTTTTTAAAGATCTTTTTTACTGTTCCGAAGATCGTCTACAGATGATGATTGTATAAAACATAGGAAGCATTCGAATAAAGTTCCCTCTTTTTCTATGAGAGGCTGCGTGGTATTAGAGTCCGAACAATTTTAAATGTAGCTGGCCGGGATACAGTATTTCTGGACATTCTCACGTGTTTGGCTTTTTTGTGTTTTAAAAGTGCTGCCTGAGAGGTAGGTTGGAACTGATGTAGGAGAAGATGCGGATGCGGGCCAGATATACGAGGGGAAGATGATGGAGGGCGGGGGGGGGGGGGGGGGGCGTAGGCAGCATAAATGTGTATATTTCTTAGGTGCGAAGGAGAAACCCCATCAAATATCAATTCCTGATGGTGTAACGTGTCCGCTTTCAATCGCTTTCTCCTGATTGAACTTCATCGTGTTCGAGATCGTTTCGATCGCTGCTGGTGTTCGGCTGCTGTTGGTGCTTCCAGGATGAACAATTTGGTTGAAGTTCTCGCGTAGTTACTTACTACTACCACTACTACTGGATCCTAATCATCTATCTTGTCATGCTGCTGCTGCTGCTCCACGCCCCACATGTCTGCCCCATTGATGCGCGCACCGAGTTGTGTGTGTGTCTGGTGTGTGTTGTGCTCCAAATTCACCCCCTTGGACATGAGCACCACGACACTGATGTTGTTGTTTTTTGATGCGCTGCCCTAAAATGGTGCCCGCTTAGGCACGCTTCTCCTCCTCGATGGTTTCGCGCGTCGGCAGTGGATTTTTCTCCAGCGTCTCGGCGTGCTTCAGGCGCTTTGTATCGAACGATTCGATACCTTCGATGAACCGCTGGACGCCCTTCTCGGCCTGAATGGCTGCATGGATGATTGGCGGCAAGATAGAGAGGAAAGATTTATATTAATATTTTGTTTAAAGAAAAGTTTAATTTGTTTTATATAGTGACTGGGAACTCGAATCCAGATTCGATTATCGAATCGATGAGGGATTTATAGGCGACAATACACGAAAACAAGTACAGATTAGGATGAGAATCCGGATACCGGAAAAGGATGAATCCCACGGTCTTATATCGGTTCGATCCACGGTCTTATTGAGCCTTTCAATTTTGGTTTGCTCCACTATTAGACACTGTGATCTTATTAACAAATTGGTTTGAAACGCTGCCATTTTATATTGCTCGCGTAAGAGACAAACACCAAAATCTATGAAAAGTTTCTGAATCTTTCCGATTGTTGGGATATGTTTCTGCATTTATTATTTTGCAGAATTAAACTCATTCTCACTCAGATCGAACAGTAACAAATGTACACACAAACCATCAACAAAACGTGCCAATAAAATGGATGCTCAGCATTGCAAGAGCAACAAAAAAAAAACGAAATAAAGAAATTCCACACAGATGTATCATCATGGGAACAGGCTCCGACGGGTATAGGCAAATAACGTTTTTGTATTCGGCTGCAATCAAATCAAACAAGCATCATCGCGCTTCTTGCTGCAGTTGTGGCACGTGGAGTATCGTAAAACAAACTCCATCAAGCACGACACAGAATATGCGAGGTACGCAGCATCGTGCGCCGATGCATATCTTAAACGTGCTTGATTGATTCGCTAAAAGAAAAAATAAAAGAACCAGAGAAACAAGGACAACGGAGCGCGTTGTGCGGTGCGATATCAATGCTGCTGCTGCCGCTGCTGTTTGCACAAGTGCACAATTTAATTGCGTCGCAGCAGCACACGGTGGAAGAAGGAAGCGAAGAAAAAAAAAATGCCTCGTCTATTAATCACCCTAACACACCGATTGGAAAACGCACCAACGCATGTGTGGGCGAGGCGATGACGGCTTTGCAACGGACTGACATACCTTCCGCATCCGGCAGCGGGTTCTTCTCCTTCGTTTCGGCGTGCTTCAGACGGGACGCATCGAATCCCTCAATGCCCTCGATCACGCTACGCTGGGCCTTCTCGCTCTGTACGTCGGCGGCAGTCGGCAGACAGTTCTTCTCCTGCGTGTCTGCCTTGGCCAGCGTCTCCGTGCGGAACGATTCGAGCTCCGACTTGAAGTCGGGCTTGACGCGTGGGTAAGAGGTGGCGGTGGTTTCCTGTCCGGCAGCTTCCATCTTTCCTTTTCCTGCTGGTATGAGGTGTTGGTGGTCTCGAGAGGGGTACTGCTGAGCTTATTAGCACCACTGGCTGCAACTGGAGAACAGTAAAGGTTGGAGAGGTTAGATGTTAAGCTTCCGACAGTAAATGTTGATGCCTTAAAGCAATAAATGTAATCAAAGAGAAATGGAGAAATATTTTATGTCTCAAAAATTAGGCAACGTGCAATCATGACCATATAACGTGAAGGAGATGTTTCAGAGGACTTCGTCTTAGACTTGACGACCTGCTAAGGGTCATGCCGACCATTTTAATGGATCACTAGACTTAGAGATACCACGTAGTTGGATAGTTAAGTCCTCACTACCTTTCTTTAGCTACTTGACTTTAGATCTGCAGAGTCAAACCCAGGACGGCAGAGTTCATCGTACAAAACATGCTGCAAATTTGTAATTTACTGTCAACAAACCCGTTTTGAGCCGTTGCTTAGCAATCCTTCACACCTTATCCTTCTCGGGTTTACAAAACACTTTAAATAGAAACATCAGAGCAAGCGCAGTGTAAAGCAGTCGAAACTCGCCGACAATAAATTCATCTCCAACAAAGATCTCACGCTCTTCGGTCGGAGGATGTTGGTCAAGGTCTACACTCCATCATTCGTGTCGTCGTCGTCTGTTACACCTCACGGTGTGACCTCTCTCGGCACCTTCGGTTGCTCCCTTACGCCTTAAACGACCCTTCATCAGACAACTTTTAAAAATGGAATAATCCAAACGCAAAGCTGTACGCACACGAGCAACACGAGTTCGATTGAAAAAAAAAAAAACACATACCAAGTCGGCACAAACAGACGTCAGCCTTAGCGCTGAACCTGATGCGCACAAAAAAGGCAATGGGTGACGGACTGGCGACGATTACTATATATTACCGGATTGCATTCGTACACCCCAGACCCAGACCAAACCCAAATGCGGTATATCTCGGCCAACGGTTACAAAAAAGGACCAGATTGAAAGGAGGGAAATGGGGGGGGGGGGGGGGGAGGGGGCCCGGAAAGCGCAAAGGGAAGGACAGTGTGTGTGTGTGTGTGTGCGTGAAAGAGAGAGAAATTCGGTCATGCCAGAGGGTGTAATTGGGCGAACGGCAATATGAAGAACTGGCGCGCGGCTCAATCCACAATCGCGTGCGTTTCCGACCGTCGGTAAGGGACGAGAGCGAGGGGGGGGGGGGGGGGAGCAACAACTCAGAGAGCGTCCGTTTCCTTTGATTTATTCCTTATATGGTCATCTGCCAACGGGTGGCATTTCGGCCACCAGTGTATCCACACACAGTTACACAGAAACACACCAAAGACACACGCCGTCACAGATACACCCGTGGCCTCCCTCTTTCTTTCTGACGCCATCTTTCTCCCCTTTCTTCCCCTGCTCCCTTGCGCCATTTTGTGTGACCATCCTCTACCCGCTGGAGGTTAATGTGCGCCTTATAAACCACTGCCACACTGCCGTACAGCGTGCGTGCGTGTGTGTGTGTTTCGTTTTGCGATATATTAAAGTGAATTGGACAGCCCCAGCAACGGGTAAGGGTGGGTTTCTTGTTCTTGTCTGCACCCTCTCTCCCTCTCGTTTCTTACATGCTTTCGAGGTTAAGATTTTTAATGGGGGAGATGAGAGATTTGTTGAGCGTGTTTACCATACATGGCAAATTAGCACACCGAATCTAGCGGTGGTACCGGTGCGACCATAAGCACTAGCTACTACCTAGAGGCCTAGAGGTGTCACCTGGTGGACCTCACATATATGGAGTGATCCAACGTTGGACACCTTCATGATGTATGTACATGTTGTGCGATAAACATTGCACAACTTTTCAGCTCCAAACACTTCTACCAAACAGAAATCCCTTACAGAGCCACACAAGAATCAACCCGTAACGAATTAAAAAAAAGCTGAAACGTAGACATCTCTATTCCCACGAGCAATCAACGAATGTCTTGTGGATAGCTTAATCGCACAGCTTCACGATAACATCTTCAGATTCATAAATAGAGATCCAATAAATCCTAGAATAGCTTAGGATTCTTCAACCACAAGAAGAGGAGTTCATTTGCCGCAAAAAAAAAGAACTTTAAATTGCAAAACACTACTTCCTTCATTCGCAAGTTCGCGTACAATTGCGCCTTCTAATTCCCCAAGGTGAGAGCAAATGAAAAAATAAAAAAAACGCCACGGATTTTTCTTTTTCGCTTAATTTGATTTCCCATTCGATATTGCTGGGCGCGCATCAGAATTCACCTGTCAGTTTCGAGTTTCTTCTTCTACGTGCTTTGGTGTTAACCTTCACCGCCAGGTCTTGCTATTCACCCAGGCTTGCTAAAAGGTATGAAGAAGATACTTACTAGATGACGCTGATGTGCAACTAAGCAAAAAGAAGGGAAAGAAAAAGTCTAGAAATTCTGATGATCCTCCGTCATCAGCCTCCCCAATCCAGCGTTCTTCCTTCAACCATTTTTCCTGATGGAGCGAGCTATATCGGTCTGAACGGCGTGCCGAGCTTCGTGCATAAAAGATGACAAGACATCCATACAAACATATTTTCTTCTACCGCACTGAAGCGCTCCAACTCCAGACGAACCAAAACTCCACTCTTCGCGTCCGAATAAAATATAATTCACGAAGTACAGTGTGTGCTTCAGTGTGGTCTATTCTTCCTACCGAGTTATTTCTTTATTCCTGCACAACGGCCAACACCACGATGTATCAAAGCGGAATCGAACCGGAACAGCTGAACCGGGCTGAACAGGCATGGGTTGCGCGCGCGTGTTGCTTACTTATGCTGGGCTGCACACACGGGCACAGCAAAAAAAAAAAGCCGCTTAATCATCTTCCAACTTTGCCTTCCCATTCCCGTTCGTTTCACATCGTTTTGCATTCTTTTTCTCTCCTGCCCTGTGTGTGTATTTTCGGTACCACCAACACACCAAAGCTCATCTGCTCGGTGGATTTGCTTTATAATCCATAGAGCCGGAATGCGTTAACTGCTGCATGGGTTTTGCGAGCTGGGAACTGGTACGGCACAATGTGCAGCAAAATCTGTCTATTGCGTGGTGCGTGAAGTTCGCACCACCATTCCCAGTGCCGCAGTGCCCGTCGGATCTTCTTCATCGGGCTTTCCAAACTATCGAGATTGCGATCGATTTGCTTGTGTGCCTATTATACGCTTTCCGTTCCTTGACTCGCTGCTCTGATGAGGCGAAAAACAGCCCAATCTTCTTGATGCACATCGCCAACCATCGCCAAATTTTAAGCCTCATTTCGAGCCCTCGTTGAGCATGGAAGAAGCCCCCTCCGGAAGGTGAAAAGAAGAACTGATCATACATTAAGCAACACGGTTCTGTGAGGGGGGGGGGGGGGGGGTGAGTGTGTGTGCCCTCCACAGTAACTTCGGCTGGCGGGAGGCACGTACGCAGGCACTTAAAGCAATCGCAGGGAAAGAGAGTAGGCACCTGGTCTGCTTTACCAGGATGTGTCAATGATTCTCGACGCCCACTTGTGTGCCACGTTGGGCAGATGTAGTGTTGCACATGTGGAGTTTTGAGGCGTGTTTTGAAATTCTACAGCACTTGCCGGGCAGTGCTCATTAATAATACATTCTTCAATCGTTTTATTGGATCCCGCTTCCGTATCGGGACTCTATATCTTGGAAGGTGTCTTTGTTTCCGAAAGTGCATCCGAAAGTTTCTCTTCTGATAGATAGAGGGCGCTACCTAGTTATGAAGATTTTCAAATTTTGAAGATTTCTAAGTGAGATTCTATTCTATGTAAATTCTTCTGATACATCGTGTGTCGGCTATTCAGTTAGGAGAATTTCTAAAGTTGATCGTTGTGTCGTTGCTTAGTTATTCTGGATCTCTTTGATTTTGAAAATGCATCAGAGAGTTCCCCAAATACGATCATGCAACGAAATCATGAATCTTGAATGCTTAAAGCATACACGATGTCTCTGACGACATATACGACGTAGTGTAAACTACAACTCTTGATACGAGATTTTTCTTGGATCACAATTTCCATCGATCCTCTGGAGCTCTGTTTACACAGATATAGGAATAAAATTATACCATTGAAGAAACGAATTAAACGCTCCAGAGGCATAGATCCAATCCATGTAAAAGGAAAAATACATCCACTGAGGGTCAATGGATTCTTTTCATTCCTACAGAAGTAAGATGTACTAAAGAGAAAAATGAAAACTCGTCTATAACTAGGGGCTTTGCAATCAGCTTTTCCCCCGGCAGCAGCGGAAACAGCGAAACTGGACGAATAGAACGAAAATGAAAAACCAGAACTGAAATGCTTATGAAACGAGCAATTCACAACTAATTCACCCGACTCTTTCTCACCCCACACCCTCTCTTCTAGGTGCACGGGGGTGGGGCGAAGTAGTGATGGCGGTGGTAGGTTTCCATGCCGTTTCACTTCGATGCCGTTCCAATTTCGGGACGGCCAATATCGCCTCCATTTTGAGTTAAAATTCATGAACACAGTCATAAAATTCAAACGTTAACGTCAACGATGCAAACCGAATGCCAAACGCACATGAAGTTTCTTGTTCGGTAAAATGCTTCTTTCTTCTTTTTCTTTCCAAGTCGCCCGTGTTTTTTTATCCTTTTTTGTGCTACAAAATAATAATAACAAAAAGAGCTCTTTTAACTGATACACGGCACACACAAAAAAAAAGAAAACTGGCTTCTGCAGCTAATGAGTGTAAGTCCTACACTTGAATACTCGAAGACCCACGCGCGGCCAAGCACAAGAGTGGCACAGTCGATTTTTTTTACGGTTACCACAATAATATTGTACATTTTATGGAGTACAGTTTTTAATGTGTTTTGTTGTATCGCTTCTTGATTTGCTTGTGTTCTTTTTTTCTTTTTGGTCAATATTACAGCGCACAATTAATGAGTCAATGTGGAGTTCGATCAAGGGGCTGGAAGTAAAGACCCAGAAATCCTTATCGCTGGGACATGTTCTGTCCGCGGGGTTGGGCTCTGTGCGTTTGCTTTTGCCGTAGGTTTAATTATGATTGTCAGTTGTTTTCTTTGTTGTTTTGGCTTTAGCTACGCCCTTCCTTGCATGGCTGCATAGGAGAGATATCGTCAGAATGATAAGAGACAGTGCAGGACGGGGAGGGGGTAAAAAGTGGGAAGTAAAATGAAACAAGTCCACGCAACTGCATTCGACTTTATGGGGGATTTTGTTTACTTTGCAAGAATTTGCTATCTCTCGACGTTTTTTTTACCTACTTCCGTTGTGTTCGATTTGTTTGATTTTACACAAAGAAGGCGAATAAAAAAAAAAGACAAGTTAAGTTGAATCACCGTAAATAACGTAGATGCACCGATAGAAAGTTAATGCCAGGGTTGAAATTGTATATATCTGATAAGAGAAAATACTGATGTCGGGGAAGATGTCCGCAGTTGATCGTCAAGTCGGCTAGTTTGTTGGACCTGAAGCAAATAGAAGTCTTCCGGAGGTTAAGCTATCCACGGAGAATATTGTGGATTCTCGGATGGATGTCTGAAGTTGTCTTAGTACTAATGATACACCTACGGCAGCTTTAGACCACCGAAGGTTTGCATGAATTATAGATGAAGACTTCCAAACCGTAATCAAGCCGATCTGCACTAAATAGTAGACATCATGTTCTTCTCTTTGGCACAACAAACTTGCGAGGTCTCGCGTCTGCAATACCTCCACTATCAAGCTGCATTATCGCCCAGATCTCTAGAGAGAACAACGTTATCTTCTTATGAGCATGGAGCAACTAAAAACTTCAATGCGCGAACGAAACCCAGGCAGGGAAACGCACCCAAATCCGGTGATATAGCTACGAAACCCATACTTTATTAACATTTCCTGCCCGGTAGATGGGTTCTCCATCGCTTTTCCGCACAAACGTGCACATCCGGCTGCTGTTCTGCTAGAAATCGCTCAGCCAGCTTCGTCTTACGTTCATCTCATCTTCGACCGTTTTGAAGTGCCTTGCATCCGCGGGAGAACGAACCGAAAGAATGCAGGAAATCAAGCATCGATGAAACATATGCCACACGTATGTGTGCGTGCTGTGCGAAACGGAAACCCCGGCAGATAAAAAGCCGCTGGAATGTCGCCCGACAACAACGACGAATGTGTGGCAAGTGGGTTTGTTTACTGTTTTTTGTTGTTGTGTTGTGTTTTCCATTCCTTTCGTTAGCATTCATGGTACATGGTCCGGGAAACGCCCTTAGGAGTGGAACCCCACCATTACACACACACACACACATGTGGCCATCGGAAACGCACAGCCGGAGTAAGCAAAAAAAAAGAGAGAAGGGTTTGAATAATGCTGATTGTCACAACGGGCTTGGTTTGACTATCGAGCGATATCGGCGTGGTGTGGAACTCTTGTAACCAAATTAATCGCCAAACAAACATAACCAAAAAAACACCCTCGAAACCGATACGGTCACGTATGCGGGGAATTTTTGTTGGGCCCCTTGGGCCATAATGAATTCGTTGACTCATCATAAACCTGACCCACCACGCCCGAAAACTTCGGCGGTGTGTACGGGTACGGGGGAGAACGGACGCTTCTCGTACCATTCACAGCGAAAGCAAGTATCGTGTCATGAGATGTTTTTGGAACCTAAAATGTCGGTTAAAAACGATCATTAGTCTTCTTTTCTTTTTGGAGACGCAATTGCTCGGGATGTTTTCCGAAATATACTCCAGTTTTTATACGTCGGGATCGGTGTGACTTCTTCAATCCGCTTAGGAGTTCCCAACACTACTCCCTCCACCGTTGCGTTTGTGAGAAATGCACCGGAAATGGACCAGACATGCACACATGTGTGGTACGCTCGTTGAAGAATACTGCAGTACAGAATGCTCACGAACTTTCCTCAGCGCTCGCTTAGCGTGTGGGAGGAGATGAAGAGTATTCGGCCCATTCTGCCTTATGACAGACATCTTCACCAACATGCACCATAAAAGATGTGTGTACGCATCTGCTTCGCACGCATCTGCACGAAGAACCTTCCGATTTTATCCGAAACGAACATCGGAACGATACTGAGAAGGTTTAGCATGGTTTTCTCTGCTCTCGTGGCCCTGAGTCTACTGGTTTGAACCACACTAATTTACAACAGAAATATTTGACAAATGTACCGAACGATCTTACTAACGTTCAATCAATACAGACGATGACGGATCGCTGGAGCTGTGTACAACAGCTATTACCAGAGATACCAATTAGTACTCACTAGGGGGCGCTATAGTGAAAAGGGAAAGTTGCACTGCAATCTCAACTTGCACCAACAAAAACGATGACTTGCCCTAGAGGAGAGACCTCTTGGACCTGTATGTTAAAAGAATAAATAACAAATAACAAATCTCGATGTAATTTTCGCACCACTCTTCAATAACTCGCAAGTCTAGATATATATGACTCATCCCTTTCCCCCTCATTCCCTCGACTTAGCTCTCACTCCCTTTCCGGAGGTATAGCATTGCTGATGAGTCATGTTGCAAATGCATCTGTGTATACAGACACACGCACACGCCGGCGTACGGGGAAGGAAAGACAAAGAAGCGAACCTTTCGAATGTGACGTGTGTGGTGTTGCTGATGGCATGTGTTTCCAGCCGAAGTCCTTCAAGAGGTACACCCATGACATATATTCGAACAGATTTTCGCCCCTTTTTACCCTGTTAGGAACTTTCTTACCATTCCTTTAGGTGTGTGCGCAAAAAATTCTTCCGTTTTTTTTTTATCCGGCCAGCTCACACACTCACACCACAAAACGGGCGCACGCGTGCGCCTACATTTTGTACGGACACAAACACACGGCAACCGTTTAGAAAAGCCGGCTGCGCGAGTGTTTGTGGTTTTGCGAAGAAAAAAAAAAAACTCGTCTACATCCGAAATGAATCAGAATGCCGGCTCGTAAAGGAAAGTGCAAGAAGGGACGGTCCCGGTGGGATGGGCGTGCGGGGTGAAAAATCTAATTGAAAGTGCATTGTAACGCACCCCGAGAGCATCCCCGGAAAAGGGTGTTCGGAATAATAACGATCACCAAAAAAAATGGCGTCTTGGCGAATTGGTCTGACCTATCCTTTGTTCGCCATTGTTTTGTTGCCACCCACTCCCAAGAACCCCAGCGGCACACACTAGACGCACATATCCGAAACGACAGAAAAAAGGTACGCGATTTCCGTACTAATTCGTCAATGTAACATAACCTAATTTAGACACTGCGGTTCGGGTGAGTGTAGGAAACGAAAGAAAGAAAAAAACCGGCTAGAGCCGTCCCATGCAAGTTAGGCCCATTGCAGATACAGGTATGAAGCCCGCAAACGTACAGTGCACGTAACCTTACTTTTTTCGGGTGCTATGGATGCTCGCCAAAAAAAACAAAGGAGGGTCGATATCCTTCCGTTGTTGGTACGCCATATTTCACATAACTTTAATGCGAAACAAAAACACACACTCACAGTCACACACATACACTTGGCACGTACAAGATTCGGAAAATTGGTCGAAATAGGGTTTTTTTTTGAAAATTGGTAGTAGAAAGCTGGAAAATAACTGCATGGAACGCTTGAGGAAGCTGTTGCTAAGATTCACCTTGTCTTTGCGTTTGTTGAGCTAGTTGAAAGTTGGTTGTTCGTCCGGAAACGGTAGGCGATAGGTTCGGGATGCACACAGGAACACGCCAGGGAAGGTAAGAAACGGTAACGGCGACACTGTTTACGGCGTTTGGACCACAAAAAAAGCGAACTACACTGCACGGAAGCACAACTGCAAATGGTAAGCGTCGCGTGCCGAACCGTCCAATACATAGCGGTGACCGGCGTTACTAACACACGCACCCCACCGGACACATCGTGCCGGCATGTGCGTGTGTGTGTGTGCGTTTGCATTGTTCGTTTTCTCCAGCGACGACACGTTCGCTTCGCCCTGTGCGTCCGACGTGCTGCCAGCAGCCCTTTCTTCCCTGCACGTGCGTAATAGTGTTGGGCGAGTTAGACTCGACCCGTTGGTGCAGAAAAGCATATGCGAGTTCGACGGATAAAGAGTAATGTAGGCCCAAAAGTTCCACACGACGAACTCAAATGCAAGCTCCTCAATCGTTTGTGAACATGGCAGAGTAGGACATATAGTTTTAATATAGTTTTAGTAAGAAAAGAAACTTTCTACATAAACATGATTTAAGTTTAGTTTTTTTGTTGGTAATATTAGTAATTTCAAATGAAAATATGGCTCAGTATAAAATGATTTAAATTACAATATGAACAGGATCGTTCAAATTATAAAAAAAGTTAGTGAAACTTTTTTAAATAAATTAATTTTATACACAAAATAGCTTTTGCAACACTAAAAAATAATTTCAAATACAGTCAATATCCGAGTTACGCGGTGCTCCAATACGCGGATTTTCAAGTTTTACACCATGTCAGCATTATACCAAATTAAGTTGTCCACCTGGGATTTGTCAAAAGTCGTTAGAAGCATTCATGAAGAAGACGCATTTTGTCCCTTGAATCTTTATTTAACAAAAAGTGCTGCAAATTATAAAAAATTTGCAAATATCCGTAATAAAAGTGAAATACGAAAGAAATGTGCTATTACATTCGCCGATAAACTCAGCATAATCAAACTGCATGAAGGTGGAAAAAGTTTTGTATTTGATATTTTTATTACTTTGATCATTAATTCCTTATAAAGTACAAATTGAATAGTAAATGTTTCTGAAGCATGGCAAGACTTAAATAAATATGTTGTTAATAAATCAATCAACCAAAAACACTCGTTTCATTGCGTTTAATGCAATAATGCTAGAAAAATACTAATTGTATCCATATCAACGGATAAATTTAATATTTGAAACAAGAACTCGACCCCTGGATACGAAGTATAAACTATATGTCAGGCAGTATTCGAGTTATGGGGATTTTTCCGGTCTCCATTATCCACGTAAGTCGGGAAGTAACTGCAAATTTCCTCATTTTAATAATGATTTATTTAAATAATATTTTATGACCTACGCATCTACCGTTATTTTTCACATAAGCTTGTATGATAGGAATTCCGTACAAATTGTAGGCCTTTATTACTCTTTAGCCAGTTGACCAGTTGCTTTGATGCTCTTATTCGTCTATAAATACCGTTGCACCCATAGTCGTTGAAGCCCGAGCTGCATATGCTTTGCTGCTCCATCTGTTCGACCCGAAGCTTGTTGCACACGCGGGTCTCGAACTCGATTCCCATAGGAACGAACTCGACTCCAGGGTCGATCCGTACAAAGAGTCGTATGACCCATCACTAGGGCGTTTGTTGTGTGAGTGTGGGTGCGTCTAGGTTTGTTCGGTGCGTGATCGTTGCGTTGTGTGCATGCAATAATATATCGCCCTAGCCTTTGGATAGAGGTGCGTACTTCGACTTTCGGAAGCTGAACAAACATGGCGACCGTTTGGAACTCCGGTGGGAGGACGTGGGGCCGGGCTGGGAAGGGCCGATCGTGTGTAAATTGGAAGTTTGATGCTGGAAATGTTCAAACCGCAAGCAATCGCAAGACATTCGCGTACCATTCCTTCCTTTTTGTTGTTGTTTCTGTCTGGTTTTGGTTAATGTGTATTTCAGTTTTCCAAAAACGGTCAAACACGGCAACGCATAAAAACCGGCTAACCATGATGATAATGATGGAAGGAGAAGACAGCACCAAATACGAGATATCTTAGCGAAAGAAAACATTTTAGGGTACACCACCACCCTAAGGATTGTGGTGGGGAGGGGGGTTGAATGCAAAAGACCCTGGTGCGACATCGGTGAGGCATCGTTTTTACCCAGCGCAGGCCCATACTCTGGTAGATCTGGTCTCCTTCATTGTTTTGATTATGGCAGCTTCCCTTCTTGGACGTGCGCGCTTGTATCGGTTTTCGGACACCGACGCGACACACACATGTTTCACATTCATTAACAAGTTCAATGCACCCGCTACTGCACATTTATTTTCTTTCTCGGAGGGCTCGCTTCTGTCGGAGTGCGCTGAAGAATGTGCTCTAAACTGTAAGTTGAAGTACGATTAGCTAAATGTATGACCAAAACCCTGGCAGCTCACTGGCTGGCGACCAGATGTGCTTTGTTTTTTTTTTCCAGGTCATCAACAAGCAGACCCAGCCGGTTTAAAAGCAATGCAAAAGAGGGGCTTACAACAGCTTTGATAGGTTGAGTCATATAGGATGTGTAGTAGGAGGTGGAATAAAATTATAGCTAATAAAGTACTAATCCTAAATGTGACTGAAATCGTCATCTTATCACAACCTACCGCATGTTTGCCGGCAAGTCAAATTTTAGGGTGTTTCGTGAACACACCGGGAGCACAAGACAATCGTGGGATGATGTTGGAGAGGAAGGGGGGGGGGGGGGGGGTTGCAAACAAGGGGCGAGAAGTGAATGTGCATTCAAGAAGCGCATGTGGCAAACCTTGGTGCTCGTCTTCACCCTATTCTTTCGCTACACTCGCGTTAACCGCTCCTCTCCCAAGGTCCATACCTCCATGACGGCCGACGGTACTGTGAGATTCGCTTTCTTCTTCATCCCTGCTTACAGAGGGGAAGAGGGTGGGGGCAGGTTGACGAGCGAAAAGGGTTTGCCTAAGGTTGCCGGTGCATTCATGCGCAAACTATAGCAGCAAACCATCCTTCAGTAACGAACGATACGAATGGATGGGTACTCGGTTTTTTCGGTGGTGATTTCATTCTTCAACCCGCAGTTCGTAGTTGACTGACCGTTATTACCTTTCCTTCCCGTTTACGCTACAATGCAACCTGGGCCAACCCATCTCACCACCAAACCCCAGGCCAACACGGGGGTTGAACAAACGTCGGTTGTACGATGATTGAATTATTGATTGTAATGGGTGCTCGGGCCTTCTGCTTGGAACTCCTGGTTCCTGATGGTTTCTCCACAGCCTAACCTTCACATGCTATAAATTGAACAGTTGGATAAGTTTCCGTTTGTTCGCTTTTACTCTTTAGTTTGGTGCGTTGTGAGTGAATGTGATAATGCACTAGGAAGCAACGTGTCTTTGCCATGCTTGACTATACAGTTCTAGTTTGAGAGCATTTACTGGACGGGGATGAAGAAGGCCAGGAACAATATATCAATTCTACCCCAATGCTATAGTATAAATCACTAAATTAGGAAAAACATTTCAAGAAACCGATACACCTGTTAAGGCAATTTCTGATCATCATTTGTTCGGTCAGATAAGTCAAACAAGGGACAATTATCGCATATAAAGTATAATCCCGTCTAGGTAATGTTTCCAACCGCATGGATATATCCTTCAATTCTCACCACGTACAATATGTTGCTGAAGGCTGTCTGAGGCTCTCCCATCCATAGCTCTCGATCTAGGACGATTGGTTTGTAAAAAGGCATCAGACCTCAGTATCGTTAGGTCCGCAAACAGCAGTATCAATATTGTAACATCCGAAAAGGAAACAAAGGTCATTCTGATGCACATTGGTTGGCCTGTAAATGCGGGCTGTACAAAAAACTATTCTAACCACCTTATATAGGTTCCTTGTGGTGTTCCGCCGTCGGAGGAAATATCCGATGGTATGGATGCATATCGATTGGCTCACAAAATCTGTGCGCTTTCAGTACCATATTCGAAACAGATGTTTGCCTTGGGGTTAGAAGTGCATCTTTCCATAGCGGTTTGCTAGAGATCACACCACCAAGCTCAAACTGATACTTTTGGTGATTCATTAGGACACCTGAAAAAACAACCCGTCATGATGCTTTATTTAATTGTATTTTAGTAAGACTGCCAGGCTGTCTTTCTTGAAATAAAAAATAAAATATTTAGTAGCTTTTCATTCCTGATTCTCGTAATCTAGCAACGTGCATCATAAACTGTCCTTGACTGTAATCGAAATGAGCATTTTGAAAAACAGGGCTTCGCAAAGCAGCAACCTGTCAAACTTTGACGTTTAGGCTTGAATCTTTAGGAACATAAAGCGTAAGAAAACGCATCACCCCTCACGAAAACAATTTAAAAACTTAAATATTTTAACAAATGAACGCATTGACTTATCTTCAAAACGACTTTTCGTGTAAGAAAGGTAAAAAATCAAAATTTAAATTAGCAAATGCAGATGTGAACGTCAGCCAGCGAATGTTGCTATGTCGACTTTGTCGATGAGACGGCATTTTGACAACTGCTTGCTTGCACATCGACATTGAAAGCTGTCACGCAAGGTGAGCCAAGCCCATGTAGACAAAATACCCGAAAGGGAGGTTAATGCCCAGCTCACCAAAATACCCGAAAGTGAGGTTAATGTGCATCTTTCTTCGGCATCCGATTTTTTCTTCTTCTTTATTTATAAAGACTTTTAGTCTTGGAGACTACATTCGCCTCAAGTCGGCAACCGATGAAGCATGCACATTAGCCACTCTATCGTTCCAACTGCATTCTCACTCTCACGGATGAGTTGTATTTCCCACTATCGTTGCTGTCAACCTAACGGGCGCAAAACACGGCACGAAAAGACGGCAATTATAGTATCAAATTCAGCTGCCGACAGAGCCGCAGCAAATTAACGTACTATTGCGAAGTTGTCAAAGGAAGTGGTGTTAGTGCGGACAGAATTAATGATGGGTTCAAACGTTCCTGTGAATAATTCCGTTTCCTGTTTTGGAATTTCATCCTCTCACGTCCAAAAATAAGTTGGATGAATGTATTTCGAATTCTTAAAAACAATCCACAGCACCAAACACATTTGACTCCGTTGACTAACACGCTGCTTCTAACTCGGGCTCTGTCACGATCAGCTGTTACGTTGTCATTTGAAACGAATTTTAGAAGAAAGGGGATCGATGATGAAATCAGTTTAGGAAATTCCATTTTAGGTTAGGAGTTTAGGGATGCGTAGTTTCTTACTAAATGTAACAATGTCGTTCTATACGTATATACAGGGATAACTTTGACAGTTACATTTTTGTTTATAACTCGTGATCTAATTGGCATAGAAAAACAAGCAATACGTCATTCGACAGCTAAAAGTGTACGGAACAAGCAGCGAAAACATCCCGTGATAAAAAAAATGCCAAAAAAGAGTACATTGTGGAAGCGGATCACATGCATCATGATGATCCGCGCCGGACGCGACAACCGCCGACACGGTTAACACCCAGAACAACCGGTGGCTGGCTTACTGCCCGGCGGACGTGCCACGGGTGCCGCAAACCAAGTTCCCCCAGACGGTGATGGTGTTTTCCTGCGTGTCATCGGAAGGGGACGTGATGCCGCCCCACTTTTTCGAGCAGGGGCTGAGGCTGAACGCGCACGGGTACATTTCCATGCTGGACACCGTCGTAACGCCTTGGATCACGATAGTGGTCAACGGCAGACCGTACGAGTTCCAGCAGGATTCCGCTCCGTGCCATACAGCCTGCAAAACGATAAAGTGGTTGGCGGCCAATTTTAACGACTTCACCGCGCCGAATGTGTGGCCGCCCAGCACCCCGGATCTTAATCCAATGGATTATTTCGTGTGGAGCGCGGTGGAACGGAACAGCAACAGAACCTCCAGCAACACCAAGGCGGAGCTGATGGCGAAAATTAGGTCCGTTTTCGCGGCCCTACCCCGCGAAACTGTCGCCAGGGCTTGTTCCCGGTTCCGGAGACGGGTGGCGGCTTCTATTGTGAAGACGATTCGACAGATCGCACGCCGTAATTGATGTACGTAACCAAGAAGTCAACTGTGTTTTGTACTGTGGATTATTTTTTAGAATTCGAAATACATTCATCCAACTTATTTTTAGACGTGAGAGGATGAAATTCCGGAACAGGAAACCATCATTAATTCTGTCCGCAATAATGCCACTTCCTTTGACAAATTCGCAATAGTACGTTAATTTGCTGCAGTTGCAACTGTACCGGCAGCTGAATTTGATACAATAAATGTCGTCTTTTCGTGTCGTGTTTTGCGCCCGTTAGGTGAACAGCACCGATAGTGAGAAATTCAACTCACCCGTGAGAGTGAATACAGTTGGAACGATAGAGTGGCTAATGTGCATGCTTCATCGGATGCCGATGAATGATGCACGTTCATTACTTTATGGTATTTTGGTAGCCTGGGGTGATGCGTTTGTTGTTGTTTTACAGAAATCAAAACAGTAAAAATGTGTTCCTCAAAGTTGTTAAATAAAATTGTAACCTTTTAACTCGCAATTACGTTGCATCGCTGTGAAAAATATCTCTTATTGCTGTCGAAAACTGACAGTGTATTGGAGTAACTAATTTAAAGTATAGTTCGGTAGATTTCTTTTGGATAATTGGCTGTCTTACGTAGGTCACGAAATTATGTAAAGTATTAGGTTATTTTCTACCAAAAGATGATAGAAGCTAACAAGAGCGAAGTGCAGTTGAACGCTCTGTTGTGAAGGTATGTGTGATGCTTGGATTAAGAAGCAATAGTTGATAAGTTTTCGAAACTAGTTTCGGGAGTTTTGTGACGATAGGGTAACACTTTTCTTTCAACTGTAACGTGCCTATGACAGAACGGTGGTGTGCGATAGCGCCAAGGGCCTTGTCTACCTGTCATTGACGATATCTCGTCAGCCATTTTTTCCAGCTGGCCTTCGGGTGTTGTGGCGGATGACGGTGCGTTAAATACATCATCTCACACATCCTTCCTGGTGTCCTGGTGCTGGGGTTTTGTAGTCACTCTTTGGTCCACCATACATCCCGTACAACGGAACAGGAATCATCTGCCCTATCTCCTTCCCCTCCCTCCACTCACACAGGGCGCTGATCATCCTCTCTCTGACAGGTAAAAGGAGCTTCACGCTGACCGTGAACGTGGGTGAACGAAAACAAAGACGACCACTGCGCAATCGTCCTCCAAAAAAAAAAAAAAAAACAAGAGAAAAACGAAATAGCCATCGCGGTATATATTCCGTGCTCTGCTGTACCGCTACGTACAAGAAAAGGGGTTTCCAACACGAAACCGGATCCGGATTTGGTTGGTGTTGAGCTTGTCACCTTCCTTCCCTCGCACCTGAGTACCATTATTAACTTTGTTTGTTGTTCTTTGCGCAGGGAACGACCGCTGTCACGCATCTACCCGTGGTCGCTTGTCACACCGCGACGAACGACGTGCCAGTGTTTTGGTTCAAGCGACATCATAAAGGATGGTGCGTTTGGCTGTGTTAGGCTCGCCCTAAGTGTGTTTACGATTTGCTAGTGTTCGCGTATGAGTGTGTTTATGTTTTATTTCTGCACGAACAAGAATCCCTTCCCCTCGGAGGAGGTGGTGTGGGTGATGGTGTAACGTAAATCCGCTCCAATCCGCTTGCAATCAACAACAATTCCCATCATGCAAGCTTGTACATATGTATGTGTATCTTGTCGCACCTTCATGCATCGGAGGAGATAACCTTTTTACCGTCCCATCTGCCTAGAGCAGCAGCCGTGTGCCACTCACTCAGTTGCAGGTGCATCCGATGCGATCAACCAAGCAATCAATTTACAAATACTAATTGAAGTCAACATGCGAAACAATGGCAGGAACGGGGTTCCCCCCAGTAGTGAGGACTAACTGCGTGGTATTGTCTAGTAAACCCGTTCGATGGCCGGCGTTTTTTATAAGGTCGTTAATCCAAGAAGAAGATAAGATTCTACTTGTTGTTTCTATTTGACCCTATAACCTCTTGAATGCCCATTTCTGTCACCTTCACAGCAACCACTTACACTCAATAAGGTACTACTGCTATTATCCTTCCAGGTATCCAACTTCATCCAGCCAGTACGGAACGAATCGGGCGCCGGATCGCCGCGCTAAGCGTGCTTGTTCTTGCGTCCCGCTGTCGCGGCCTGTATGGGCAACGGGGACATCCGGGCTACCGAGCCTGCGATAAGCTGCGACAGCAATAACGTACTACGCGAAGAGGAAGCGGATAGCGGCCATAATCCGGTATTGGGAGAACGCGAGCGAAGGAAGAAGGATCGGGTCGTGTCGTTACAGGTACGTGTGTGCCCCTTTGGATTATGTAAGGAAGGATCTTCTTTTTTTTTTGGCTCGGCACATGACAGAACCAGAGATTCCACCCGGATCGTGCAGTAAAAGAAGCTCTCGAGAAGTCTGCTGTTGGGGAATTAATTATTAATTTAATTTTCTATCATTAATCAATTATTTGGCTATCAATTTGGAACACAACCCCGACCGCTCTGGATCGCTTATGGCTAGCTCCGATCCGGCAGATTCGGATCGACCTGCCCGCCCATCACTAGTCGATGCACGCCAATATCTTGAAGCTCTAGTAGAGCCAGAGAAGAAGATTGTGTCTAATGTACTTTATCATTAGCACTTAAGTGGCAAGAAACAAAGTTCTTTTACTCCTCTATTTGAAACGTAATTCAAAAAGCATCACTTAGCCGAGGTAGCAGCAGTTTTATAGCATAAAAACCGTTGCAATAAGCACGTAGCAATAACACGTGCCAATAATTGTAGTAGTGATGAGCAGCAGGTAGCTAAAAACAAAGGAAATTGCGCATTTGCTCGTTAATCTTGGCCATGGTGATGTTTGCGCGTTTGCTTCGACATCGCAAAATATCACAATCGAACGGTACCTCTGTACTTTCTACTATAAAAATGTGCGTTTTAACGCTTTTATTGTCATGGATCATGGATTTTTCACACGAATCATTTCAGTTTCTTTATGCCTGGTTTTGTCGTTAATATATGATTTCTTTTTTTGCTATTGTGCTTCAAAATTATGCTTTTAAGATGTCCCTCTCTGTTGAATCTCGTGCTATCGATTAGCTCATCTAAATTCTGAGATGGTTCTTAGAGCTCGGAATCTTGCTGTCTATTCTAGGACGAAATTTAACTCAACTTAACAAATTTTTATAGCTGAATCTCTGTCATCGATGCTCTCTACTAGTGCTTGGGTTGGAGGTAGTTTGTTTTACTAGGGCAAATGTCAACAACAATCCTAAATTGGACAACGTTATAGTATCTAAAACCTTAGAATATTTTTTTTGTAACAAAACTAACAGCATGTAAGCTACGAAAAAAACTCATTTGTACCGAATTGTTTTCCGTTCACTTTCACAGAACACAAGCACAAATCAAAGGCACCTTGCCTTGATTGCTCACTTTGCTAATATGATGTTAAAAAATGATTTTGTATTTTGCGCTCCTTGCATGCTACGTACACTGTCTTCCGCACCGTGTCAACACGACCGACGCGTGTGATCAACTGCCCCACTACTTATCAGCACCCACAATCAGCTGACGGTGCGAATTTGGGTCTGGTTGGACGGTGGTACCATGAAACGTTAGCACATCGCCGCACCATCATCCGGCTGCATGGTGCTGTCTCGCGGGTGGCGAATGTATTGCGCACCAACTTTTCCCGCCAACAGGACGCAACGCGGCGGACACGACCACTGGCAAGGATTTCACGACGACGGTATGTAACCCAAAGTCTGTCGCGAGAGGAACTTTTGCGAATTTAACCATTTTTTCTTCGTTTTCAGGTGGCTTCAAACGACACGGGATAGTGAGACAGCGCTGCTGAAAAGTTGCTGGCCAGTACCGCAAACCGAACGACTCTTTTTGTACACCTTTCCGATCGACGAGCATCGGTCGGAGCGATACGTTTGCCGTACGCATCTAGCCGATGGTGCGTTCGGGCGGGTGTATCGCGTACTGGAGGACGGTACACAGCAGTATGGTGATGGGAAGCGTGCCAATCAGCAGCATTGGTACGCTTTGAAGGTGTTGCAAAAGTCCACCGTAAGTGTGTGTTTGCTAACGAAAGCTTTGATGATGTTCTTGATTGCCCAGCTTTGTCGTTTTGTTGTAGATCGTTCGGTCTAATGCAGTTGGGCAGGTAAGGGACGAGGTGAAGATACAGACAATCTGTGGGCATCATCCGTTTATAGTGCCGTGTATCGATTATTGGCAAAATCGTACGAGCATATTTCTGTGTAAGTAAAGGGGGAGGGTCCTATAATCCGCCCCTGCTTCGGACCACCTTTGCTAATACATGCTTTCTTCTCTTATCTTTTTCGCAGTGTCCAAATTTTACAGCAACGGAGAATTATTTCACCGACTAAAGACTTTCACCGTACGGTTGGTGCAGCTATATGTGGCGGAGCTAGCCTTAGCCATTGGTATGGATAGAAATTGTTACGTACAATCATTGTGCCACCTTTTCTACACATTTTACTACGATTCTACGATTCTACGATACGAAAATCTAATCCCACCCTCGCTTTCTGTTCTGTGGTGAATGTTGCAGATTTTCTACACAACGCCGGCATCATCTATCGCGATTTAAAGCCGGAAAACATACTGCTCGATGATCGCTTCCACATCAAACTGATCGACTTTGGGCTTAGCAAGTGGCTAAGCATCGGCAGCCGGACGACCACGCTCTGCGGCACGATACAGTATATGGGTAACGAAGCATACGTACTACAACCAATAGCAATACTCGTAAGCCTAGTGTTAATTCTGTTCCCAAACAACGAAACAAACATTCAAAAAACAACGGTTTAAAAAAATGTTACTTCCGGGCTTTTCCATTTTCACCTCCCAGTGTTTGTGATGAACGAGTTGTGAGTGTGTCTGTGAGTGTGGCTGTGTGTATGTGCAACACTATGAGATGAAACTATTATTTTTTCACTTCTAAACGAACAACCCAAAGTATACAGTGCCGATACGGTAGCTGCAGCTAGGTTTCGCGCCCAGTTTTAAGAGGATGTTACATTTCTGTACGACTAGTGACAGTAGGTACGATTCCGTTCCGACTTCTGGCACGATTCCGACGCATCGCAGTTGAGCACTAGAGAAACGGATGCGATCGGGACGGTGCTGTGTGGTGTTGTGGTGGTGTACAGCATTTTTGTCCGTTGTCGCGTGCGAGTGAAAGTGTAGAAAGGGCAACACCATGAACGCCCGTTCGCAAACGTTCGATCTGCGCATGGAGGGCCGCCAGGTGGATGAGGCGGTCCTGAGCATCTTTCACACGATTCTGTTCCATCGCAGTCTCGGCAAGTTTATGTACACCGAGGAGGCGATGTATTCGGTCGGCACGATCGGCTACCGGGATGTGGACTGTGACTTTTTCGACTTTACGTACGTATGCTGCACCTCGCCCCGGCTGGAGGAAACGCTTCGGCGTGAAATCAGCAACTTTAGCCGGCAGCTGCGCAGCAACGACAGTGGCGGCACCGGTCAGATCAGTTTGGAGTTTTTCCAGCGGAAAAAAACGCGCTGGCCGTTCCAGACGGACTGCATACCGTGGGAGGTGTGGACGATACGGCTCGAGCTGATGACGCTCGCGAACGAGGACGATTGGTTGGTGTGCCGGGAGCGGGTCAGCGACATGCTGACGGACAAAATTTTCTGCATCACCGAAATTATGAACCGGCACGATTATGTGCCGAAGATACCGAACCAGACCGAGCTCGATATGGTGTTTGACACGACGTACCCGGACGTGCAGCCGTACCTGTTTCAGTTTAAGTTCAGTACGGCCGGTCCGAGCGGTACGTCCGTGAGCAACACGATGAAAAAGCTGATCAAGGAAACGTTGAACGTTTCGTTGTGACTAACACGCGACCGATACCGGGCACGACTGGCGGTAGTATGCAACCAGCTGGAACACTGGATTCTTTGCTCTGCTTCGTTTGCTTGCTTCTCGTTCAATTTGTTTGTCTCTTCGCTTGAGACGATTTGCAAGATTTGAGATTCTTCTCTATTTTTATTTGCATTAGTGTTTAGTGCTTGCTACCTAACTAACTGTTTTTACGTGTGTATAGTATGTGTAAATCAAGACGTCAAATTAGCCTTATTTATTTTTCTAAGCCTTCTGTGCAATACGCCAATTTAGTTTTAAATGTTCTTTTATTTGTCTATTTGAATTTTTTCTGTTTACCGTTTTAAAATTTGCCTTAACTCTATCCGGGTGTTTGGGGGTTGCTATACTAAATGGATCGATGAATGTTCTTTGAGTTATACATGTACAATATAAACCAAAAAAAGGAAGACAAAATTCCAATCAAAAAAGACGAAAAAAACATATTTGGAACGCGCAACAAGTTGATAAAAGAAGAGCAAATGGATGAATGTGTACAGAGCATACTACCGGGGGCGACACATATACGTACATATATACATACACTCAAACTCAAACAAGAGCACGTTACAAGGATAGACATGATAAAAAGAAAACAGGGTAGACAACTACTACATCGAACAGATTAGAAGAAATTAAAGAAAATTAGCTTTTTTTTGGTAAATCTAATTTAAAATACTGCAACACAGTGTGTCTGTTGGAGGTTAGCTTGTGCTTAAATGTGTAACAATTTTGCTGTTTTAAGATTGGTTTGATTTTGCTCAAAAATAACGTGTACGAAGAAAATGACGGACGACTCGGGTACTAAACCTCTGTATGTAGCTATGTAAACGTATCGGCTTGGCTGTAGGGGATTAGGGCGGCGTACTCCGCTTGTTCGTTGGGAGCGTGTGGAGGGGAGACCAAAGAACGCTGGTAGATATCTAAGTTCCGCTAGAGAGATAGATAAGGCCAGTCTCAAAAGTTCTTTGCTGTTGTAATTCCTGGGGCGGTGGTGTAGGTACCGATCTTTACATCGCAGGATCAGGATTTTAAATCCCATCCCCCGTAGTGAGGACTGACTATCCAAGTACGTCGTATCGGCAAGTCTAGTAAGCCAAGTTCGATGGCCGGCGTGACCTAGAAGATCGTTAAACCCAGAAGAACTTGTAATGTTCCTGCAGTGATGGAAACAATAACAAATTACAAATTACATTGGAGCATTCTTAGGTTGGTTTTTGTTATACAGCTGCTAGCGATAGAAAATTAATGATTCGATAACGTTGTCGAATGAGTTCACAAGATGCCAGAACGAACGGCTTATTAGACTTGATTATAGATAGCACGTAAATGGACAGTCACAGTGTGTAAAGTAGCTCCTTTTAAAGAGGAGAGGGCAACTGCTCCCTAACAAGTGAAAAGTGAGACCTCCTCCCGGGGATGTCCGCGCTGAGGACGAAGAGCTTGAAGAGCTACTTCGTGACGGCGTACAGCTTGAAGAGTGCAAAGAGCTATGAATTTGAGAAGAGTCTTACCTTTTTGAAATAGCAGAGCGCGCTCAGAGTCCTCAGTTTATTGAGGTGAAGCCTCCCGGTAGCACACGAGCTCACTCGTCCTCACCTTCCGATACACAGGCTTGTCGGTATCTTCCTGGAAACACGTGTATATTAATGTTCTTGTGTCAAGTAAATACGTGGGCTGCTAACATTAGTTTCTGATCTGGGCCACAAAAATTGTTGCCAGGTGCAAACTGATATTTTAATTCGAAAGTTTAACATTTTGGAGCATAATCACTGCTTGGAACTCAAATCTTTGTCTGGTGATGAAGCACCATCCTATAGCACAGTTAAAAACTGATATACTGAATTTAATCGTGGCCGACGCTCGCTCAATGACGACTTTCGAGAAGGTCGCCCAAAACCTTCTCGTTGTGCCTGAGAACATTGATGCCGTTAAAGATCTAATTGCACAAGATCGTCGCGTGACATACTGCGTGATAGAGGCATCTTTGGGGGCATTTCTTCCACCAGCATAAGGACCATCCGCCCTGTAGCCCTGACTTGGCACTCAATGACCTCTATACATTCGTGAACATCAAGAAAAAATTGCAAAAAATTGTCAACGATTTTTGTTCCCAGAAGATGCTGCTGACGCGTCCAAAAACCATGTTTTGGAGGTACCTCAATCAGAGTGGAAAAAGAGCTTCGACAATTGGTTTGAGCGCATGTAAAAGTGTATGAATCATGCTGGAGAACACTTTGAAAACATTTTTGAATGATAAATAATTGCATTATTTCTTTATTAGGCCAGAAATATAAATAGCAGCCTACGTACGAAAAAAAAAACGTTGTACGTTTAAAGACACCAACAGAGAAAACTTCACAAAACGATTCATAAATTTGAAAAATAGTTATGTAGAAAAAACACAAAAACCAAGAAAAGAGCGTCAAGGTTGACAATTGACGTCTCTTACTGTACCCAAACGTGCATCACAAATCAAAATAGTTCATAAGAATGCAAACACACTCATTCAACTAAGATCGTCGCGTGAATTAGGGGGCAATAATGGAGGAGCATGCAGATTCAGAAATTGTAGTGCGCCTCCGTATCTGCCTCACTCATAATACTGGCTTGTGATCTACTAACGAGCGTTGAAGTAGCACCGAGAGCAACAAATGATCTCCAGACATGCTGTTCAGAAACAACAACAACAACAAAACCTCCCTCATCAATTCCTGCTTTTGTGCAAAACCATTTGCGAACATAAACACCCCCGGTAGCATTGCTACAGGTCACAAAATGGCCGGACATTAGTAAGCATGATGCGCCGGTTTGAACGTATTTGACGAACCTTTGCCTGCTGTCACTAGTATCCCTTGTCTCTTTACTTGTCGGAGTAGCAACTTTGTGCTTCTTTCTGTGATTTGTTTCGTGTTGAAATGGCGATGAAATAGGTTATGTTTGCTGCCAAAACAAACAAAAAAGCAAAACAAATAAGAAGTAAATATAAAATTATACGGGTTACTCAAACGGAAAAATTTAAACTAAAAATGTGTAGGTGTGTGGGTGTGTGTGTGTAGCTGTAAGAGTAAGTGAATGTATGTGAGTGAGCATGTGTGTGTGTGTGGATAAAGTTGAACATTATATCCTAAAGACATCTCAATAGTTTTAAAACGTGCAACAAAATGAACCAATAAGATGGATACCTATAAATGCTTCTATACGTAAATATCGTTGCTCATGCCAATTGAAGAAACTTAATAGAGTTATAAAATATTCTTTGCTTTAATTTTTGTTGTTATTGTTATTCAAACATATTTTGTTTTAGGTAGATATATAAATAATTTTTTTATATCCATTAATTAAATCCCTCAAACCCGCACGGGATCGCTACAACAGGAGGCAATTAGGTTCTCTAGACCTGCTCTACAACACGCTCTACGCATACCACAACAGATAGGCTGTTTTTTTTTTTCATTTACGAAGGATTGTGTTGCTTTCTTCTACACTCTTAAGTGTAGCATGATCGTATGACGTATTTTACGAGTCACTATTTTAGTAATTTTTTTTGCGTGACATAGATCGTATTAGATTTTTTTTTTTTTTTTCAAATTACACTTACTAGTTTTCTATTTGCCAATTTTAATTACTAGTTGCTAGTTAATTATTATTAGTACACTTATGGTTGGTAAAAGCGAACAAGATATGCAATACACTATATCAAACATTACAATACAAAACAGAGACAACAACATAAAACCAAAAACATAAGACAAACTAACAAAACTGAATGACTAAAGTAAGAAAAGAGGCGGAAAGAAGTAATAAAAATAAGCAAAACATCAGACAAAACAACTTAATATTGTTTAAATATAATAAAACCACCCGGAAAAATATACAGATTAAGGATGGAACACAGAAAAGTATGTAAAAAAAAAAGTGACATTAATTTCTTGTACCAGGCAGGAGGTTGCTGTGCGTGTTCTGTCGTTTAAGATGGTAA
Source organism: Anopheles maculipalpis (assembly GCF_943734695.1). NCBI lineage: Eukaryota > Metazoa > Arthropoda > Insecta > Diptera > Culicidae > Anopheles > Anopheles maculipalpis. The sequence goes on along the minus strand of NC_064870.1, from coordinate 8,800,691 downwards.
GGTAATAGGGACGCCCCTAGAGATGCAAGGCAACATACGATAGGCATTCAATTTACCTGTACATATACGTACATCGTTTGTAGAGTAACATACAACAAACACGTTAGTGTGCATACGCTGCATGCTAAGTAAAGTTCGATAAGAGTCTTCTGCAAGCCAATTGTGCTACAGACATGACAAGCAGTGGATCATCATCGTTCGCAAATAGGGGCAAATCATAAATATCTGCATTCTGTATTTTGTTCCTGTACTTTCATCTGGGTTTTTGTTTATTTGTGCAATTTAAACACACACGCACGCACTTTTATCCTTTACGATAGGTCCGCTTTTTAGACTATAGGCGATGTTTTCGCTTCAGGTATGCCTGTGATTAAGTGTGTACATATAGCAATGGCTAGGGAACACCGAAGTATCTGTGCGTGTATAGTGCTTTTTAAAACTTCGTCTACAAAATCGAGAGTGAGCGTGTGTGTGTGTATGTATAGAATTTCATAAAGGACAAAAAAAAAAAGACAGCGAAAGAAGAGGACACACGATTTTAAAAATTGTCACACGAACAACGTGAGTCACGGATGATGCGAGTTGTGAGAGCCCAGGAGCGTCTGTAAGGATACGGACATAAGGAAGCGATTCTGACCGACGTTTATGGGCACCAAAATGGGACTTGGGGCAACTACTTAAAGGCTATCTTTAAGGCTTTCGAAATTTGAAGATGTTCTACTTTAACCTGTTTAAGATAACGCGCCGTACGCGAGACAGATCGTAATATTCTGCGTGAATAGTTATTTTACCCCTGTAGAGTAGTACTTAAGCACAGTGTTAATTTGGATGTTTGATTGGCCCATGAAAGGATGTAGACAACTTAACGCACGCGCGCTCTAATGGACGCGGGTCATGCAGATACCTTCTTCTTTTTTAGTATTACGCACATATACGGTACGAGCGATGAACGATGTATTAGTAATAGTGCGACGACAGACCAACCTAACTGCTATCTCCGCATAATTCGTGATGTGCTCGTGATCTTCACTGCAAGGGATCCAAGCATCCAGGGCAGGAGACGAGATTCACGACACACACACACACACAGTTGCGGAGCGTGATGCCAAACAATCACCCTTACCACTAAGCAATCTATCACGCGATCGTTCACCTCACATCACCGATTGTCAGTGTGCAGTGCGTAAATTAGAGGCCGAAGGTACCGATAAGCTGTTTTGCAAACGGTCAATTTAAATACTAAAGAACCACAACAATGTAAAATTGCGAAACAATGAAGCCAACAGTGACCATACCAGGCCAACCAGGTGTGTCACCAACATTCTGAAGCGTGAGTCGCGTGCAAGGGTGCGGTGATAAATGTCCAGCAAATGATTGTTTTACGTGTTACGGAAAAAGAGAACAAGGTTGTCGTGTAGGCGATTAAGTTAGTAATAGAACATCGCAAAATATCGGTAAGAAAAACACAATTGACAGCAAACAAACTGAAGTTGAAGAAATTGCGATGAAACACAAAAGAAAGAAGAAAAGAGAAGCCAATGCCGCATTCGGTGAAGTGGAAGAAAGACACTCATAACAAAAAGAGTTGTACAAATAGAAGAAGAAGAAGAAGAAGAAGAAGAAGAAAAAAAACACAATGGAATGCAAGAAGAAAGTATAAAGAAATGGTTCTTGAAAACAAAACATTACACAAAACCAAAAATTTGGAGAATTTTGTTTGGATATTCTTGACCCTCCTGATAACCTAGGTTGAGAAAATGTAGCCCTTCTACACTAGCGTCAAACCACCCCACCCAGCAGCTGTTGTAGTTGATACAGTTGCAATTAACCCCACTTGTACTTGGGTACCTTGTCTGGAACATGGAAGTTGTGTTGAAACTGTTCGATTTTTTACTATTGCCGGCTTGTTGCAACTGCTGACGACAGACGACTTCTTTGCTTCCAGGTAAGTACCTGTAACTGTCACCATATCTAATACTTTTTTCTTTATGTTTCCCTTCCCGTTTCCAATCTCTCTCTCTTTTTTAACACGTCGTCGCAAACCGCGTGAGCAGCGCCAGAAATTCTGCATGGACTCCCGTACGGACATGCCGTCGATTGGTGGGCACTTGGGGTGTTGGCGTGCCGGATGTACACCGGGCGGGTAAGTAAGCGATGCGTGTTGCTTTCGAGACACTTGTTAGTTAAGTCAAACCGCTATTGGACATACACTGGGTCGAAGAATTGTCCGTACAGCAAAGACAAGGGTACAAAATAATCGTGAGCACCACTTTCAGCTGGGTTTTATTCTGGATCGAGTGTTCTCGAATTTTTCGCTCAAGATGATCCCACAGGTTCTCAATAGAATTGAGGTCTGTAGATTGGGGAGGATGCGGAAGCATAGGTTTGACGTTGTGGAATAACCAATCCTTGACGAGCTTGGAAGTATGCTTCGGATCATTATCTTGGACAAGCTGAAAGCTGCATGGGTCCTCATGGCCCCAACTTCACAGCATTTGCTATCAAATTATTCTCCAGAATGTCCAAATACTTGAATCGTTCCATTGTAGCTTCAATGAACGTCAAGTTTCTGGACAAACTATTAAATTTGCTTTCGTCCGTCAATATGACGTTCGGCCAAAAACTTCTCCTTTTTTGACTACTTAGTTTTGGGCATACTCCAACCGCTTTTTCATGTTTTTGTGTAGATATAAACGGCTTCTTCCGTGCAATGCATCCTTCGATATCCTTCTGAAGGGATATTTGCGTATCACGTCAGGCTGCGCTATTCGCGTCTGCAAGTTTGCGGGCACTAACCGTAAGACTTTGTTTAATTTCCCGTAGACTAATGCGTTTATGACGTTCGGCGTGCTTCGGTTTGCGGCCTCTTCCGGGAGTGGTCTGCAGGGATTTTGTTTTCTAGAAGGTCTCAATCACAAAGTGAACCCGATGATCGCGGACGATTAATTACGCCGGCAATTTCCGGCAAGCTTTTGCCTTCATTCCTGAGATTTACGATCAGTTTTCGGATTTCATCCAGGATTTTTGTGTGCGAAACGGCCATTTCTCTGAAGAATAGCATTTGAAATACAGAAATTGATTTTTTTTGTGGTAGAAAATAGTATCGCTGCGTTTTGTTTTTTCCTTGGAAGCATTTAGCAAAGCCTCCTAGTGTGACTTATGACACATTTGATGTAACCCTACTAACAAAAAATTATTTACCCAACAAACATTTGCAAAGATACTCTCTGTACGGACAATTTTTTGACACCGTGTGTGGTCGGCGGCGAACCTTCCGGACGAAGCGGATTGAGCGGTCGCGTGTCCCCCCCCCCCCCCCCCTTCCCCCCTTTCCTCACTTCCGCTTAGGACCTCAGAAGGACTAAATCCTCCTCTGCATATGGTCTAAGTTATTGCATATGGCCCGGCCCCTGAACATCCGTGATCAGGTCTTAGGTGGATTACTTCTGGCTGAAATCCAAGAGTATGGATTCTACAACCAGATTCCAGAACCACACACACACGGACCAAGAAGAAGAAGACACTCTACTTGCCCATTTTTCGTGGTTTGTCAAACGAGTCAACAGATTTTATTAGGGAAAGTTTTGTTTTTTGTTGTTTTGTTTTTTTTTTCGGATCCACTCCTTCCGGTGCGCTACCGGCCAAAGACTCTTTCACGCTATTCGTTACACTAGTAGGTACGGTAATTGTAGTAAATGCTAGTCGTTATGTTACAATCTACAGTTTCACCAGCACGTGCTTGTGCACGATTTTGCACATCTCGCTCGCGACCGTGCCATGTTCTTTATCTGTTCAAATGTATCGCTTCTTTCGTGTGGACACTGATTTCCGGTTTAGCTTGAAGTTGTTAAAAAAATACGATGGTTGTTTTGAGCGTAATTTAGTTTGATTTTGTGGGTGTGTGTGTGTGTGTGTGTGTGTTTTTGTGCCATCTCTCTAAAGTGCTTCTAATGGATGTGCCGGCGTTTCCTACCTAGTGAAACATTATCCAACTTTATGAGCTCTCCGTAGACCCTGAAGAAGAGTCGTTGGACGCATCAACCTCCGTCGAAGCAGCGGTAGTAGTAGTAGTGGTGGTGGTGGTGGGGCTGCTGGTTGTAGTAGTGGTAGTAGTAGTAGTAACATCAGCCACTACCGGAGCGACGGATGTGGTTGCTGCTGGTTCTGTAGATGAAACACTCGCAGCAGTTGATGTTGCTGTGGCGGTGGTCGATTCGCTCACTTCGGCAGCCTGTGCCGTAGTACTTGCGGCCGTTACGGTAGCTTCACTAGCCGACGTCTGTACCGTGGCATCGCTTGCGTCACCCGAAGGAGTCTGAGTGGTGTCGGCAGCCGGTGCCGTTGTCGTCTGGTCAGTAGCTGGTTCGGTGTTAGCATCGGCAGACTCTACCGGTGCGCTGGTGGAAGCTTCCTGAGCAACTGTTGTGGCGGTGTTACTGGCAGGTTCCTCACTCGTAGCAGCTTGCACGCTGACAGACTCGGTAGCCGACTGGCTAGCGGTGGAAGACTCCGCCACTGCTTGCCCGGCAGTGGAAGATTCTGGGACCGTCTGACTGGTGGTGGATGGTTCAGAGCTTGGCACTGCTGGCACAGTGGTTTGCACCACATCGTCCATCGCTGCAGCAGTTGAGCTAGTCTCGACAGACGCAGGCGGAGCGGACGAGGATTGCACGGTGGTAGTCGTCGCGCTCAGCGTTGTTACCTCTGGTTCGTTTTGAGCCGCGGAAACACTTTCCATTTTATCGGCGGCGTTCATCTCTGCCGGCATGTCTGGCATCTCTTGCGGGGCAGGTTTGGCCCAACAGAAGGTGACGCTCAGCGTCAACAGCAAGATGGCTAACATTTTCATCGTGATGGGGAAGCTTTAAAGAGATTGATGATTTGCAAATTAATTATGGGTTATGCTAGCCGGCAAATAGAGTTCCCAGGAGGTATTGCACATTGCACAAGGGTCTAAGAAATCCTTCGAAACGAAGAAGGCTATGAAATTTGCATTACTGCATAAGAGTCTGGTGTCTCTTTACAGTCCTAATCACTTTGGAATGGTTCCAGGCATCTGGTCTAACATTAAGAACCAATTAAAGACACTGAATTTGGATCACTGCTGAGTTGGATATTCACTAAGGGCTTCACAACTGTTGTTAAAACGCACTCACAGTTACACAAGCAAAAAACACGAAGCCAACTGCGTTGGGGTAGGTTGATAGAATTGGTTGTCAGACTTCATGTGGACTCTTGTTGCTGGACGATACACAGTTTCGGATTCACGTGAGGTGCACTTCATGTATACGCCGAAACGTTCAGCCCTCTACGTGCAGAACAAACGTACCCAGCTTCCAACTCCCAAACCACCATTACGTGTATGCCAGTGGAGGCATACATGCAACAGCAACAACAAAAAGGCCCAACAAAAATCCTACGGTACCATACTTACATGCTTTCGGGATGCAGGTTTTTCAAAGTTGGGCGTGAAAAAAAAAACTTGTTGTCTCGATAGCGTGCGAAGTACCCGTACTCGTCGTATTCCAGGCGCCCGGTTTTTCTTTTTCTGCAGCGTTTAATGCTTCGAACTTCGTCACGTTCTCTCTCTGTGCACGACCGCGCACCGCACCGTTACGATTCAGCTTCCGAATAAGCAATGAGCAGGAGCTGGCTCGCGGGTCCGGTTTTATACCTTCACGCCTGCCGGTGCCTACTTTGCACCGCGGCGCGAACGAACGAGGCAAGCGAGCGAGCAGTGCACTACGAGAAAACTAAGTCCCCCACCGGGCCCCGGGCCGCCGGCTGCGATGCGTCTGTGAAGATCTGCCCTCCAGCTGGGTTGGCTCTGTGTGGCTGTGTTTTGTTTGTGTGTGTGGGCTTGTTTTGTTGTTGGATTCGGTTGGTTTCTTGGGCTTTTGCTGCGGGAGGAAATTTTTGTTCTTCTACGTCACGGAAAGTAGGCATTGATGTGGGTTCCTTTACCTATCGGTGCACGGTCACATCACGGGAACCAGGAAGAGGGTGCGTTGTGTGTGTGTGTGTGTGACCAAATTATCTCGTCAGATCTCCAGACTCGCTATCCCGGAGAGGATGTTGCGGGGTTGATTGTTATAAACTTTACACAAAACTTCATCCAGTTGAACGCATTTTAACGATCGCCAAGAGTCTATAGTTTAGCGAATCTTTCCTTGTGCATCTTATGAAGCTTCAACTGTTGGACTAGGGTCACTTCAGATTCTGCCGAGTTTCAATTTTGAAGTTTTATCGGGTATCTCGTCACAAATCATTCTTATCGCAAACCTCACCAACCTCGGATCGATACTACAATACAACGATATTCGTCCTTCAACCACACACACACACACACACAACCAGATATTTGCCTGACGGTTGTGGAATTCGTCCGTGTGTCCTTCGAGAATTATTTATCCTTCGGTTTACCATTTCTTCGCCAGCTCCAATATTCGTAACGGACGATATTGAAGATGGGCATGGATGGTTAGGTTTTTTTTGTAATCGTAGTAATGCTTAACAACAGCAAAAAAAAAAAAAACCCCTAACTGAATATTTCAGTACGGGGTACAGAGAGTGCCGTACTTTGAGGTTGCTTTAAGCAGTGCAGTTAGGGTAAGATGTGTTGGAGATGTGTAGAATTCTCAATTGTACTAAAATAGTAAAGCAAGCAAGCCTGTAAAAAATCGATAACTACCTTAAGGGATTATTGAAATGGGTACAAGAGATCGAGGCGCAATGTTAGTTCGTTTATAATTGAATGCCTATTCTTCGTTGGGAATATACTCTGCAGTTCGCTGTTCTAAGTTCGCACTAGGAACTTAGACATCTGTTCGAAGCTCGACGATTGTAGATGCTGCTCTGTCTGAGTAGTTGACAACAAAAGCACCGAACTAGCCATCCGGAGCCTACGAATCTGCGCAGTTTGCTTCCGGAGTGGTACAGTTCACACGCCACCGCCTCCAGGCATAAAACCGGGGGCAAACAACGTGCGGTTTTTTTTTTTTTGTAAGATCACAAAACTCCGACCCTCTTCAAAGGATGGTACCGCCCCCTCGGGTTCGTAGTCACCATTAATGACCATGAGCCAGCGTGTGACCACTCCTTGTTGCGCAGGTGATGCGAAACGAAGGGAAAAAAGAGACCTCAGAAATGTCTAAGGTGCTGCTGCTGGACGCGAGAACGTTTTTGAACGGGCATACCTTCCTGGGCCTGCGCCCAGGGCACGCGCGGTTTTCGTTTCGGGCAAAAACAACCAACCTCATGCTCTGCAGCTCGTGATCACGGAACGGACTTTACTTTTTTTTTATTTTTGTTTATCGATCGGTCGATCGATACCACTAACATACGCTACAGCATACCGTACATACAAGACAACAGCATCCAAAAAGGTGGCAGCAGTAGGAGAAGCCCGGTACACCCTGGAGAGAAGCTCCGGTTTCTTTCCATGTTTCGTTTATTTTATTTTATTTTGTTGGTAGTTGTTGGTGTGCGATTCGCTCCCTCTGGTTTTGTCTTCAAATCATCTCGCGTTCGTGTTTCGTGTGTGCTGATTTGTTTTCTACTCACCGGCAGCACTATTCACCAACGTCGCTGCACCGCCGCCGCCACCGTGTTTAGGCGCCGTCTTCTTAGCGCACGGTTGTCGATCAAGGCCGGATCGACGGAAAGGGACGTAGCGTCACGATGCGCTCTGTGGCAATGTACCGAACCGTGGCTGTGCGTTCCGATTGCGCATTTGAATGAATGGGTTCTGCCACTGTTGTGTGGTTGTGTATGTATGAATGCCGCGCTAGTGGCTCCCGCGTGCTGCTACCTCGCGCCATGCATTCGGGGCGTTCGAGGCCACACCAAAAGGGTAGTAACATTCGGGGGCTGTGTGTGGCTTTATATCTACTCCATCCATATATAAAAATATCGATCGGATAGACCAAAACATCACCTACTCCGTTCATCCACCGAGTGTGTGGTTGTGTGTTTTTTTTTTTTTTGCGGTGGTGAGATATAAATTCCGGCAAAAATATGCTGGTAAGATTCCATCTCGTACCTCGGGGTTCGTGCTCTATGTGAAGGTGAAAGAGCAAAAAACTTCAGCTACTACGAGAAGACAAATAAAGGCGCTTTATTGAGAAATCATGCCTGGGCACGCCTATGCCCTAGCACTGCGGTACGCCCCAGATCACCAGTGGCAAATGATTATGGGCCTCCGGAGGAGTAGTCGGGTCTGTGTGCATGTACGACAACGTCCAAGAGCCTCTGGGGGGATAATGGGAAAATAATTATGGTTCGCGCGGCAATCCTAGGACTTTGGAAGAGACCTCCACACACAGGATTACTCAAGCGAGAAGAGGCGGCTCTAACGCGACCGCACACTGCAGCCCGCCGCAGTGTGTGACCTTTCGGGTCACATCGAGCATCCCGACCGCACCATCCCTTCCCGCACTTTGGCGATGAAACGATGCCGGCCACAATTGAACGTCACCGGACCCCGGCTACCAGCAGCAGCTGCCGCTCGGCTAATGACGATTGATGGGTCGAACGCCTCGGCCACCCGGCAGCCCCCATGGCTAGATTAGGGTACCATGTCTCCCTATCCCGTTAACAAACTGTTAATCGATGGCGATTAACATCGGAAGTAGCGGGCCAGAGGTTGATCAGCAGCAGTGTTATCCTCCGGGCTCCGGGACTGCAGTGCTGTGGTAACGTACCGCTCGTACCCGTACGAAAATCGTTGGCGGTTGGAAGTTGAATTGTACTCCCCCCCCCCTCCCCTTCTCTTGCTTCCCTACGCTGCATTCCAAGAGCGGGAAACCGGGTGTGATGCATTTGTCGGCAGCAACGGCTCGACCGATATCTTCCTAAAGGGTCTGGATGGTCGGGATTCGGGATATGCAGCTGCTTCACACGTTCGGGTCTTTGGAGGGGATTGAGTTTAATAGTAATAAAAATTTCCGGTCGTTATTGAATTATTTAGCGTCGTTAGTGTCGGCGGCGGCGGGCAAAAAAAACCCCCCCCCGTACGTGAGATGACTTGCCGGGGAACGCTGCACACACCGCTAGCAGGGAGGGGAAGAGGGTTGCGTACTTGCGAGGATGCTACCGCTACTACAAAGCACCACCCGAATGACCAATCGCTTGGACCTTGGTCAATGACCACCGGGTCTGCGCTGTTGGTGGCGCAAGAATGCTCTCACAAGCCCTCAAAAAAGTCCTCAAAACTTTGACCACAACGTAGTGCGCGGCACTAGCGCTATGGCAGAAGATGTTGCGTTGTCGGTTTGCTGACGAGCCGCCACTTGCAGTGCAGCTGGATCCGCGCGGAAAACACGTCTCGCGGTAGCGTGCGCGAGCAGCTGTTGTTTGGAAGCGCGGGACGACCTTCGCATGACGGCATGACGCATACACGCAGCGCGTCGATGCCCACAGCTTCCGGAAATACGTGAGGAAAACTGGGTAATTACCCACCAATGGTAATAGATTAGTACTGATGGACACCCGACACCGGGGCAAGGTGAAGATGAGGGAGCAAGAAAATGGCTCATCATGTCCTTGACTGGTTGCGGTGCTTGTCAAGATCTCTCAATTTCTCTCGAAGTTGTTGAAGCGAAACAATCGGATCGATGTGCTTTGTTGCCTCTACCTCTAGTTTCGTGTTTGTGTTGAGGCTTCTTTTTGAGACACCTGACGGATCCTTTGATTGATAATGGCGAGACACAAGATAGAGTCAGCTTTTACCAGGTCCTCCGTCTGGTAGCCTGCAAGTGGTAGCTTCCGTCACCGGGAGGTGCTCAGAAGTTCAACATAAACCCCCCGTCCCATGTGTTGATGATTGTGGAATTGCGTAAATTGTCGTAAATTGGCATGCGACACCAGCAAATCAGCCTTCTAGTCCGTAACACCCTGCCTATTCTTTCACCTTCTTCCGTAACTGTTTCGGTGCCTTTTTTCCTTCTTTGTTTCTTCCTTTCTTCCTCCACATATAGTACCCAAATATGGATCCGACCGAGTACCTAGCGGTAGCGACATCACCGCCAACGGCTCAACCTTCCTCCGCCTACACGAGTACCACCATCAACAATCCGACCAAAGGGGAGCGACTGTTGCCAGAATCGGTCGATCGGTTAGTGCCAGAAGGACGCGATTTGCTGCAGCGATTGCTTCAACCAGACCCAAAGGATAGGTTACGGTCGCTGCTGCAGCTGCAACGTATCGCCCTCTATCAACACTACCGGTGGGAAGATGTACGCAGTATGAAGGTATGGAGCGATAGCCGTTGGAATGTGCTGGAGAGTAGGAATAAAGATGTTTGTTTTTATTTCTAGATTTCACCGCGCGATCTGTTTGATGATCAGTGCCTGACGGAAGTGGAAGACGTATCGTTTCCGGAGTTCTAGTGAAAATCGTGAAGCTCGTGGATTGCTCGTGGTGATGCCCGGCCCGAATTTCGAATCTCAAGTCACACATTCGAGCATTGGGAGGCTCTAAGAAATTTTAAACGTCCAATAGAACATTGCAGTATTTGAGTATATGTGGTAATATTCGTATTCTTGTTTCTGACTGTGGCCTATATCCTAGAAGAACTTGCTATAGATAATGTAGGTCACCAGAGGCGAATGACACATTCGGTGGATTCATGTTTTTTTGGTTTTTGTGGGGAAGTTTGTGCCCACTTATTGAAATCAATTTCTGTGCCGCAACCATTAGCGCTACAATCACAACCCCGCCGCACGGTTTATAATTGTCCCGCGCACCGTGTTTATTGGTGTGAACCATGATGTTGAAGGTGATGGCGGTTGATGATCGTGATGTGATTAGCGATCGTAATAATGTCGATTGCCGAAGAGAGTGCGAGGAGACGTTCAATGGAGATGAGATGAGATGACCAAGCGCGTGCGATCGCGTGCCACCAACCATCTAGCTGGGTTTTGGGAGAAGGACGCACGGCTGCACAGCCACAGCCACTCAGCGCGCGCTCGAAGATGAGGTCGCACGCGCGTATATATGTGTGTGCGGTGGGCACGTTCGCCGAAAGCTATTATGCCACGATTCCATCGCTCGATTTAATGAGCGGGTATGGCGGTAGCGTTAGATATCTTATGATTCCCCATCACACATTTGCCCCCGGGAAGCACAGCATGGAGGCTTTATCGCAGCTCAAAACATGGCGTGGCGTGTTGCGCGTAGGGCGGAAGAAAATAGATTTACGTGCCAGGGGGGGAGGGGGGAGGGGAAAATGTTTGATAAGTCAAGGCGCTAACCGGAGCAGCCCGATCAACCTGCCCTTCATTGATGGAAGTCGGCAAAGTTTACTGATTTAATAATCTCACGGTCAAGTCTCGAACGGTTCGTGAGAAAACTGTTGGCGGCTCCTACCAGACTTCCCAAGACTGGCAATCATAATGCAAAAATTGTTTCGCGTCCGCCAATTCAACAGTTAGGTCAGAAATTCGGTGAAGACACGAAAGAAAACATTGATCATTTTCCGAAACGCGCACGTGCTGCAATGGGGCTTTTTTTTTTGGTAAAGAGGTTGAAAAACAATGCAAAACGCAAATAGGTGTTCAATAGTTTTTCGGTGGGGAGCTTTTATTGTTGTTGTTCGAAGCACAGTATTTCCGGGGTATGCCCGTGCGAAGGTTGTGCGATTTAGAGGTTTTACTGCTGCTTTTATCCGGTATAGGAGGTTTCCGGATCATTTGAAGAGGATCTCCAAGGTCACCAAACCATTAAGGCTCCCTGAGCAGCCAATTGGTGAAGCACTACTCAATAAACGCGCCACTCGGCCACAGCGTGCGGATTTTTATTTTTGGATTTGGTGCAGTTTTTCCGCGCCGCTGCCGTTTGCCGTTTGTTTCCAAATATTGACGTTTGCTGACGACAGCTAACGTGAAGTGTTGGATGAAGACATCCGAAATAGTTCGAGACTTCTCTTCTTGGCACAACGACCTACTAGGTCACGTTGGCAATCGAATGGTTTGCTAGACTTGCTAACTATTCGCGTAAGTTGGATGGTTACAGTCCTCACTACGGGGAAACGGTCAGGATAGGGTTTGAACCGATGTCCTAACCAGTTTGATATCTTACAAACTCTTAACGTCTGGACTTCACTAGGAGTTGAGAAATAAATTCACGAAGTTTTCTGATGAAGAGAAAACCATTTTGGTATAAGTTTGGTAACTTGTGATATACCTTTACTGCATACTCTACAGGCCTTCCGACTAATATATATTTAGCTGGAGGGACTACCATGCAACTCTTTAGGTCTTTAGTCCTTATAGTATCTCTCTTTAGATTTTTTTTGTTAACGAGTAGCGAAACGCCTGTGAATCTCGTCTTCTTTGTGTCGATAGCAATGACGTTTGTTACGAGTTCTCCTCCCGTTTGACGGTTGAACGTTCGCGCATGTGCCAGCATTAGTTCGAAAGAAGCTCTGCTGGCGGACGGGACAAATTCGCTCCGAAAGTGGATGTTTGCAGTCTGGGCGCTTACCGTCCGGATCGGGGTTTCCTTTCACAACAAATTGCAATCCCCGTTGTGTTAGAAGGCTTTGCGTTGGTTCTTATTTGGTGGTTAAGGATTGCATTTTTGTTGACTCAAATCTCGGTGTAATAAAGTGGTATATCTTCTGAAGGTGAGTAATGTGCATCGTTGGTTACCATCTGTTAGCCGTCCCGTTTGCTTTGTGTTGTAGTAAGACGTGCGTGTGTGTGTGAGGGAAAGAGAGAGAGAGAGAGAGTTGAATCGAGAAAGAAAAGAAAGAAAAGAGATGACTCAACCACACTACCATCAACCGAAGGCGTTGCGTTAGCGCCTTCCACCTTGTGAAACGTAAATAAATCCCACAAGTGTCGCTAGGACGCTGTCAAACGTTCTGCATCCTGGCCGTTGTTTGTGTGTAAGAGTAGGTGTTGTTTGGCGAGACGCATCTATGTGCTCTACGCAACAGTGGTTTCTAGTGCATTCTTCTTGTTCAGCAGTATTTTGATATCCTTTTGGATATCAGTATTGGTAGAGGTAGGTAAATGAAAAAAAAAAACCCAGCAGGCAGTATGTGTCAAAGGCAGGCAGTAGATACAAAGCAATGTAGGCAACACCTTTAGAATATCTTTGTCGTACATGTTTTAATTAAGCGTTGTGCCAGTATTCATGCTGAGGATGCTCAGGAAATTAAAGGACAACGGCTATGTCGGCTATGTCTGGTAGGATCAGGCGACCATGGTCTGGGAAAAGCTAGCAAAACCTGCTCTAAAGCCTTGCGGGAAACCCATCCGGAAAGAGGTACTTCCTCGCCTGAATGGGGAAAAAAGGCAAGACGTTGTGGGGGGGACGTCATATGCAACAAATATCAACCTCTCACATGCATGACGGCAGCCATAGTCGATTTGTGCGCATATACGCGTCTAACACGCGTGCGTTGGGTGGTGGTAGTGGTGTGCCGTGCTGGTAGCGAGACTACGTTGACCGAGTTGCATTAGACATCGCCAGCAGCAGGTAGTAGAACATTTAGCGTGTCTGCTACCACCTACCCATCAGCGAATTCTGATAGCGGCGATAGTGACGATTGTCTGCGAAAAAATATCGGGTCCTGTTGTAGGATTTGTCCTTTGCCATACACTGTTTCCAACGATGTGTGTTTGCGGTGTGTAAGTTTTCCTCTCTCTCCGTGTGTGTATGTATGTAAGAGTATGTGTGTACTTGTTTTAACTGCAATTGAAGGAAACTCTCATTGAGATTTAATGCAATGGAGGAGACCTGACACAATAGTCCTGTGTTGGATATCCTTCTTAAAGTCAATAGTGTCCAATTAGCTGTTTGGATATTAACTGTCAGCCCAGACTAACTACCTGAAGAGGTTGAAAAGATTGTGCATTCGCAAAAAAAAAAATCCATACACGGCATATCACACACAGATAAGAAAAGAGAACAACACATACACACATTCTTTGTTCCCTGTTTTGCAAGCCGCTCGTAACAGCCTACCATACGTCACCGGGAGCAAATATGTATGGTGGCGCGTTTCGCATCCCCGACTAATTCTCCCCCTGTCTGTCACTCCAGCATGTGCATTTGGTTGTGCTAATTAATGGGTTGCAAATATGCGAAAAATGTCCGACAAGGCCGCGGTACGTGGTAACTGCAGCCAGCTGGTGATGTGAAACCACGGTACATAATTATGTGCATCAGCAGGGTGGCTACCGGATCATCGGCTGCTACTGCTACTGCACATCGACGTAAACGCTGCTCCCATTTCTGGCTACGGCAGCCCAAAACCCCACGTACGTACGCGTATGGACGTGGCGAAACACGCGTGCTGAGCATATTTTGATGGAGAAGAAGCTGTGCGACCCAAGGTACTGAACCACACAGTACACGCGTTCCACGCGAATTTCTCGGGCAGAACAACGACTACTCCTCGGATCAACACACGACAGCATGACGGCTCACGAATCGTACGGATTCATCGGGACGTGGGAGGTAAGCGTTCTCGGTAACATCTGTTTGTGGCGTGTATTATTTACACGGCTCTGTGTACGTTTCAGATTGTGGAGTCGCATCTGGAAGGCACCACAGAGAAGCTGGGTCTCGAAGGGTATGTATGACACGGCGGCTAAACCACCATTTCTGACACTAACGTTCGGCTCACTACTGCTACCACCATCATGCATACCGTCCACAGCATCAAGTTCCGGCTGGACGAAATGGGGGACATTATCTGGTACAACGATCTAATCAACACGACCACAAACTCCCAGAATGGTAGTGCACGGGAGTCGCAGTACAGCAATCCACGGCTGAGCACGCTTAACGGGGCGGCCTTCTGTCCGATCAACGATTCGGCGGCCGTACTGTTCAGCTGCGAAACTTTCGAGGTGGTGGAGCTGTCGTCTAATGGCCCGGGACTCATCTTCGGTGCGTACACCGGGCATAGCATCGAGTTTCGCACCAACCATTACAATCCGGGCGAGCAGATGTCGTTGCGGTGTGATTGCTGGTGCGAGCTGCACTGTCAGCGCGTGAAGGAGGACCAGTCGGTCGGGCAGGAGGAACCGTTCACGCTGATCTCCGTGCTGGACGATGGCAACTTCTGTGATGTGACTCTCAAGAGTTGTGATAATGTAATCGTAAGTCGAACTGTTGTTGCCGTTTTTCTGTCTCCCAACGTCTGCTCGTACGCTGACGTCTCACTTTTCCTCCCAACTCCCTGTAGTACAACGTTCACTCGCCGATTCTGCGTTTGAATGGATTCGATTGCAGTAGTATGACGGCGGCCTCCACCTACCAACATCTCGCAAGCCGGTTCGAGTGTGCGGAGGCACAGGCACAACAGGTAGCGGCCGCCCATCCACCGTTGATGAAGGTTTCCTCGGTACCGTGCGCACGGGCCGTTCGCACCGGCAGCAACACGTACGGCCGTGGGTCGCCCGCAATGATGTGCAGCGTGAGTGCGAACGCCACCCCAAGCTTGCACCCGAGCGCGCACGCCAGCCCAACGATACTGAATCCCAACTTTCTCCTACCGCCAACGTCGCTCGACTCGTACAACCTGTCGCCGAAGCTGGTGGCCAACATATCGAACTCGTTCAACTGTCTGATGCCGACGGAAGCGAACGGTGCCGACGGTGCTAACACGTCCTCCATCTTTCTCGATGTGCCAAAGCGGACCGCTCATCAAACGTCTTCGTGTTCGGACTCGAACCTGCACATCGATCGGAACGTGTTCTTCTTCCCGGACGCGGTACCGGTAAGCTGTCGGGTGAAGTTTAAACCACCGTCGTCGCCGTTCCGTGCGCGGAGTCCCTCGCCGTTTCCGGTGACGACGCTCGATACGCCACCATCATCACCGTTGACGCCGCTGTCGGTGTTGAACAACATACCGGCGAAGATGCTGTCCACGATCCTGCACTGGCTGTACTGCGAGTGTTTGCCGGACCAGCTGGATGAGGAGACCTGCATACAGCTGATCAATATGTGCGAAAGTACGACACCGCTCAGCCGTATGAGCGAACCGTGCAAAAACTATCTGCGTAACATACAGCTCAAGAAATGTAAGTGGCGGTGGGTTTGGGGAAGGAGTTGGAGTTGACACATTTTTAATCCCCTTTTGTTGCTGTCATCTTGCCAGTTGTAATCGACATTATCAACGATCTGCACGATAGTCTGAACAACATGATACAGATGGTCAATCCGAGTACCATCTCGCACAGTCCCTGTGTTTTGTGTCAGGTGTTTAAGGAAGGCGTTAAAGAGTGTCTCACAGGTTAGTTGGGTTACCCATTTTTCTATTCTATTCTCGCACGACTACTTCCACTCTCCCTTGCTGTTTTGTTCCTCGCGCAGCATTCGTTAAGCTGCTCCAGTTCTGCAACATCTTCACTAAGGACGCTACAACCTTCACACGTCAGCAGAGGCATGAGATCATCAAGTACGTTCGAACCCGAATGCCAATCTATCTGTCGCAGGTGCATCAACTGCTGCAGAACGTTCACCTTGTCCTGGGCAGTCTGTCACCGGACGATCGGAACGATCTCGTTTCCTACCTGGTACCGGAAATTACCAGCGCCCTGGAGATACTAACCTCTGCCGTGTCCGAAATTAAACTCTCCCTGGAAGTGGTCTGCAAGGATCTGAAAAGCAGTCAGCAGGAGCAGCAACAGCAACAGCAGAAGCTGCACGAAACCTCCGTACAGCCTCAAGGACGTTCGCCCACCGGCAATCGTAGTGGTGGCTGTGGACGAAGCACCCAGTACGCATCGTTACCGGGCAACCGTACCGGTACCGAACGTGCGCGTAGTCACGGGCGTACCACAACCCCCACCACCACCATGCAGTCCCGGCTCGGACAGAGCACGTCCGAGTCCGACCTAAAGTTCTTCCTGTACATGTACGAGGTGAAGAAGATGCGTGATATTTACGGGCGTGTGACGAATGCGCTCGAGGTGCTACTACACAAGAAGAACACGTTTAACGAGATGAATCTGCTGCACCAGCATCAAACGGTGCGGCGTAATTTAGAACAGTTGGCGATGGAGGTACCGGCTGCGATCGGCCAGCTGGAGGAGCTTTGCGATACGATTGACGAGAAGATTGGCTGGAAGGAGTTTAAGTTTTGCTTCAAGTTTCTCACCAGTCAAGTGGTATGTGAAAAGGGTAGAGTAGTAGGAGTAGGACTCGCTTTTCCCAACACTAGTGGAGGGATGTTTTTCAGCTCTGTTTAACCCCTTGTTTGTCTCTCGCCTCGTTACAGAATGGTATTGTTTCAAAACTGCTCGAACACAAGTCTGCCCTAAACGACGCAATGTTCTATGTGAGTAGCTGCTTCCTCTGGTGCTGTCCTAAGCATTGACTTCACTAAATAAAATTATGTCACCTTGCAGATCTCCACTCTCGTGCAGAAGGAACAGTTTACCTGTGCACTCGTTGAGTTGGGTCTGCTAGACAAGCGTAGCGTCGAACCGGCCCTACTGCACGAGTGTGCTGCCCGGCGCAGTGCCGTACGTTCCAGCAGCCAGCGTCAGCTCGAATATGCTACCGTCAAGATGAATTTAGTGCAGAATCTTTGCGAATCGCCAACCGCATCGCACAGCAGCCTGTCGAAGAATGCGCTAAAGTTGCTACATTCGGGCCAGCTGGCGGACATGGAGTTTGAGGTGGTGGTGTCGCAGATGGATCAGCACCACGAAACGGTGACGCCGACGACGGCGGCCACGTCATCGTGCGACTTCAGCCCGGACGAGGGCCTATTGCTCAATGGTGCGAACGGCAAGGGTGCTAATGGAGGTGGTGGCGGTGGAGTTGGCAACGAAACCGCAACGGCTGTGAATGCTTCCAGTAGTACCGGTAGTAACGGTAGCCATGCTAAGGGTGGCAATACGCGTGGCGCCCAGTCGCACTGCTTCAAGGCACACCGTGTGATAGTGGCGGCACGGTGCGACTGGTTCAAGAAGGCGCTACTGTCCGGGATGCAGGAGGACATTAATCGGTAATCGGGTGCTTGCGCGTTGTACGCGGCAACGATAGTCTGACCCTTTGTACCTTCTCTTTGCAGTAAGATTATTATTTACGATACCTCACCGGTAATCTTCCGCCGGTTACTACTCTACCTGTACGGTGCACCAGTGGATCGGTCGGTTGGTGTTGATCAGCTGTGTGAGCTGATGCTGCTCGCCGATCGGTATTCGGTCGACAATCTGAAGGCT